>NW_022196153.1:0-410615 GCF_008641045.1 Pistacia vera | reverse complement strand
AATGCATGTTGTAGAATTTGGTTATAGGAGGTTGTGTCGATTTCTTTAAAAGAATGAAGATTCTTTAATTTGTATCAATGATCAAGCTTAGCTTGATTATTAATGATTTAGTTTTTTACAGTAAGTTCTTTAGTGAATTAACAGAAGAACTTAGCTTTACTGAATTTAACTTTAACAATAAACCTCTCTGAGTTATTTGCCTCAAAACATTTTTGGAGTGATTTGATTTTGAAGTGCAACACATGCAACAAAAAATTCAAGAAAGTATACACAGCCGCAAAGAAAATTTTATAAACCAACAATTCTATATATGTACTAATAATGACCAGGTAATTAGAGAGAAATATCTGAAGTCAAGTCCTCATCCCTTTAGTTACCAAGCTCAATCGCTTATAAATTCTCTTTTTCATTTCTCTTAATCTATTGTTTCGTTTTCATGCTTCATAATATTTGCGAAGTCGGTTATAGTCTTTCATTTATTGAGAAAGACCTTGATTTTTAGAAGTCAATTCTTTGATATTGATTAAGTAAAAATATAATCATGCTGCTATTGAAGTTAAAAGTAAAAGTTAGATTTTTATGTAATATATAGCCTGTACTCCAGTAATGTAGTGATCATTAATTGGTGAATGAGTAAAAGGTAGATTTTCGTGTAATAAAATATTACGCACACATGACAATCAAATCGTCTCAATTACTCAAATCTTATTCTAATTTATTATCGACTCCATTAGACCTTATAAAAACTGATCCACATTAAACACTTACTAGGGACAATATCCATTAAGGCTATTTGGGTTCATCGATCTTGTAATTTCATGGCAATTCAAGTAATATATCCAATAATTTGTACTATTTGGGTTAAGAATTTTTATACAACGCAAAAAGAAGAGTGATTTTGCAGAATTTTCATGCAAAGACGGTGTTAATCAATTGACCCCTATCACAATAAATCTATTGATGTCGTTAGTAAAAATGTATGTTGTGGTTGTTTCCTGAAGTTTCAGTAAAAGGGATGAACATTTTAAGAAGTCCAAACCCAGTCAGTCCATTGCCCATCCCAATAAGATTCTATTCCCACAATCGCAAATCATGCTGTCTTTACCCTAGTGGCTTCTCAGTGGGGCACCTCAAATAACTTGCAATAGACCTCAAATTTTAACACACGTGATTTCAAAAGACCAATTTCCTACTAATTAATAACTTGCAATAGACCTCAAATATATGTTATTAAGAAGAGAGAGAGTGAAAAAAAGAATTAATGTCTTTGGCATTTTTCTTTGGAAGATGTAAGAATATGGATATGCTTAATTTCATGGACAAAAATGAAAGCGGTCCCAAATTGTGCTATTATAGAGTCAACATTCCTCCTGCAAAGATCATGTTTAGAATTGGAATATATGATGATATGCATGCACGCACTGCACTTTCTGCCTATAAATAAGGTGGCAATGCTGCGAAATATTAGCAGATTGAACAAAGAGAAATAAGTAGGTAGTAGACTGAAGTATATGCAAGTCTTGCATGAAGAGATGGAGAGTGGATTTGAGCCAAGGATGACTTGCCGTCTTTCCAGTTTAAGTACTGAGTGTTCCGGGAAGTCATCCTTGGCCCTAGCTCGCTCTCTTTTCTCCCTTGTGAGACTCTGGACGTATAATTAACTTTGTATCTAGATTTTGTATAATAGCGAAGCTATGATCGATCAATCCAGAGAGCAAACGCAGGACTAAAGATGGTTCAGCAGTGCACAGAATATATATCACAGCATGAAGTAATGTTTTATTTTTCCTCCAAACTTCTCCTTAATCATTTTTCTTTTTTGAGTTTGTCTGTTATATATATATGTGTGTGTGTGTGTGTGTGTGTGTGCGCATTTTAATCTTGAAAGCATATATATAATGATGCTTCGTTATCGAGTAAGTATTAATAATATTGAGAGAAAACTCATAGAATATATATAAATTTAAACTTAAATAACAATATTATGATCAATTCAAGTAAGTCGTATACGTGCCTATTAATGCCCCTCTTTTAATCCGTGTATAAATATATTAATTAGCAATGATAAAAAAAGTTCATGTCCAATATTGTATATTATCTTTTAACTTCTAATTTTTCAATAATGTAAATCTCCCTTGTTCTTTTTGTGTAGTCTTGTTCCTTGGGTCTGTCCAAGGGCTTGATTTAGTTAGGATGTTCCCCTTGCTTTAACTGTAATTTTTTATTCTTTATATAATCACCTTTTAACCAAAAAAAAATCAATGTAACATAAAGATTTCTTAGATGGAAAAATAATGTATGTACATAATCTAGTAAAACTTATAAGAAATTCATATTCTTGATTATGTAAGGTAGCTAGAAGTGCTGCAAGATGTAAGCAATTAACAGTTCTGGTGGGAAGTTATCTTTGCTGAAGCTCGCTCTGTATATATAGTTTGATTTTGTTGTTAAAGTGTTGGGTGCAAGAGTATGCATGGCTCCTATTACTTAAGATGTGTAGAAAAGCGAAGTTAATTACTTAAGAACCCAGTAGAGTTCAGATTAGTAATAGATCTTAAATCCTACGCAATCATGGTAACTTTGCAGTTTGCACCACAATTGAACCAACAAGAATAGTCAACTAAATATATAGCTATACCCATTCATCAGCCGCTCAACAATAATGTTCTTTAGATATTATTATTATTACACAAAATTCGGCTTAATACACAGATTTTACTGCCCTGGCATGATTGCCAAAAAAATTACTTCTATTCAATTTCTTTAAGACCTGGAGTCAAACAAGATATACCGTATAAGGTAAACGACATTGATTTGGTTACAGTATTTGATTAATTTCTTAAATTACAGCAAATCATGCGGGCTCCAGTCTCAAAACATGCATGCAACACTAAGAAATAAGAATTCATTAAACTAACAGAAGAATATATTTCGTGAAATTGGAGAATTTTTATTTCCTTAACTCTAAAGAAATATATATATAAAACAAAGACGTCAGAATTTACCCAAAAAAAATAAAAATACCACTTCAGGAAGCTAACTCGTTGGAGGATGGCCATGGAGAGTGCCTGATAGACATCGGCAAAGCTTCATGCATCGGCGTTGTTTCTCTTTGACCAAGCATGGAATCACCAGGGTTCAAAATATTATTACTACTCTCTCCCACGAAACCAATATCTTCACTTCCAACCCCACTTAAAAAATCTTCATAACAATTACCCACATAATTTTCATTACAATTTTCTCCGCAAAGAACTAAATTCTCACTGTTACACCTCCATAAAACATCACTGTGACGGCAAAATCCACTTGGTGATGCAAAAACTTCTTGCTGACTCTCTAAATTAAGCTCTTTATTATCTCCATTGCTACCATAAACTTGAATCGCCTTCCCCTTCTCCTTCTCCTTCATTCCCAGCAACTTAATCTTCTCTCTCAAGTCCCGCAGCTTCGACTCCAAGCAATTACACAGGGCCACCAGTTCCTTCTCCTGCAACTTGTCCAACTTCGCTTTCCAATTTGCAAACAAATTCCCAATATCCTTCTTCTTCTTCTGGGGATTTTGCTTATTGGATTTTTGGAGTTTTCGTTTCTTGCTGCCAAGGAAACCTAAAAGATTTAGGTTACACTTGTGGTTCTTGAGTTTCTTCTTTGATCTCTCACTGAATTGAGCTAATTTGTACCTGATGATCGTTTCATGAACCAGAGATTTGTCTTCTGGCCACGTCGTGACCTCGCCGTCGGCCCCGAAGCACACCATGCAAACCATGACATCGCTCAGTGTCTGCAGTTGCTGCGCTTTGTTCTTCAACGTTGATCTTCTCTTGTTGAATTTTGTTGGCTTTGAGGGAACCATTGAATTTGATTAAATTGAATATGAATGAGAATGTAAGCGAGAAACACTGGTTTGCCAACGTTAACTTATAGGAAAAATATTTTTGGATTTTTCCTAATTGCATTGTGTTTTCTTTATTTTTTGCATTTATTCCTTCTGCGATTTTGATTTATTTTAGGAAAGTTACTGTTTTCACTTTTTTATTAAAAAAAATTCAAAATTCAAAACCCGCAGCGTTATTTTGAAAAAAAAAAAAAAAAATGAAAAGACATGTCATTGATTACAGCCCATAAAGGCTAGCTCAAGCCCAGACGTTTCTTTGAAAGCCCAATAATTTAAAGAAATTTTTCAGCCCACTAAAAAAGCCTAAAGATACAAGAAACAAGTCTGAAAAATGCTCGCAAACTTATTGCTGATTTAAGCATAAGAGAGACCATCTATACTTAATTTCTATAATTTTAAATACAAATTTAAAAAAAAAAAAAAATGGCTGGTCTAAAATTGTGAGGGGTCATTTTCTAGTGTGATTGGGGTCAAAAAATTAATAAATTAAATGTATGGAGGGTTTGACAAGTCTTAAATTTTCCCTCAATAATTGGCACTACTCTTGCCATGATATTTCCACAAGTCTTTAGTCAGTCAAGACAATTATCAAATTTTGAATGTGGAAAAGTAGCTTCAATAGTTTAGCTTTGTGTGATTAATTTTATTTTGAAACAACCAAATTATATAACTTAATAATAATTTGTAATTTTACTTATTATTATTGATTTAAGATTTGACTAAAACCACATTGATGGGGGTGGCATGGGTGGCTTCCTTAGTACATTGAAAAAATTATATAATTTTAAAACCCCAATATCTAAAGGCTTTACTATTTTACATTTTGGTACTTTTCTTGAATCGAAAATTTTTATGATTCTTAAATCATTGAAATCAACATGAATTATTATAAAATTCAGTGGTTTAGGTCAAATTCTAAGGGAATGAATGTAATTTATTTATTCTAATTCTTTATTAATTTAATCTATAAAAAAAATAAGAGCGATTATTATTTTAGATAAATAAATACATATATATATTATGGTTGAAATTATAACGTTTAATCGGCTGAAAATGCACCTGGGTAGCATTTGGCTTTGCTTCAATTATTAGAGAGAAGAATTGATAAATAATTATTATTAATAAATCCCTATCAAAAAAAATAATAGTAAATTATAAGTTTGCACGTGGTTTAGCATGAGGCAATGGTAGAATTTCACGTTGGGAGTGATTCCATTTTTGTTATAAGAAAATAAAATTAATCTATTTATTTTCTTTTATCTTAATCACATGATAATATTACCATCTTTTGTGAATATTAAATAATATCTAACATGTTTAATATTTAACCCATTTTTTAAATGGTAAATGAAGTTATTCCATGTATTATAACTAATTTTTTCAAATAATAAAATCACTTTATGATATACTATACTAAGAAATATCTTTAAGATGTAAATTTCATGTTCAAAGTATGAAATGTTAATTAAATTTATTATTATAAATAAGGAATAAGATATTTTAACTTAAATTTTTTATTTAAATTGTTGACATAAATTTTCAATCGTTAATTTATTATAATCTAATGGTTTAAGAGCTGATGAGTTGCATTAAAAATAACCACCTCCAACTTTTATCTAATATTTATTTTATTGCAATAAATCAATGACTATGAATTTCTGTTCCAATTTAAGTTACTAGAATAAAATAGAATATGATAATCCTTTATCCTTAACAGCTTGGTTAGCAATAATCGATATGAATTAAATCATTAACACATTTATAATTTTATTTTATAAATGTGTTAATGATAATTTTATTTTAATAAAGGGTAAATTTATAAATTTACCTTTCCAAAAAAGTTTTTGACCTAGATCAATTGATCCAAACTTGTATAATTTGGTTGTTTAAAAAATGCTTGTTGGATCAATTGTTTCAGATAAAATAAGGATATATTTGATTTTTCATAGGATGATCCATGTATAAAAAAATCTATTTGTCCTTGTTGAATTAAAAAGTAAAAAGAAAAAAAAATGATTTAATGGTGATAGAAAGAATGATTTCAAATTTCGTTTAATTCTCTCTCGCATCATTAAGTCTAAAAATCAAATTCTACTGAGATATTTTCAAAACATTGGATTGGTTATTTGATTTGTTACCAAATAACAAATCCAATATTTTAATTTAATTATATAATAGAGTTATTTTACACTTGACTTATACCAACAATTATAAGTTTAATTATAAATTTATAATCAAGACATTTGTAATAAAAATTCAATCTCAAACAATATCTTTATTGTTGCCAAAAATTGCTCCAATACCGCGTTTCACTCTCCAAATTCTATAGTTCCCTTCCAAATCAAACAATGTTTTCCTTCCAACACAAAAATTGACACTTATTAATAAACAAAATCATACCAAATGAAATATGAACACTTGGATTACAATGGTTGGCTTAATATAAATTTAAGTTGTTTGTGCATAGATAAAAAATCTCTTGTACAAAATCTATTAACATTCTCTAAAAGCGATCAATAAATATATTAATATTTTCGTTTATTTTTTAAATTAATACAATCTAATTTTATTAAACAAATATAGAGAAAATGAGTTTTATCATAATGACATGGCATACTTATTCTATACGAGATTTTATACTTGATTACCTGTATAAATATATGTTCAAACATTCTATACGAGACTTTATACACATAATATTGTGTATATATATAAAATCATGATTTAACGTGATTAAGAGTATTTAAGAAAAAAAAATACTTTGTTATCAATATTCAGAATACATATACATAAAACATTGGTATACGGAAAACATTTTTTTTACAGCTCTCTTTATTTTATTTGTTAATATCTGAAGCTCAAAACGCAACGTTTCTGCAGAATTTTATTAAGCAAAACGCTACAGTTTCACTTAAGATTAAGAGCAGATCTCAGCCACTGAAATCAATCAGATCCAAGGGCCAGAATTAGCACACAAGGTCAAACTATAAAAGAGAGAGTTTTTACACAGAACTGTATATTTTTTCTGCTGCTCCTCTTGCGCGACAGATCTGATTTTTTGCCCTTGTTTTGAGAGTTTGTTTCAATCTTGTTTTGAGTTGCAAATCTGTGTAATCTTGGGTGAGGGTAGGTTGTTCCTTCAGGTTTAGAGAGACTGGGTCAGGTCATCTCTAGGTATTTTTGTTAGGTTTGTGTGAGTGAGTTTTTTATTGATCTTTGGGTAAATCAGTGAGAGTTTTTCCTGTAATTTGTAATAACGATTATTCCTAGTGTAGTGAGCCCCAAAAATTCTTGGAGCTCAATGTGGATGTAATCTTTCCTTTTGTGGAAAGGTGAACCACGGTATATTTGGTGTTCTTGAGTTGGTTGATTGTTGATTTTGTAGTGTGTGTGTGTGTGTGTTATATGTGTTATTTGTGCGTGTGATTAGGTGAGAATTGATTTTGGATTTTCATAACATTATCCAAACAACATTTAGATCAATTACAAAAAACTTTTTTATCCAACAATGATTTTATCACAATATGAACTAACATATTCATTTGTTGGCAAAAATGAGGTAAAAATGTGTGCTTTTGTATGAAAATGTATTGAAAATCAATGTGTTGCAAATAGTTCTTACACTTGCAATTTTGGGTGATAAAGGTATGACACAAGAAAAAAGCATATACTTGCAATAGGGGATTACACTTGCAACTTTGGGAGATAAAATGAGTATCTTTACATGGTTTTTTTTTTTTTTTTAAGCAATTTAATTCTTACACTAAATTAATTCATACTTTCCAACCTCTATTCTTGA
This sequence comes from Pistacia vera, assembly GCF_008641045.1. Classification (NCBI taxonomy): domain Eukaryota; kingdom Viridiplantae; phylum Streptophyta; class Magnoliopsida; order Sapindales; family Anacardiaceae; genus Pistacia; species Pistacia vera. Next base: position 402,918 of record NW_022196153.1, on the reverse strand, counting down.
AAACATTGAAGTAACAATTACTTCTCCCTCATCTTTTCATAATGTCAATAGTGTAAATTGTTTTCTCTCCAAAAAGCAGGGTTTAGGAGCCAAAAATAATTTTATTTTACTAAAGGCAATTTAGCTTCCCAAATAAGTTTTTGATCCGGATTAATTGATCCAAATTGCACTACTCTTTAATATTAAATACAATAGAAAGGTTTAGCAAGGGCCGGCCGAACCTCTCGTGATTACTTAAAATAATTTAGGGGCTTGATTATGATATAAGTAATAATATATAGTTTTATGTATAATTAATTCCTAGTTGATGTTGTCAACTACAAAGCTAATTAATTTATTCAAATAATTTTTATATCAACAAATAAAGTTAAAAAAATAGTTAATACTAATGTTTTAAGGATTGACCCAAACCTAAAACACTTGTTCTTTTTTGTATTTTTATGCAAAAAGTTGATGATTTGATGAAATTGTGAAGGAAATTCAATCCAATATGTCAAATTAATATTGACTTTGCTTCACAAATGATAATAATTAAAATTAAATTGAGTCAAAGCCGTTAAATTGGAACAAAGTTAAATTAAAATTAAATTAAATTAAATATAGGTGTATATCACCTATCATGTTCAAGAAGTACATTTAAATTTAAAAAAATGCTTTTAAAATGATTTAATAGATATAATAATTAAATTTGGAAATTATACTAAACACAAGTTAATTAAAAATTATGAAAAACAAGAGTTACACCATTTCCCTTTTTAAGTCAGCAATGGTTTGGATGAGATGGAAAGAGGAATTTTAACCATTACTTTAAAATATTTTGAAATAAAAAAAAACGTGTTAGCGTGAGAAAGAGATGCCCTTTCAAGTTTTCAACCATTATTTTATGAATAGTATTTTTAATTAAGAAAACATGAAATAGGTAAGAGAGTGTCACTTTGCTTTTATTTTTTTAAATTAAATATTATAAATGAAAAAATGAAAAAAAAAATACATAGAGTGAGAAAAGGCTACCTCTTAACCATTTTTCTAAATGAATAAGTACATATAAATATATCTAATTTTAATGTATTAAATAAATAGAAAACATAACATGCTCGAGCTATTTTATTTATATAATAAATATGTCATTTACTTATTGTTATGCCTAAAAAAATAAGGGCTGACATAGGCTTACGTCAGCAAGGACTAATTAGAGTTTAGAAAGGCATTGTACTGTCCAAGCACTGCCACGTCGTCCAAAGACAAAAGGAGTAAAGTTATCATCAGCTTGGCAGGTAAAGGATTGGTGGGTGAGTGGCTGGGAATCACCCACTTGTCCAAGCCCTACGCCATTTAAGGATATCTTCGGTGCAACCGGCCAATGAGGAGCAGGGTAGGAACTGCATGACACCTGCCCGCTGGCAGACCCATAATCATTACCTAGAAACCTCTTACTATAAATAGAGAGATCTAGTTCTGATAAAATAAACACTCTCTCACTCCCTCTCAGTATTTCTGTTCTCTTAGATCGCTGCATGCGACCTGATTGTACTTTTTCATAAATAAAAAGACAATGGACGTAGGATTTGCTTTGAGCTTTCGAACCACTTTAAATATTGTCTCCCTTTTATTTGTTTCATTTTCTAGTTCACATGTAATTTCTAAGTTCGTTTAGCACTTTGCACGTGCGAATAGTTGGTGTCAAAATCCAGCATCAACAGTTTGGGGCTAAAAGCAGAGCCCTGATTTAGTATCCGATCTTCAACAAGAATCTCTTATCGATCGAGTCTGTTCGCTAGCGAATGAACCGTGGTTTCGAAATCGAGCAAGCTAGCCCCAGCAATGAGGAGGTCCCCTGGATACAGGATGACACTTCTCCCGAAGTGCCCCCGATTCAGCATAGTACCACGGCAGATATTCCTTCGAGCTCACAGCTCGACCTAGCTGTAATAGATTACCCAGAGAGGTTCAACAATACTCTCCAAACGGTTAACCGAAGGTTTGACCGTTTGGATCAGGTCGTACCACCTGAGTTCGACAAGGCGGTGCTATCGCCGAAAATGCCTGTAGGTCACGCTAAAGCGCGGAAACGGGTGAAGGCCCATGCCGCGCGCACTATAGCATGAAAAGGCAAGGGAAAGCAAGTGGCAGATAGTAGGCCGAAGGGCTTTAAGGGACCAGCGAATATCGGTCACGAAACAAGTATAATATCTGTGGCTTTGCGACTTGGCGCCATGTCGCATCATGAACCATCCCACACCACATCATATGGGCAACCCCACAAGAGTGCAAGGCAGGGAAACCCCCAGCAACCGCAGGTCAATTTTGACCACCATAGAGGTTGGGCTAACTCCTTGAACCTTTCGTTGCCTTCACACGGCTCTAGTGTAACAACTTCTTTCTACTATCATATTCATTAAATATATCAATAAAAAGACAAGTATATTTGTCAAAAAGGTTGGGTCCAAAAATTTTCTTTACTTAATAAATACATTCTTTACATAGTACAACATCATTTGTATAAAAGACTCTTAAAAAGACAATGGACAGTGCAGTCAAGTCTCCCCGCTTGCCGACGTCCATCCGACCATGTCCTCACCTATGTCCTGAAAAACAGAGAAAACAATGGGGTGAGCACAAAGATGCTCAGTAAGTAAATCTTCTACTCTATAATCCCCGTACAAATCTGTTCGTACTCTTGCTACTTTCTCTAGTTCAATCTCTCTTGTTCTTTCTCTACTTCTAGTCCTTACAATTCTTTTCTTTCTTTCTATTCTCATCACCCATGAAGAATATCATAACCATGCATGGATGAGACACTAAAGCATAACAATGCATTTTCTTTCTATTCTTTTCTTATTCTTATTCTTATTCTTTGCCGGTCTTGGTCGATGCATGGATTCGGAACCCTTGGTCATGTGAGTGTACTCTCTCTCGTGTATAGCCCTCATCCGCATGTATTCTCACGGCTATACAAATTCTGTTTCTCATTCTCATTCCGCTCTCTCATGGCGGAGACCGCTCTCTCTCATGGCGGTTTACATGCAGGTAACTCTACACTCACGAGTTCCCTATCACACGACCTATTTTCTTTTCTTTTCTGTAGCACTTAATAATCATTTAATTCTCTAGTGTTGATTCTTTCTTTCTCTTTATTCTAAGAGAATTTGTTCTTTTCTTTATCTCTTTTCATAGAGTGTTTCTTTCTCATTTCTCATATTTCTTTCTCATTTCTTATATTTCTTTCTTATTTCTCATATTTCTTTCTCATGTGATTACTCAATTAAACATATGCATATGGATGGCTTATGCCTAAAATCTTTCTTATATGCATTCATGACATGCAAATATGCTATGTTGCATAAAGTAAGGTTCTCTACTTCTACTCATGCTTCTTTTAGGCATTTCATCAAACAATATGGGTGCATACATAAACTCTATTCTAACTTTAATTATACTTCTTTCTTGACCATCCAAAATTGGAGTTCAACTCCTTTAAATCATTATACATCCTGCAAAGAAAACACACTTCAAATATTCCTCTCAAATTCTTCTAATTCTATCCATACTTCTACCAAAATTTAACAACACAATTCACCCTTCTCATGGTGGAAATTCTTTCATATAACAACATTGAACTCATTCATGAATTCATCAACTTATTTCAAACATAGAAATTCAAGCATTAAGCATATATAAAATCTCTACACATCATTCAATCAAGCAAATCACAACTTAGGGGGATTTACTTACCTTAAGCTCAAGGAGAAACCACTTAAGCTCTCTACTCTTGGAGGCTTGAAACTTCCTCTTAAACCTTCAATACAAACTCAATAAGAATCCTACTCTTTCAACAATAAAACTTACATCTAGAGTAAGCATTCTCACCTTATAGTGCTTAGGATCAACTTGCATCAATTTCTAGTCAAAAGCTCTTCAAAGATCCTTCGAAAATTGAATGAAAATTTGAGAGAATTGAAGGATGAAAGAGGCGGTGAAGAAGAATGAATGAAAGGGTTTCTAAAGCTAAACCCTTAATATCTCATATTTTCTCTACTCTTTCCCAATATACCCTTGCTCCTTCTTTGAAATTCCACCTAAGACCTTTCATTCTTTGCAAAAACAACCTCATTCAAACTATTCTCCATGCAATTTCCTCGCATTTCACTCCCCACTTTTCCTGCTAATAAGGGGAAGAATGGTCATTGAGTCCCAAAAGGAAAAATTCTCTAAAACTCAAGGGAAACATTCAGCCGAGTCTTCGCCGCGGCGAAGCTATTTCTTTGCCCCGACGAAAACTCACAGTAACTACACGGGATGTAGCACTTCATCGCTGCGACGAAGCTTCTTCTTCGCCCCAGCGAAGACTGTAACATCAAGATTTCGCCAAGTCTTACAAATTTTCAGGGCAATCACTCAACCAAACCAATATACCCTTTCAACTAAGGGTAAACCAAGCAATATTAACAACATACAGACTCAAATGAGGATAAATCAATAAACATTGAACCCATTCATCAGATCTCAACTACGTACCTCAAGTGGGGCGTTACATCTAGTCGGTGTGTGTCAAGGTATGCGAAGCCTCCGGCTAAAGCGAGGAAGATTCCGATCTGCGGTCTTTCCTCAACCGTAATCGTGAGGGTCAAACCAAAATTACGAAAAGTGATCCCCAGATAGTTGTGCTGCCTTAGATTGAGGAGTTACAGTGAGCTTTAGATCAACTTAGAGCTCAGCAAAATGAGCACAAGCAGGTTGCTGAGGCGTCTCCATTTTCTCCAACAGTGTTAGCTGCTCCTCTCCCGTCGAGGTTTAGAATGCCAGATATGCGAGCATTCGATGGGAATTCTGATCCGCATGATCACCTTTATGAGTTTAACAACCTCATAGAGCTTCACCAAGTTTCCAACTTGGCCAAATGTTGTTGTTGTTTGGTAGTGAACCTGAGTGCCCACGCCAAGCGATAGTTTAGATTGCTTCCGCTTAGATCTATTAACTCGTGGCAGCAGATGAGCTCATTATTCTTGAGACACGTCTAGGCAAACAGGAAGTTCTCAATGTCTTTGAGCTATCTGAGCAACATACGATAGTAAAATAATGAATCCCTCCAATCTTACATTGATAGGTTCCACAGGGCGTTGTACAAGGTGGCTAATACACTTGAAGAATCCGTTCAGACTCTCATTATTACAAGAGTCCACCCGTAGACCGACTTGTGGAAAAAGCTGCAATCCGAGGACGACATCTCCCTTACCCGCTTCTATGACCTTATGGAGAAGTATCTCCGAATAGCGAATTATGTGGCTGCTCTCAATCGCCACAACCCCGATCCTACCACTAGTACTCCTAACCAAGGGGAGGTAGTAGAAGAGCTGATCACAGGTGGGCTAATGACGATCAACGGAAGGAAAAGAAGCAGCAGTTTGAGCCCAAGAAATCCTATGTCTAGGTTCCTCGTCGCTATCGCGATAAAAATCAGTATACTTCTCTAAACGTGTAAGTATTGGCTATTTTGGACAAGTCAAAAAAGGCTAGCCTATTTGGAGAGCCGACGCCCATGAACAATCCCCCTTCAACAAGAAACAGCAAGAAATATTACCGTTATCATCGGGATAATGGGTACCACACCGATGAGTGTCAGGCTCTCAAGCAAGCAATTGAAGACCTCATCAAGCAAAGGCATTTCAAAGAGTATTTTGATAGCCCGACTCTTGTTCGGGAGAAGGATAAAGAGGAACAGGGGAAGAAACGCCGTGGTCGTAAGGGTCTCTACTTCGTGGGGATCATCTTTAGGGGACAGCACCTCGCGGGGAATTCTCAAGGTGCCTAGGAAAGGTAGGCTCGAGAAGTTCGCCATGACTCCTTGAGTGTGATGAGGACGAAGCTGCGACCCGCTAAGGTTTGCAACGAAGATGTGGTGCAGCTGCATCATCCCCATAAGGATGCACTCATCATCGCGCCTGAAATAGGTCAGTGCAAAGTCCATAAGATGTTGGTGGACAATGGCAGCGTTGTGAACATCCAATTTCAGCGAGCTTTTGAGAAGATGCAGTTGGATGAGGCAGATCTAAAGCCCGCCTCTATCCTTCTCTATGGTTTTACTGGGGATCATCTAATTCCCATGGGAACAATTGTACTTCCTGTCACTTTGGGTGAGACCAATGAAGTGACCAAGATGACGGAGTTCTTATAATAGACTATCCATCCACTTTTAATAGCATTCTAGGACAACCACTACTACGAATTTTCAAGGCTATCACCTCCATTTATCATCTGAAGATGATAGTTTCCCACTCTGACGGGGTGTGGGGAAATGAAACGGTCTCAGAGCGAATCTCGCGACTGTTATGTAAGGGTAGTGTAGATGGTGTGCAAAGGGAAAGGGATGTTGGTGGGCATTCGCGAGCAGGTAATGGCGATCAGCAGGATCGAGCCATAGCCAAGTCTAGTGGAAGATTACATAGATCCTCATGTTCAAGAGGAGTATTCCCACAGTGGGCCGATTGAGTCTTTGTCGGAGGTGTCTGTCAACCAGAATGAGTCGACGTGAGTGTTGAGAATCGAGAGTAACCTCAGCACACAGCTCACTACATATTTAATGAGCTTCCTTAGACAAAATATCGATGTTTTTTAATGGACTCATGCTGATATAGTCGGAATCAGCCTGAATATAATATGTCATGCACTTAACATCGACGGCGCAGTCAAGCTGGTTCATAAGAAGAGAAAAGCCATGGACTTGGAGCGCTATACTGTTCTTAAAATTGAGGTGGATAAGCTCCTCTCAAATGGGTTCATTTGGGAAGCTCATTACCGATTTGGGTCACCAATCCGGTTTTGGTGAAGAAACCTAACGGCAAGTGGCGAACTTGCGTTAATTTCTCTAACCTTAACAAATCCTAGTTGAAGGACATTTTCCCTTTGTCCATGATCAATCAGCTCGTCGACACCACCTTTGGGCACGAGCTGTTGAGTTTCATAGATGCCTACTTGGGATATAATCAGATCCCGATATATGACCTTGATGAGGAGCATACCTCATTCATCATAGATCAAAGACTGTACTGTTACAAGGTCATGTCCTTTGGTCTGAAGAGTGTTTGGTTAATAATATGTTTTCCGAGCAAATCGGGAAATCAATGGAAGTTTATGTCGATGACATGCTAGTTAAGTCGCATGTCGCTTCAGATCACATAGCACATCTCACTGAGATATTCGACATAGTCCGAAGGTATAGAATGAAGCTTAATCCTCTTAAATGTCTGTTCGAAGTATCCTCTGGGAAATTCCTAGGGTATATGGTTAACCACCGAGGGATTGAAATCAACTCAAAAAAGATCTAAGCTCTCGTAAATATGACAAGTCCTGCAAATCGAAATCAAGTTCAGAGCTTGAATAGGAAGATATCGGCTCTCAGTCACTTCATATCGAGAGCAATAGATCGTTGCTTGCCATTCTTTCATATACTGAAGGCTAACAAGAAGTTCGAACGGACTCCGGAATGTGAGCAAGCCTTCCAAAGCATAAAAGAACATCATTGAAAGTCGTCTCTTTTATCCAAGCCTCTTCCCAATGAGATCTTATTAATCTACCTGCCCGTCTCCTAATATGCGATCAACACAGCTCTCATCTGAAAAAAAGGGCAAAGTTCAGTAGCCAGTGTATTATACAAGCAAGCGACTTCTAAATGTTGAGACACAATATCCAGAGATGAAACGATTAGCCTACGCCTTGCTGATCACTTCCAAGAAGCTGCGACCTTATTTCCATGCCTATACCATCCATGTTTTGACTAACTACCCACCCAGATAAGTTCTTTAGAAGTCGAAGGCTTCAGGTAAGTTGCTTAAATGGGCTATGGAATTAAGTCAGTTTGATCTGCATTATAGACCAAAGATAATAGTCAAACGGCAAGCTGTTGCTGATTTTATTTCGGAGTTCTCTTATCAGCCAAATCGAGAACACAAACAGACAGCCAGCAAAGTTGTCTAGGAAACTATTTAGAACTTATCGACTTGGAGCTTATATGTTGATGGGTCTTCAAACAGAAGAAGAGCCAGAGCTGGCCTTCTATTCCTTAGTCCTGAGGGGACTCGGATTTATGGAATCCTTAGGTTTAGATTCAAAGCTACAAATAATGATGCCGAATATGAAGTGTTACTTGCTAGTTTGCGACCAGCAAGAGAAATGGGGTCAGAAATAATCGACATCTATAGCGACTCCTAACTGGTTGTTAATTAGATCTTAGGAAAATATCAAGCCAAAGAAGAGAATATGATCAGCTATCTGAGGAAAGCTAAGGTCGCGCTCGAGCTTTTCAAGCATTATATGATTAGTCAAATTCTGAGAGACCGTACCTCTGTCGCGAATGCTTTGGAAAAAATAGCCTCCTCGTTGGACTTCGATGTCCCAGACAACATTCCAATTTGGTACATCAGGGTTCCCAACATCAACTCAATTGAGCAAGCCGTAGCTACGATCGAATCTACTTCTTGGATGACTTCAATTATTCAGTATCTCCGGGATGGGACTCTACCCAGCAATAAAATTGAGGCAAGAATCCTACAAACTAGAGTTGCTCATTACACACTAATCAGGAATCAGTTGTACAAGCGAGGGTTTAACACTCCCCTCCTTCGATGTGTAACCGATGATGAAGTAGACTACATCATGAGGGAGATACATGAAGGGATATGCGATAATCACATTGCCGCATGATCTCTCGCCAATAAGATTATCTATCAGGGATATTATTGGCCCTTACTTCACAAGGACGCCTTCAACTTTGTGAAGAAGTGTGACAAGTGCCAGAGGTTCATGAATGTTCTGCAAGCTCCTTCCCACCAGTTGATGACAATGACCAGTGCTTGGCCATTCTCTATGTGGGGAATTGATCTCAATGGGCCCATGCCCACCAGTAAATAGGGCGTCAAGTATGCAGTGATTGTAGCGGATTATTTCACTAAGTGCGTTAAAGCTGAGCCTTTGGTCGCGATCACTACCAAGAAGCTCAAAGACTTTGTCTTCAAGAATATAGTGTGTCACTACGAGATTCCTCATACACTCATCTCTGATAATAGGAAACAGTTCGACAATGAGGAATTCAAGCAGTTTTGCGACGAGCTGGGGATTCATAAAAAGTTTGCCTCAATAGCAAGACCACAAGCCAATGGTCAGGTTAAACTGTCAACAAGACTATTAAGCATACATTGAAAGCCAAGCTTGGCCTAGCTAGAAGTCCTATGGGCATATATGACAACTCCAAGAACCTTTACTTCAGAAACACTCTTCTCGCTAGCATATGACTTCGAGACGATGATCCTAGTGGAAGTAGGAACTAGTTCACATCGGAGGGAGTCTTTCAATGAGGCAGACAGTGAAGCACTCTTGCGTGCAAGTTTGGACTTGGTTGAAGAATATCGCAACAAAGCTCGGTTAAGGATAGCTTCCTACCAGCAGTGGACAGAAAGATTATTCGACTCCAAGATTAAGAGAAGAGACTTTCAGGTTGGTGACTTGGTTCTGAAAGAAGTCTTTCTCGGTACAAAGGAACCAAGTATGGGGGTATTGGGACCTAACTAGGAAGGCTCATACTGCATCACAAAGGTAATACGACCTATGACGTATCACCTTAAAAGGCTCAACGGTTCCGAAGTGCCGCAAGCTTGGAATGCTGAGCATCTTTGCCCCTATTATTAGTAATTCCGAACTCGCTTTCAGGTTTGATTATTTCTTTTAACTTGTAAAATTTGCCTTCTTGTAAGTATTATGAATAAGATTGTTCTGTTTCTTCTCGAAGAAAAACCTGTATCATGATCTCAAGTATTTTGTTAATAATCTTGTTCTTTATAATATTTTGCAAGTTTATTGGTCAGATAAGTCATATTTGTTTTGTGAAGTGCTTGAATTATAAAAATGCTATCACAAGTGACCAATAGTTCCTTTTATATATTAAAAAAAAGGAGCATGTACAAGAAAGCGACCAAGAGTTACAAAAAGCTAGAAAGCTAGGAGAACTACAAGGGTAGAAAAAAAGAGCGATCATTGACCTTCATCTCCAGGCCCCCCGGGTGCGACCTGTCAATCTTTTGGACAATCGTCAGCCTCCGGATCATCCACCCGATATTCGGGAATGTTCGGCTGATCATCTTCCAGAAGAGGTTCTTGTTCTTCCTGCTACTCAGCCTTTTCAGCCTGAAGCATGGAAACAAGGCTAGATTGGCATTCGTTCGGAAGGTCGAAGATGTCCATCTCGGGGTTCCTCAGCCGCAAGCTGTAGATGGCTTGTATTGCCCAGTGAATAGCCATCTTCTTGAGTTCGAGGTTTTGTCACTTCATCTGCTCGGTCAATGAAGCAACTTGCCCTTAAGACAGCTCGAGGTCTGCCTCTATCGCCCTCTTCTGCTTCTCATAGTTCTCCCATTATTGAGTCTGACTCTCTTCCACCGTCTTCGCGCAATCGATGCTCACCTTCAACTCTTTCTCTCTCTCGCTCAACTCTTTGGTGAGTCTTGCCACCGTCTGCTAGAGCTCCTTGTTGTCCCCATCCCTCTTCTCGAGCTTGACCTTTTGAAAGTTTGCAGCCCACAGTGAAGAATCTCTCTCTGCTAGGTACTGATCCACCAAGATGTGAGTTATTTTAGCCTCCGTATCCATGACCGCGAGGTCTTACTTCAACTTGGTATTCTCCTCCTTCAGCTCGTGAAGATTGCCAACAGAGTCCATATCGATCTTCTGCTGGGCTACGGTCAGGGCGAGCAGGGACTGCATGGGAAAAAAAGACAAAAGTCAGTATCATAAAAAGTTATCAAAAGGAATATATCGTTTTACCTGACTGTGCAACTAGAATGCCGTAGCCACCAGGTCGATAAGTCGGGAAGCCATGAACTCCTAGAAGGCCTTCGCAAGTTGGCATTCCAACCGGTGTACATTACCGACTGCAAGTGCTCTGGTAGTTGCCCTAGGGAATCCAACATGAACGGGTCTGGCCCTGAGGGGGCAGGTATATCCTCGACCCGTTGCTTGCCCGCTCTCTTTTGAGTAGCTGTGGTTGCTCCTGCTCCCTTGCATGAGCTCCCGAGGGTCGTCGAAGTGCTAGGGGGGCCCATCGAGAGCACTCCCGAGCTTGTGACGGGGTAGGGCTGAGTTTTCTCCGATAACACCCCAAAGCCTTCTGGCTCCGACTCCGACTCCGACTCCGTTTCCTTTTCGACAGTCGACTGTTTTCTTTTCTTAGTCTTATGGCCCATGGTCTTCTGCTTCGTAGTGTGAGTAATCGCAGGCCGAGGAGCTTCTACACGTCGCTTCGTGGGTGGTTTCCCTTCGGCACTGATATGTATCCCTTCTATGGGAACGACACTGGGGGTCGCTTCGACTGGCTCAATCGGGTTGACCCGGGGGAATACAAACCCCCAGCCCTTATAGGCGGCTTCGGAACTCTTGGTAGCATGGTCGCTGCACAACATGGAAATATGTTAGGAAAAATGTCATCCTTGGTGCAAAGCTAAAAGTTCTTCTATATACGAAGATCCTTATGGGCTGGAGCTCCTAAAAATGCTTCGAGACTGAAAAATCCGTACTTTTGTAGATTGGCAGTGGTCACGAGTAGTTTTACGTCGCGACTCTGATCGAGTAAATGACCAAACGCTTCAATGCGGCTGAAATCTACTAGAGCCAACAACTTGGTCATCTTTTTCTCTACGAAAATGAAAAATTCTAAGTCTTAACTCCCAAGAGAGAATTCAAGGAAAGGATAGTTAGTTTGGAAAACAAAAGCGAAAAAACCTACTCTGCTCCCTAAATTTACAAACACCATCATACGTGAAGAAGAAATATTTGGTGTCATAAGCCCCAATGTTGTTTGGGTCATCAAATATCCCTCCCTCAATCATAGATCGCTTCGAGAGATAGAAAGAATCTTTGTCCTTGCTTTTCTTCAAGTAGTAAGCGCATGTGAGTTCTAACGTTGTTAGCTCACCGAGTTCGTGTTCGCAACATGCGATATACATAGCAATCGCTATCATATACACATTGGCGTTAGTTGAAATGGCGTGACCTCGAAGTGATCAAGGATCGATCTGATGAAGGGGTGAAAAGGTATTGTCACCCTGCATTTAAAGATTGATTCTACGATCACAGCCATTCCCTCTTGAAGGTCCTGAGCGGTGCGCTTCCTATGCTAGTAGACGTTTACATTGATCGCAAACTGGTCTACCGCCTTTTAAATCTCATCTGTAGTGTCTACTGATAGAACCACATGTGCGAGACTCATCGAGGTGCTCAGGGGCTGCGAGCTGGTTCCAGCAGCTATTCCTGTCTCTGAAATGCCCATTGCTCTAAAAGTTTGAAAAGGTGTGACATGAAGAGGTGACTCAGTCTCTGTACGCAATGTTTCGTACGACGACTCAAATGAGTAAGAAAAACCCTAATTTTCCTTCCTTATCCCCTAAAAACCTTAAACATCCTTGAGAACGAGTTCCCAAAGATCTTTGCCATAGGTTTTCGATTTTCAAGAGTGTTCCTTTTTTAACGCTACCAAAGGATGTGCATCATAAAAATCTACCAGTCGTTCAAACCCACCATTGTTGTGAAAAAAAAAAATCAAGTTTTTGACAAGAATGAAAATAAGAAAAAGAAGAGTATTCCTTACCTCTTGGTTACTGGGGATGAACGTTCTATTGTAACGGCGAGTGCACATCAACCGAAAGAAGGATAAACTAGATTTTTTAGTGCAAAAGACTCTGTTTTTTCTCTCTGAAGATTTGAGTTCTGTGAAAATCACGAAATAGGGGTGGGTTTTTATAGGAAAGAAGGCAACGCTTGGTTTCCTTCGCAAGCGATGTTTGGGCGGGACGTGTTCCTAGCCGTTAGATGCGACCACGTGTCACCAATCCTTGTGAAGATTAACCTTCACGCTTCGTGAAGATCAATCAACGTTTCCCTCCTTTGGAGAAACCAAACGTCGGTGTAGTTATCTTCACCGTATTGAATGTGCCCTTATCCACATTCAATGCTCTAAAAGAGAATATCGTTTCAACATGGCTTGCATTTAATGCTCATGGCTGACACTTATTGCGCAAAGACACGTCTGTCAGATAAATCCTACTTTATTGAACAGGCCAACTGTCAAGCACAACGGATTACATCTGAAGAGGTCGTTCGAATGAAACACTCTTCTCCATGTATTGAGCTCGAAAGTGAAGTGACTACCGATTCTCGGCAAGAATTTTCTAAGTGTTTTCAAGTCGAGAGCGATGGGCAAAGTTCGAAGCATGTTAGTATAGGACTAAGCAAGATCTGACCCAAGGTTGTTGAACCTTCAGGGCATGATCATCTCAGGTCGCTTGTGAAGTTTGTTGAGCCCACGTCGCGACCTCCACATAGTTCATTGGTCGAGTAAAATCGTGAACTTTGTGTTATTTCAGCCGTTCTCCACTTGTAGCTTGAGCAAACGATCCTGGGGATGAGCCAAATCATAGCATAATCATGAAGTTCTCAAAGTTCAAGCCTTGAATCTTAAGAACTGGGGGGCTTCTATTATGCCTAAAAAATCAGGGCTGATGTAGGCTTACATCAGCAAGGATCAATTAGAGTTCAGGAAGGCATTGCGACATCCAAGCGATGCCATGTTGTCCAAGGATAAAAGGAGTAAGGTTGCCATCAGCTTGGCAGGCAAAGGCCTGGAGAGTGAGTGGCTAGGAGTCAACCACTTGCCCAAGCCCTGTGCGATTTAAGGATATTTTCCATGCCACTGACCAATGAGGAGTAGGGTAGAAATTGCACGGCACCTGCCCGCTGGCAAACCCATAATCATTACCTAGAAACCTCTTTCTATAAATAGAGATCTTCTCTCTCATTTTGCAAGATTCTAGTTTTGATAATATAAACACTCTCTCACTCTCTTTTTATATTTCTGTTCTCTTACATCGCTGCATGCAACCTAATTGTACTTTTTCATAAATAAAAAAACAGTAAACGTATGATTCGCTTTGAGCATCCGAATCACTTTAAATATCTTCTCCCTTTTATTTTATTTTTTTCATTTTTCAGTTCACGTATAATTTCTAAGTTCGTTTAACACTTTACACGTGCGAATAGTTTATGTCAAAATTTAGCATCAACACTTATAACCTTAAAAATACACATGATAAATATAATACTTCTAAAGGATCAAATAGATTGAGAATATTAACAGTATAAAAACTTATTTATTGCTTTAAATATACTAATGTTCATTTAATATTTTAAATTTGCCAAAAAATTTCTGTCAACGTTTAGGTGATGCTTCTTGCATCATTCAAATTAACAAAACAACGTTATTAACATTGATTAGCTGTTGCAAGATAATTTTTAGTCGAAATTATCGTCACAAAACAATACAACATTTCTTCTTTTAGCAATCTTATTTAAGTGATTTATATTTTATGGTGAGTCGAATATTTATAGTATTATTTTATATAAATTGTTAGACACTTTTATAGCTATTTGGGTTTTAATAGAAATAATAAAAATTAGATTTTATTAAAATAGTTAAAATTTAATATATATTATTTTCAAAGGGTTAAAAAATGAAAGAAAATTTGTGTAAGAAAAAGGGTTGTTGTATAACGTGATACAGATTCCTGTGCTGCGGGCCCACAGTCCCACTCTCTAGGAAAAGAAAGGGCAATATCGTCATTAAGAAACATTCGCTTCATGTTCCAGAATTCCACGCGCTTAAAATCCCACTTGACCAGGTCGCCAAGGCAGGACTTAGGACATGATATTATTAACGAAGGGTGGAGTTGATTTAGTTGAAGTTGAACTGGAGTCAAATCAGTCTTATATACCACGCGGTTAACAGAGCGCGTAATAGAACAGAAATTTATTTAGAAATAAATTTTTGAAGCCGTATATCCTGATTCCTGTGGCTTTACAAGTCCACAAATGTTCCTTTTCGTTTATTTCGTGGCCAACGTTTTTAATAACCTTGTGGGTTTCTACAAAGTTGACTTCTATTTCTATATCTCTTCTTACCCTTTCAATGTGCGCATTTTTTTTTTTATTCATTTTTTATTTCTTTTTAATTTATACATATTAGTATGAGTTAATTTGTATTTTAGTTTGGGATATAATTTCTAAGGGTACACAAGTTTACTGAATTATCAATTACAGAACACAAGTTTTAGAAGTATGAATATGAAGACACTTAACATTGTTTAACTGTTATATTTAATTGTATAATAAAAAATTACTTAAATGCCCCTAAATTTAAGAACAAATTAAATAAAAAAATTATTTGCATAAAAAATTATATATAAAAAAACTAAAAGACCTCTAAAACTGAAAAAAAAAATTAATAAAATTAAAATTAAATTTTATTCAGATAATTTGTTTGTTTAAACTTGTTTCTAAATTTTAGGGGTATTTATGTGATTTTATGATTACAATTGAATAAAACGTTAAAACACTGCCAAGTATCATTTGATAAATATTTCTGAAACTTGTATCTGCGTATTGATAATTTAGTGAGCTTCTATATCATCAGTGATAATATCCTTTTTAGGCTTATACCTCTTACATTTTACTTGTTTTTTTTTTTTAATTAAAAAATTGTGGAGAAGTTTGACTTTGGAGTAGACTAAGTTATATGTTGTGTACGTGTCGTTTTAAAGACGACATTTAAAACAACAATGAATAAACCAATAATCACCCTTCACCCAAACAATGAACAAGGGATATTTGAGAATTGTTAAATACTTGAAATTAACAATCTTGATGATGAAATTGACCCATTTACTTAAAACGAAGTTTCAGTCTTTTAAAGTTTTATCAAACCAATAATCTACTTTTTACCATTAGGAAAAATCTAAAATGTCATGAAAATACCACAAGTTAAATGTATTTATGTAATTAATACGATTGGTGGTTTTATAAATTGAATTTTTATGTGACATGCATTTATGATCATGCGATACGATTAATGTGATAACATAAACTCTCTTTCAACAATAATATATACTTTAAAAAAAAATTACATTTAAGGCTTCATTTACATTATTTTTATCTGATAGTTCTAAATAATTATGGTCTTTTGACATATGATTATTAGATAAATAAATAAAAATTGTGTAGATAAATCAATTTTTTTTTCACTTTATAATCAAACAATGGAAACTATTTTTTCTTTTTGTTAAATCAGATTAAGAATACAAAACCCCAATTGAGAATATTTGACTTGTTAAAAAAAAAAGAAAAAAAAAAAGAGAGAGAGATTTATTTAATTTTTAAATCTGAAATTTCTTTATAATAAATTTATTTCAAATATTGAAAATAATTCGATAAAATGTCAAGGAACTAAAATTGTTTAAAAAAAAAGAGATTTATTTTTCATTCCCAAAAGTCAGAATCTTAGATTCAAAAGTAATAAAAAGTCTCTGTTATCATTATAGAAATACAACCTTCTGTTTTTATAACAGATCAAGATAACATAACATAACATCATAAATAAATAAATAAATTATAATGTATTATATTGCAATCAAATTCAAGATAATTCTAGACAAATCCTAATGAAATTCTTTCCATAGTAATATCATGGTGATGTGGACTTTATACATGTTTTCTCAATAGTATTATCTTCTTAAGAATGATACAAATAAAAAAGTTTTCTTAGGTTATAAGGATTTTCTAGGTACTGATTCTAGGGTTTTCTTTTCTTAAGGTGTTACGCTCATTGGCTAAGATATCTATTACGCTCTCATGCTCAATGGTTGAGAATTTTATTCTTGTAATAAATTATATTATGTTTAAAAGTAACATTTCATTGGTTAACAATTCAATCGGTGGATTATCAATCATTTCGGATTAAAAGAAGTATAATATAATGTAAAATGAAAAGTTTGTTATTTAATACTAAATAAAATTGTAGGTTATTATATGGCTTACTTTAAATATATTACTTAAACAATTACTCTGCAAATTTTGGTTTGAAATATTTAAATGATTATTGATATAACACATGCCCGAAAAAAAGAACTTTTGTGCCAAAATTTAGTGATACTCCAGTGACTTTTAAATCAAACAATTGAATCAAAGGACATGCTGTTAGGTTTGTCGTTCGTGTTTGGTGGACCTAGTCGTTGGGTGGATGAAGCAAGGCTTGAACTTTGTTATCTTTTAGATATTGAATCTAAATTAAACTCAATCATAATAATAATAAATTCATTAATAATTTATTTAATGTAAGTAAGACAAAAAATACTTAAACAAATAATTTAATAATTGTCTTATCCGAAGCCGGACTAACCTTTTTCGATCTAGGCTTCATCTAGCCCTTTGAATCAATCTTAACCATCAATCACAGGATCCACTTTGATACTCAAAAATCTTATCTTTTTCCATGGGTCCCCAAAATTTTAATAATTAATAATAATAATAATTCTAAAATGGTAAAAACGTTTGAAAATCTTAATTAAATTGATGAGAAACCCCATTAAATTTTGAAAATTGTCTCTAAAATGCTAAGAAATATTTAACGAAGTCTCTTAAAATTTATTTAAGAAATATTTTTTGATTTATGATTAAAATACGATTCAAATTCTTGAGTTGTATTTTAATATTTATAATTTTTTAAAATGTATTTGATATAATATTTCAAAACTTTATTCATATTAAAATCTATAAAAAACTGTAAAAAGAACTTTTAATCATTTTATAATTTTACACTAATTTTTTTAAGATTGTATTTGAAAACTGTAGTTAAAAATAACTCAACTCAATTATTCCAAACATATTTTCATAAAATTTATTATATTAATTGTTTTTCAAAATAAAAAATTGTATTTAATTATAGAATAAAACATATATTTTCTTTTAATCTTATTCTATTCTACAAGAGACCGAATGAATCCAATTGGCCAATTTAAAATCAAGAGGCATGTATTTCTTTCAAATCCAGAAAACAAAATTGGCCAATTGGAAAAGCGGAAAAATTATTCTTTGGTTGGCTCTAAAATCAAAGAACTTTGGAGCAGGTATCGTTTATTGTGTTTCCGAAAACAAAAACAAAACTGGCGTCAAGCCATGACCTGTGAAGAAACTATTGGTGCACAGTACGCGCTTGTAATGCGCTTAGGTCTTACCATTTATTATCCATCCAAATTTATTCATTTATTAATAAAATTTAATTTAACCTCGCCGGCTGCAACTTGCTCGTCTTGTTTCAGTTCATTACTCTCTTCTTCTTCCCTTCTCCTTCCTTGTCTCGATTTCTCCCTGATACCAACAAACTAATAAATAATAAATTATATTTTTAAAATATTGAGAGAGAGAAAGAGAGAGAAATAATTCCATTTTTAAATTCTATTTTTATTTATAAACAATTTCCACAAACAAACACGAAAACGAATCGTCCAAGGAATCGAAATCATCTGATACTTAATAATATTTATAGTTTTTATTTTATTTTATTTTTTAAACTAAATAATAAATAATATTTTTATTTTTATTTTTATTTAAATTCTCTCTCTTTCTTTCTCGGTCTTTTTATTATTAGTTAAGGTCTGGTTTTGTTGAGCCCTAGATCTTGAACACCAAATAAAGAAGGTTTCAGATTCAAGATCTTTAAATCGAAAGACTTCAAGTCTCTACCTCCCTTGATCGGATATCTGCTTCTCTTTCTCTTTCAGCTCAGGTATTCTTTTCTTAGTTATTTTCCCGGGAAATTAACGGAAAATGTATAACATTTGGAAATTCTGGCTGTGTTGAGTCGGAATTACATTTAATTGAGTGTTCGTTTTGAATTTCGACTGGAATGAGTCTTTGGTTTGACTTTTATTATTAAGCTTTCTTTTTTCCTTTTTCGTTTCTTTTTGTTTTATAATTTTTTTTGTGGCAAAATATATTTGGTTTGGTTTAAGTAGTTGTGTAAATCTTCAGCTTTCAATTCAATTCAAGAGTTGGCTTATTAACTTTCGTTTCCTTACGTTGAAATTTCGAAGCTTTTTCCTTTTTTTGTTAGGTATTATTGTTGTTTCTTCATCTGGGTTGACTCTTGAAATGGAAAATTTAATTTAATTTTCACGGGGGGTTATGCTTAAGATCTGATTTGGGAAGTTGAATGTTCTTGTTTCGATCCATAACTTTTATTAAATATTGTTTATTGTTTTTTTTTTTTAGAGGGGTTTTTAATTGATCCGTTAATGCTTTTCCAGTCTCAGATTATTGAACAATTATTAATTCTTTAGATGTAAAGAATTGCATTATGTGGAGGTAGATAGAGCTTGTGATATCTTTATGCTGAGTAAGATAAGATGAAGTCGGTTAAAGCATGGCGTGTAGGCAACATGGGGGATCTACAGATTTTGCCGGGGACTCGCCACCGTCCTCCATTGAAGAGGCCGGTGTGGATTATTGGGTTGGTCTCATTGGTTATTCTGTTTCTAGTTTGTGCTTACATATATCCACCCCATAGTCGCGGTGCCTGTTACATGTTCTCTTCTAGAGGTTGTGCCTTAACTGATTGGCTTCCACCAGTTCCGGTAAGGGAACTGACGGATGAAGAGATCGCATCTCGAGTTGTTATTAGGGATATTTTGAACACGCCTCCTGTTCGGTCCAAAAATTCTAAAATCGCTTTCCTATTCTTGACTCCTGGTCCATTGCCTTTTGAGATGCTATGGGATAAGTTTTTTCATGTAAGTGTTTCTTTCTTGTTTATTTGTTTATTTATTCCGTAAATTTGAATTGAATATGCATTTCCTTCTTGAATTTCTTGCTGTTGCTTCATGAACCAATAATGGCATGGAAGAAATTTGACCTCAAGTTGTGATCTATTGTAACAGTATACGAGTATGGAAGGTGCTTTTGCATTAAATGCAATTTGATTCATGTTAATATCTGCATGCTTATGTGTCTAACTTTTACAATTGACACATCTTCTGTGCTCAACTTGTGTATGACATTGTTGTTATATGCATATATTTGTTTTGCCAACTTTAACATTTTTAAAAATTGTCAAGTAGCCAGTATTCTTTTTGTTTGTCAATTCTCTTCCCAGACCCAAAATATTCGATGGATCATATTAGCTAGAGAGTCATTTATATCAGGGAGGTACTTATATATAACCATTATGATAGAGGTGATGAAATATTTAAATATTTTTTTGGAAACATATCCAAGTTGGAGTGAGTATAATAACTTTTTAGCATATTTTGAAATAGAAAATCAGTTACTTTTTAACATTACATTAAACTAGATATTTTCTAAAATAGTAATCCAGTTACTTTTAAATACATTAATTAAGATATGTTTTGAAACAGTAACAGATTTACTTTCTACATTACATTAAGTTGAGATATGTTACCAGTTGTGCTATATGTATTCAAAATTAGGTTGCCTATGTCTGCTGTTAAATCTAATTATTTCTTCTATTGGCTGGACATGTTAGAGAGCATATTTAAGTGCTGTGGGTTGTGGACCTTAGTTGGAAAATGTGTTTAGATTTGGATTGTGTGAGAATAATGATAAGCAGTTGAATACTTAGAAATCATTTCTTCATCAAGGGAATAATAGTTTTGATGGGCTTCTTGATGCTTTTTATTAATTGCTGATGGTGACCGATGGGAAAAATGCCTTTTTATTCTGACTTGATGACGAAAAAGGGTCATTTGTTATATCTTTACTGTTGAGTAGTTTTGTGTTTGGTGAGGTCTGAGCTCCACTAGCGAATTGCTCAGTCAATTTCTTAAAAATGGCAAGACATTGGTGAGCCAGTGCTGGGATTTTATTACTTTGATTTGATATGTGGCAGAAGCTTCTTTTATGATACAGGCTTGTTCTATGCTAAGACCATATAATATTAAAGTGGTAATGTTGCCTCAATTGTAGAACAAATAGCTGTGGGTAGTGAGACAAGTTAAGTCAGGGATTTTGGTTGGTATGAAGGTTGGCAACTATGGTATAGGATCTATCTTTGTTGGCTACAGGGAGTTGTACGGTTTTGGTTGACATGAAAAGAGTGATGCTGGGATTTAGAACTCCATCTTCCTCTTCACTTTCTGGTTGTTTGTCTATGGAAAAATATTAACTTAGTTGTGAAAGGTAAAGTGTTGGCCTTCGAAGATTAATTACAAAATATTCAAACATGTTACGGACAATATAACTGCCATGTTTCATTTACGCATGCTAAGCTTATTTGTCCTGTTTATACATTCATACACGGTAAGCTTATTTGTGATGTCTACATGCCGTGGCAGTGAATTTTAACCTGTGATTTATTAATCTGAATTTTACTTGTTCTCGTAGCTCATTGATTTCAATTCTATGAAGCCTGTTCATTGTTGGTTCACTTGAAATTGTACCATTAAGTGAGTCTTTTTCCATATATTCTTGCAGGGTCATGAGGGTAGATTTTCAGTATATGTCCATGCATCGAGGGATAAACCAGTGCATTTTAGTCGATACTTCATTAATCGGGAAATACGGAGTGACCAGGTATGTAAATTAAATATGTAAGATAGTATTCTCTTATATTCTACCGTTATTTTTATTTTTTAATATTCTACCCTTTTGTTGCTTCCCTTCTTTTTCAAGAACTGATAAGCCCATTTGAACTATTTTAACAAAATTTTCTACATTATTTTTCGATGGCCCATCTAAAATAAGTACCAGTTTTTCAAAGCTACAAACCAATGCAAATTTTTCAGAAATTGCATTTCCTGTACATTCAATTTTCATATATCCACGTCTTGCTTGTTTTAGTCATGACCTAACAGGTTGTTCCTTCACCATTTCTGGTTCGCTGGTTCACTCTTTTCTGCCAATGTTATTGCTCAATATGGCAGATCATCAACTGTTGCAGCTGAATTTCTGTCAGCATTATCATATTCATTCTTAGATCTCATAAATTATATGTACTAAATATTCTGCAATTTGTTTGATATGTTTTCTCCTAACTTACGCCTGAGTTATGGGACTTCTGACAATGAGCCTTAGGTGACATGTTTAGTAGGAATTAAAGGTTCAGCTACTAGATTTGAAATGCTATTTCATTGTGGAGGATTGATTTTTATTCTCTTGCACATTTGTGGTACTGCATCCCATGGAACTCATTTGTAGGGTGAAGAATTATGTCATCTGGCAACTTTTGTAAAACTATCATCTCCCTTTACGCCCTTTTTTGAAGCAGAAAATAATTGCTTTCAAAAGATTTAATCAAATATTTAAACTGACATCACTTTTAAAAGTACAGTTGGTCCAGGCATCTGCCTTCCCTGTTAAAGAGTAATTATTTTAGAATCATGACACTACCAAGTTGGCCGTGTCAATGAGAAAATGTTGGAAGAATGCTCTAGTTATTCTTGATGTGGAAAATTGTAATGAAAATTATTGACTCATTAAGGGCAAAATAACAATGCTTTTTTTTCTTCACTGCTTTTTTAAGTCTGGGCCTCTCTCTATTGCATTAACAATTTACTTAAATCATTTAGGGATGAGAAGAGTTCAATAATAGATGTGCCGTTAAAAGTTTGATAATACTGATACTCTTATTATAGTAAGATTCACAGTGGTGGTATAACATATAAATAAGTCAATATTCTATCTTTTATAGTGTTTCTTGAACATATCTACTCAAATCTCAAAATATTTTGACCTCATATAATATTTTTCAAATTATTTATTATTATTATCTATCTTTGCTGTGGTGCGTAGATAATTTAATTTTCAAGTAAAAGCTTCTGTTGTCAAATTTCTGTTACTCTTCTTTATGTTGTTAATATTCGATGAAGTGAGTATCTATAAGCAGCTAAACCTGATATCTTCGTTTGGTTATATTTGTAGGTTGTCTGGGGAAGAATTTCAATGGTTGATGCAGAGAGAAGATTATTGGCAAATGCTCTCAAAGATCCTGATAATCAGCATTTTGTGTTACTTTCTGATAGGTGACTGGATTGTTGAGTACTTTGAGGGTTGTTTTTTGTTTTAACTTCAATGACTTTTGCTATCATCAATTGCTGAATCACTTTCTTGTATTTCAGTTGTGTACCCCTGCATGATTTTGACTATGTCTACAACTATCTGATGTACTCAAATATGAGCTTCATTGACTGGTATTGTTTTCTTATGTGATGTACTATTTTCTATTTACTTGTCTATTTTAAAGTTTTGTTTGTGTGGATGGTGAAACATTCATCTGAATCATGGTTGTGAGGAAATTGTTTTTCCTTATGGATGCACTCTTCATTCTCTTTTCAGCTTTGAGGATCCTGGTCCACATGGCAATGGCCGGTATTCTGAACACATGTTGCCGGAAGTTGAGATTAAAGACTTTAGAAAGGGTGCACAGGTATATTTTCATGGATATTATATAGAGTCTATGAATTTGTCTTTCAGTGCCTGTTAGTATTGTTTCTACTATGGTACATTATTGTCCCTGATTGTATGACTCTTAGTCCAACAGGTTTCCTTCTCTTTATACATGGGGGTATTGGGGGCAGTTAAGATAAAAAATGTTGTTACAATTTCAGCCTTTTTGATTGGCCATATAACATGCATTCCGTTTGACTTTGAACCAGTGGAAAGTCTGAGAATTCTAGTATGTGGTGTCATTGGTGAATTCTATTTTCCATTGGAAAGTCTGAGAATGCTAGTATCTGGTGTCATATGTCAATTGTATTTTCTTGCTTCCAAAGTCATTCAAACCCACAAATGGAAGTGCCAGATGGGTTGTTTAAGACATTTCAACATTCAGCTCCATTTATATGATTTTCTTCTGTACTCTTCTTTTGGTATATTTAACATGTAAATTTTCTGCA
This sequence comes from Pistacia vera, assembly GCF_008641045.1. NCBI lineage: Eukaryota > Viridiplantae > Streptophyta > Magnoliopsida > Sapindales > Anacardiaceae > Pistacia > Pistacia vera. The sequence continues at coordinate 379,144 of NW_022196153.1, read as the reverse complement.
GTGGTTTACAATGAAGCGGCAGCATGCTCTCATAGTTATGGCTGACAGTCTTTACTACTCTAAATTCCGTGATTACTGCAAGGTAAAGTTAATTTTAAATGTGGTTGCTTTATGTTATCATTTGTCTTTGGTTTAAATTTTTATCATGTTGCTTAAGTTCTGATCTCATTGGACAAATTGCTGTCTGCTTCTGTGCTTCTCTAATCCAAGCCATTCTTGATATTTCTTGCCATAATTGCGATTCAATATCTGTGGTGTGTTTAATTTTTGCTATCAGCTTGAACTTATATATGTCATTAGACAACCATTTTTTTTTATTCATATCTGTCAGTTCCAATTTCTTTTGACATTATTTGATCAACTAATCTTATTGCATCGTTAAAATCTTGTGCCATGAATGTCTAAAAGCATTTTTTCTTTTTCTTATGTTCTACTATTCCTGGTTGTCTTCATGTGTCTGTACCATAACTTTCTGTAACTTTATATTGAGGAGAGCTTTAGGAGTGAGATCTAAGGGTTATAATCTTTTATTTCCATAGAAAAAAAAATATGGAATGTTTTCTCCCGATTTGTTGGTTCTACTTGTCTAGTCAACTAAAGGGAGAGAGACATTTTAGTTTTTAGGTGCTCATGAGTTGGATGGTGAACTTTTTTGAATATAACACAATTTGTGACATTTTATAGTGATCAAGTTTGATTCTTTTGTGAGTTTTAAGTTTCAGCATTTGCTGAGAATATAATAATTTTGTAATTTTATTAAGGGACACTCTTTATTGATGCTATGTTGTTGTCTTTATTGGTTATATGATGGTTGAGCTGGTATAATTTAGGTTTTGTGCAACATTTAACTGGTTTTTCCTTGATTTCTTTCAACCCTACTGCAAATGTGGAATTTAATTAAATGAAAACCTGACATATGAAGTCAATATTCATGATAGTTGTTTGTGAGATCTTGGAAAACAGAGAAATTTTAAATGGTTTTCGGACCACACTTCATTAACATGGATGCTCTTGATGATGGCAGCATGGTGTGGATGGTAAAAATTGTATTGCTGATGAGCACTACTTACCAACCTTTTTCCACGTAAGAACCTTCCTCAAGATTGTACTTTAAAATTTGCTACAACTCTGCTTCTTATGAGTTTCTCATGTATTTCAGATGATTGATCCTGGTGGAATTGCCAACCGGTCGGTTACTCATGTTGATTGGTCTGAAAGGAAGTGGCATCCAAAATCTTACAAGTCTCACGATATTTCTTATGGACTTCTTAAGAATATTACGGTATGCTTATGCTATATCTTGTATTATTCACAGAGCAATTATCTTTTGTCATAACTTTTTTTTCCATGGATATGGCTATTACCACCTGTGCTTAAGAGTCTAGCTCACTTCATACATACCTAGTTCAACTTGCATTGTTCACCTTCTATAGCATGGTCATGGGACTTAAAAGAAATAGTTCTCAGCGATATATTTGTTTTTTTTTTTTTTTTTTGGCCTTTAAATTGAAAGATAACTCTCTCCTCCCAACAATGTGAGTGAATTGTCACCTGGAGAAACTTGTGTCGGATATCTCAGTGAAAGTGATTCTATTTTGGTCATTTGTATACTAGTAATATTAGCTGTCATACAGTTTCCTAAATTTTTTGCTAATTTCTGATGTTGTAAATTGTACCTGCAGTCAGTCGATACGAGTGAGCATGTAACAAGTGATGACCAGGTATACACTTTGTTAGAAATTTCTGGTTTTCGCTGTCATATATATGATTAGGTTATATCTGAAGATAGTTTTGTGTCGCTTCTCTCTGTACAGAGGACAGTGCTGTTGCGGCCTTGCCTATGGAATGGTATCCGACGGCCATGTTACTTATTCGCCAGGAAATTCTACCCAGATACCCTCAATAACTTGTTAAACCTTTTCACCAATTATACGACACTATGAGAAATATTTTTGACTCTTATATTCTTTGGTCGGTTGCTTTCGACCACTTCTCTCTCCATCTTGGCTCTCCATTTCAAACTTGTAAATTGCCACATTATTATTGAGGTTGGAATGTTCCCTTTCCACAATTCTTGAGTGCAAGGGGCAACATGGAGAACTATTAGAATTGACTTGAGTTTTTCAGGCTGGAGGCTAACTTAGTGTTGCTTCCTTGGGGCTGGGTAATTTGTTGTCCATTTTTTCTTTTTTCTTTTTTTAACCTCCATTTGGGCTGTTAATGTTGTATTTCCTGGACAGAAAGTTCTGGGGGATGTTTTTAGTTGTAATTTATGTTGAATTTTTGTAAAACTTAAAACATATGAAGTTGCGAACGAGTTAAAAGCGCACCTTTCTTTTCTAAAATATTAGGTTTCCAAGTCAAAATTCACATTTCATTGTTTGAAACTTTATTTTCATCATTTTTTATTTCCCTTCTTCATCAAACCTAAAATGGTGTTGAATTGAAGATCTAATTATATTATTCGTCCTTAGAAAGTATTATTTATCTTCATTAAAAATGTCGAATTAATTAAATGATATTTTTCACGGTTTCATTGAATTGTTAATGAAAATATAATTATTAATAAAAAGAAATTTAATTATGTAGTTGTTAACTTCTTGTCATAGACTTCTTTAAAAGATCTTTTAACTTGTTGATGTCTAATTTTTTTCTTTTTTTTTTATTTTTAAAGTTTAATAGATTTCTTGAGAGATCAATTTAGTTATAAAAAATAACCACCTAAAATTGTCAAAATGGCCTTCAAATGTATTTAAAATATAATTAATATAGGAGATTTGTAATACTTGTGAAAGAATAATACTAAATATATAAAGACTTTATACAAAATCTTGTATACAAAGTGATATAACAGTATTCTTGCATTGTCATATTATTCACTATAATTTAACAGTATTCTTGCATAGAGCTGTGCTGGCCCATGACATGACACAACATGAAAACATGCGGGCCGTGCCATGGGCCTTAAAAAAGGCACGTAGGCTGGCATGACACAACGCGAAAAAAATAAAAATTAAAAAATTAAAAAATGTGTTGTTGAAGATATATTTGAAGATTTGAAGATTTTAGAAATGAATGAAAATAAAGATGTATAATCATTTCTAATCCTAAATTCTAAGTTTATATTTATAATTATAACTTATAACTAATAAAAAGTGTTGAAATTCAATTAATATTTCAATGTTTCATTATTTTATTATATTTCATAATGATTATATATGTTTTAAATTAATATAAATGCAAAATGTCACTAAATATAAAATATTTTTATAATAATTATTAATAATAAATCAAAATTACCGTAATTTATATATATTAAAATTAAATATTTTTACAAAGCATGTGGGCTTGCCCATGGCACGGCCCACGACATGACCCAAGGCTTGGCACAATATATAGTGGGTTGTGTCGTAGGCCTTCAAATTTGATGGGCTGGCATAGCACGACAAGGCATGAATTTTTGTGGGCCTTGGCATGGCACGACCCTAGGCATGACACGGCCCACCGCCGCCTCTATTCTTGCATTGTCAATTGTCATATTATTCATCATAATTTAATATGCAATTATTACCTTGATTTTTTATATTAATTTATCCAATTATGTTCTAACAAATCACTTAGAAGGTTTTATATAGACTTTTTGCAAGTGAAGTATTATTCCTTTTGAAAAAGATAATTACTTTAAACCCTCGAGGTTTGGTCAGAAATATTGAAGTGAAGACTAAAACGATGTAGTTTTGGAGATTAATGAAACACTACATTTTTGGTATTAATCTGTGTTGGATCCTGGTTGTTGATCCAACTCTGATCTGACGGTTGAGATGCTTCATTGAGTCAACGATATAAAAGGGCAATGCACAATCATTATTTACTCACGTGTTTTGTCTCTGTTGAAGAACATTGCATTCTCATTTTTCTCTCTGTTAGGGTTTCAGTTGATTTGGGGAAATCTTTGTAACTTGGGTTGATTGGGTAATTTGTTAGTTAATCAGGAGGGCTCTTTGCTCTTGTTCTTAGGGATTCTTGGTGAGTGTCTCTAGGATTAGTTATGGTGTGGATTTCTTGTAATCATTGAGAGTTTGATCGGGTTTGTAGTTGTTCTTGTTTAGATCTTGATCTAATAAGTAGTGCAACAAGCTCTCCCATTTCTAGAGCTCAACGTGGACGTAGCTTATTCAATTTGGATAAGTGAACCACGGTAAATCTGTGTTGTGGTTGTTCTTGATTTTCTTGTGGTTTGTGTGCTTGATTGGTTTGTGTGTTTTTGTTAATTAGTTATAATAGTGGTATCAGAGCTAATAGGCGTTATGATTGATCAATTTGGTGAATAATACAACAATCTAGGGTTTTTGGAAATTTCTAAGGTTTGTCGAAATTTGGGGCTTTTCAAATTAAGTCATTCCTTAGTGATCTAGAGTCTTAGGAGTATAGATTTGAGGTGTTAAATCATCAATTCGAGAGGTTCTTGGAAAAATTAGGATTCTTTACTTGGTAATCTTTTAAGGAATCCTTTAACTGCTACTATCTAGGGTTTCAATTAGGGCTTCTTGAAATAGAGACAAAATTAAACACAAACACTTACAATATGTCAACCACACGACTGGAAATCACACAATACGATGGAAAGATTGACTTAGGCAGTTGGAAGAAGAAGATGAAGGTGCTACTTTCCCACAACAAAGTGGGGATTGCTCTGGAAAAGGACGCAACCAAGTGGCCAGAGGAGAAATTGAAGAAGAAGGATGAGATCAATGAGGAGGCATACAATCTCATAGTGATGAACCTATCTGATAACGTCCTATGGAAGGTAGATGGGCTAGAAACTCCTCTAGCCCTATGGGGTAAACTTGAAACTTTGTACTCATTACAGTTGGCACCCAATCTTGCATTTTTAAAGGGTGCCTTATTTTTATACAAAATGAATAGTACTAAGTCCATTGAGGGAAATCTTGATGAGTTTCTAAAGATGACCCTAATCCTTAAAGGAACTGACCAAGAATTAGGGGACACCAGTCTAGCAATGATCTTACTGAATTCGTTGACTGAGGAATACCAAGTAATCAAGAATGCTTTACAATATTAAGGAATAGTACCTAGCCTAGACTTGATTGTAGCTAGACTTAAAGCTAGGGAGTTAGAGTTAAAATCCAGAAAAGGTTTGGTAATAATTTGTTTGTGAAAAAGTAGGCCTAAATCCAGTCAAGTAGTAAGGAATAATCAGTATTAGCATGGGTCTAGGAACAAGAAAAGGGGAAAGGGTAATGACAAAGCAAAAACTGAATCAAGAAAGTATTTTTTTTTTTTGTAACAAAGCTGGTCACATTAAGAAAATTTGTTTTGAATGATTAAAGAAACATAAACAGGGAAATACTGAGAGTAATCTGGCCTCTAGTAAAAACCAATTGGATGAACCTGAAGTCCTGACAGTGTCAACATCTGACACTACCAAGGAGTGGGTCCTCGACTCAAGCTGTTCCTTTCATATGAGCCCACACAAGAACTGGTTTTAGGACCTAGAAACACATGAAAATGAGATTGTCTACATGGGAAACAATCAGGTCTGTAGTGTTAAGGGTATAGGTAGTGTAACCCTTAGACTAACTAATGGAAAACTTGTAAAACTAGCCGAGGTTAGGTATATCCCTGATTTAAAAAGAAATCTCATCTCTTTAGGGACCCTAGATGAGGCTGGATGTTCCTATAAGGCTAGTAATGGTTGTTTGCATGTGTATAAAAACCAGAACCTAATTCTTAAAGGGGAAAAGAGAAATGGTCTTTACATTTTGTGTGGTGATGTTGATCCTGAATGTTTCAATGCTACCCTGCTTTCTAACAAAATGTCTGCAACTAAAAAATAGCACCTTAGGTTAGGGCATATGAGTCAAAAGGGTATGAATATCCTTAACAGTAAGGGGGTATTAGGTAAGGATTCAGTCTCAAACCTAGAATTCTGTGAAAACTGTGTGTTAGGAAAACAACATAAATTGAGTTTCTCAAAGGGAACTCACCTAGCAATAAACTGCCTTGAACACCTATATTCTAACCTTTGGAGGCTTGTAAAAGTCAAATCCCATGGTGGGAACAATTACTTTCTATCAATAGTAGAAAAGTCTGGACCTTTCTCTTGAAAACCAAAGATCAAGCCTTAGCCAAGTTTAAGGAGTGGAAAGTGTTAGTTGAGAACCAGATAGGTAAGAAAGTAAAAAGCCTACGAACAAATAAGGGGTTAGAGTTCTGTAATGCTGAGTTTGATAATTTCTGTAGAAAGCATGGCATTTTAGGGCATAGAACTATTGCTAGGACCCCTCAACAGAATAGGGTGGCAGAAAGAATGAATAGAACCTTACTTGAAAAGGTTAGGTGCCTACTGTTCACCTTAAGACTACCAAACACATTTTGGGGGGAAGCTTTAGCCACTACAACCTACTTAGTAAAAAGAAGCCCATCCACTGCCATTAATGGGAAGTGTCCTGAAGAAATCTAGTTTGGAAGGAAACTGGACTTAAGCCACCTAAGAATTTTTGGGTGTGCAGCTTATGCACACCTAGATCCACCAAATGCATAGTCCTAGGATATCAAGAAGGCACAAAGGGATATAGATTGTGGGATAGGGAAACTCCAGGGCTAAAAATTATAGTTATGCGAGATGTGATGTTTAATGAGAGTGAATTCCCTTGTAAAGCCACTACCATTGACCAAGGAACACCCATAAATACTGAGACATCATCCATCCTCATTGAAAGTACACGAATTGAGGTAGAGCCTACCATACACCAACCTAGCCCCATCTAACAGATTTTGACCTCAAACTGAAAGAGAAACAGATCAACGAGAACCTAAACAGCTAGAAGAAAAAGCTATAAAAGAAATCTCAGAACCCCAAACAATATATTTACAACAGTACCAACTAGCAAGAGACAGAACCAAAAAAGAGGTAAGGCCACCTGCACGATATTCTTATGAAGATTTAATCTTTACAGTTTTGCTTGCAGGTATAGAAGAAGAGATGCACTTAGTAGAGGTAAACAAAACCTAGTCCTTGGTACCTAAATCCAAAGATAAGAAACTTATACAATGTGAATGACTTTATAAGATAAAAGATGGAATTACAGCCTCTGATTCCCCTAGGTATAAAGCTAGGCTGGTAGCCAAAGACTATACTCGAAGAGAGGGAATAGATTTCAATGAAGTCTTTTCCCCAGTTGTTAAAACATAAAATCATTAGACTTAGGCTCTCCATTGTTGCCCACCAAAATCTACAATTAGAACAACTTGATGTCACCACTGCGTTCTTACATGGCAGCTTAGATGAACAAATTTATATGTGTCAGCCTATAGGTTTCATTGACTATAAGGTGCCAAATCATATATGCTTGTTACATAAGTCTTTGTATGGCCTCAAATAGGCCCCTAGGCAATGGTAAAAAAGATTTGATACTTTCATAGTGGGCTTGGGTTTTAAAAGAAGCAGATATGACAACTGCTTCTATTTTGATTTAGATGAGGACCTGCCTTTATATCTCTTGTTGTATGTTGATGATATGTTACTAATTAGTAGATCTAAGTCCAAAATACAAGAATTAAAGAAGAAACTTAGTTCAAAATTTGATATGAAGGACTTAGGGAGTGCAAAGAAAATTTTAGGCATGCTTATATCTAGGGATAAGAGGAGTAATGAGTTAGAACTTGAACAGAAGGCTTACCTAGAAAAACTGGTGAATAGGTTTGGAATGGCTAACTCAAGACCTGTCTCTATGCCCTTAGCAAACCATTTTATGCTAAGTAAAAACCAATGTCTAAAAACTGAAGCTGAAATGTTAAAAATAAATGTTGTCCCTTATGCTAGTCTGATTGACTCTATTATATATGTAATGATAAGTACTAGACTTGACCTATCATTTGCTATATCTTTGCTTAATCTTTGCTTAGTCGATTTATGTCCAACCCTGGGAGTGATCATTGGACTGCCTTGAAATGGGTTGTTAGATATATTAATAGTTCATTAAGTGTTGGTTTAAAATACTATAAAAGAACTGCTATGCTTTATCTAGTAGGGTTCGTAGATTCTGATTTTGCAGGTAAAAAAGACACCAGAAAATCCACAACAACCTTCTATTTCACATTTGGTGGAAACTGCATAAGTTGGAAATCATAGTTGCAGCCCATTGTAGCACTGTCATCAACTAAGGTCGAGTACATAGCCATAGCTGATGTGTTTGAGGACGTTGTATGGTTGCAGGGAATGTTATCAGAAGCAAACTAATCTGATGGGAAGGTCACAATCTACTATGACAGTCAGAGTGTGATTCATCTCAACAAAAACCCAGTCTGTCACGAAAGAACCAAGCATGTAGTGTCTCATTTCATTTTGTGAGAGACCTGATTGCCCAAGGAGTAGTTGAATTGAAGAAGGTAGCCACTAAAGAAAATCCAACAGATATGGGGACAAAAATCATTACACTAGCAAAGTTCAAGGACTGCTTGAATTTGCTTTCATTGGAGTAATCAGAAGTGGCTTGTAGCTATGAGGGATATGGTTTAGAGTGAGCTGCACTACTTGGGTTTCAAGTCTTCTAGGTGGAGATTGTTGAAGTGAAGACTGAAACGAATCAATTTCGGAGATTAATGAAACCTTGCATTTTTGGTATTAATCTGTGTTGGATCCTGGTTGTTGATCCAACTCTAATTTGATTGCTGAGATGCTTCATTGAGTCAACGATATAAAAGGGCAATGTACAATCATTATTCACTCACGTGTTTTGTCTCTATTGAAGAACATTACATTCTCATTTTTCTCTCAGTTAGGGTTTCAGTTGATTTGGGAAACCTTTGTAACTTGGGTTGATTGGGTAATTTGTAAGTTAATCAGGAGGGCTCTTTGCTCTTGTTCTTAGGGATTTCTAGTGAGTGTCTCTAGGATTAGTTACGGTGTGGATTTCTTGTAATCATTGAGAGTTTGATCGGGTTTGTAGTTCTTGTTTGGATCTTGATCTAATATGTAGTGCAACTAGCTCTCCCATTTTTGGAGCTCAACGTGGACGTAGCTTATCCAATTTGGATAAATGAACCACGATAAATCTGTGTTGTGGTTGTTCTTGATTTTCTTGTGGTTTGTGTGCTTGATTGGTTTGTGTGTTTTTGTTAATTAGTTACAACAAGAACCAATAAACCCTCTTTACAATAAGTATTGACTACAAACTCTCTGTTGTTAGGATATTATTGTTAGTTTTAACAAAAAAGAGATTAAGAAAGTAAATTTCCCTAAAAAATTATAATTATTAATATTGATAAAATATAAAACTAAAATAAGTTAATGACATTTTAGTCCTAAGGTTTTGGTGTATTACATCAATGACATATTAATTATTTACTTTCAAAATCATCCTTCAACTAATAGATGTTAAGGTGAAATTGAAGAGAGGAGAGCATAAATGATATTTCAACATTAATTAAAAATTTTAAAATATAAAAGATAGTTGGAATTTAAACATACTTTTAAATTTTATTAAAGTATATATATTTTTTTCACGAAATGAGAAACTCCAAGATTAGTTCTTTTTTTTTTTTTTTTTTTTTTTTAACAGAATAAAACCGAATAGGAAATATTTTGCGTTGGACGGATAGAATTACTCCCTCTAGGCTTTGACTTCTTAAAGAAATACCTTAAATTCCTGTTAGATAATGGAATTTGCAATTCTATTTTCATCTTATTGTAGGGTCGACATCTATTTAATCTTAAATTCCATCCCTCTTTTAATTTCTTGTGCCGATCTCCTTTGTTTAATCAACATCTATGTTAGGCTTCTCTTATCAATGTTACTGTCTTGTTCAACCCGCTGTTCTTCTATCTAAGTTGGCATGGAAGCAGTTGCTGTGGTAGGCCTAAGTAATGGCAATATCCGTTTATTATGGAAAATACTTATTTTTGGGTTTTGATTTAGTTTTTGAATCATTCTGAGTTTTGATTTATTAGTTTTGATTTTTTTTTTTCCTGTGGTAATGGATATGACGTTTCTGTTGTATAAGAAAGATTAGTTCAACAAATTTCTTTTTCATTATGTTTGTGTTGTTAATGGTAATGGATTGATTGATCTCACATATTTTTAGTGGAGTCAATTTGACTAAATTTGGGTTATGGCATGGATGAGAAGACGAGAAGGGAAGAGATCAATTTTATGCTTTTAATTTCAGTTGACATTAGTTGTTGTATATGTTGTTGAAGATGGTGAAGTGAATTAAAGTAGGTGTTTGTATTATTGATGGCGATGATTTGTTTGAAACTGATTGTTTCTATTGTTAATGGTGGTGTATTCATTGAAAGTTGTTCATTGCTTTGTGGAGGCGATTGGTTGTAGTTGGGTTGGTGGTATGAGGATGAAATGAATGAATGATTGAATGGCCTGAGAGAGAGAGAGAGGGGTTGGGTTGGGGGGATGGGGGGTTGGTTTGTGTTTTTAAATTAGGGTTTTTAAACCTCCTAAAGTCACTTTTTTTCACTATATGCTCAAATTAAAACTATTAGTGACTTAACGTCTTTTTCTAATCTACTTTAAGAATATGGCAAATGACAACAATTAAAAATAATTAAACACAAAATAAATTGCAGAAATGTAAAGAGATAAATGGAAGAGAAAAGAAAACACGATGTATACAGTAGTTCGACCCCAACCCAACCTGCGTCAACTCCTTCAAGCTATCCCCCTTGGAAAATTTCACTATCTCCATTGGTTGATCATCCAACCAAACAATCCAACATAAATAACTTTCTTTTAGGGCCTATTAAACCTTTACACACAATTGCTTTAATAAGTACGATTTAAACCTTTCACACACACTATGACTTACTTTCTTTCACCCAAAATAGGGGTGAGCGGGTCCGCGTGCTTGCCCAAATCCCATGGAACCGAAACTGGCCGATCCTTGGGATTAGGAAATCGGCCAGTTTCAGTTCCTAAATAGCTAGAACCGATTCTGGGTACCCAAGAAAATTACAATACACCCATATTATTCACAAAAATAATAAATAAACCTATGAATATTACAAATACACCTCCATTTGTTTACAGAAATTACAAATAAATCCTATAATGATTGCTATCTTAGGCCAATTCGGCCTGATTCTAACATTGTTAGTCGTCCCCAACACCACCAACACACTTCACTCAACCTTATCACCCCTTACCTGATTGTACCACCAATTGCCAGCCATTGCCTATTGTTTTGGTCCATGCATTTCAAGCTTTTTCGATTGATTAAAGCGCCAAAAATCGCCTTCGACCACACCAATCAACTCACCAATGTCCCCCCACCAAAACCCCCAACCTCGCCTCCCACAACAGCCCACTGATCGCCACCGCCATCGCCACCCCCTTAGGGTTTCACGCTATTATCGCACTTTCCTAGCCTAATTCCAGTTGATTCTGGCACTAGAAATCATCCCTAACACCACCAATTGACCCACTAACATCCCTCCCCCAAACCCTACCAACCGACCCTTGAGTCCTGGTTCTGGTTTTGATTCCTGAAGTGCTGGAATCGAAATCAAAATTGAAATCACACAGTACCGATTCCAATTTTTGAGAATCGAAACCAGAATCGCACAGTTTTGGTTTCAAATTTTGAGAATCGGAGGGTCGATTCTAGCCAAAAACTGGAACCGAAATCCTAAGTACTTGCTAGTTCCGGTTCTACCCCAAATTCTTGCACACCTCTAACCCAAAACCCTCAAGAGTGAAACAACTCTTCTAAAATTCTAGATTGATTTAATACAATAGCAAAACTCTCTGAATAGAATGTATAAGAAAGTGTTTAGTCTAAGATAACCCAATCTACAAAGATATAAGCAAATGGTGAGGCAATGGGTATGAGCTAAAATATGAAAATTGCAAGTGAAAACTCTAAAAGATTATTTGAATGCTTTTTGCTTGGAAAGATATGAAATTTCAGAGTGTAATGTTTCATATTGTGCTTGGTTGAGTCTATATAGTAAAGTTTGAAAACATAGGTGTGTTTGTTTCTCTATTTTGAGTAGGATTTTTGAAATCCTACCCAAAATACATATTTGTTTCCCTATTCTGAAAATCCAATCCTATTCTATTCAACTATTTCAAACCCCCTAGGTTTATTAATTTAACTAAACACCCCTGACAAAAAAAAAGTTTAGAAATTGACAAAAACACCCCCACTCATCCACATTTGTCAGATTTCGACCACCACTACTGGAAGAAGGCCGAAATCTGACGTAATAGTGCACTACCAACTGGATCTGGTCGGTAGTGTACCGATCTAGCATTTTCCAGAAAAGGCCAGATCTACGGCCAAAGATCTGGCCGTTGACCATCTTTGACTAGATCTGGTCATCAACGATGACCAAGATATAGCCATCTTTGACAATCAACGATGACCATATCTTTGGCCGTCGTTGACTACTAGATTTGGCTAGAAAAGGGCATATTGGCTGACGACTGGTCAGATCTAGTCGGTCGTGTGCCATTATGCCAAATTTCGGCCACTTTTCGATGGTGGTGGCCAAAATCTAGGAAATGTAGGTGGGTGTGAGTGTTTTTGTCAATTTTTAAAATTTTTATTATAGGAGGTGTTTAGCTAAATGAACAAATTTAGAGGGTATTTTTGTTAATTTTCAAATCATACCTCGTAATAACAACTCAACTCAACTTTTTCAAAAATCCTACTCAAAATAATATAACAAACACACCCATAATTGTTGTGCAAAAAAAACGCACTTTAAAATCATAGAATTCGGTTGACTAGCTAACATTGCCATTAAAGAGGTACGTCAAATTTAGTCATTAGGAAATTTTGTATAAGAAAAGAAATTAAATGGTATCTAGAAAAATTGTTATAGGAAAATGATTTAATTAGTGGTTAGGACAATTATTATAGCAAAAACTAAAAAGATGTAAGGTGACATTAATTCACCACAGTAAATCATTTCAGTACATTCCGATTACATTGAAACCTATGCAATTATCAATCATTTACATAACTCAATCCCTTCATGAGAAAATAAAAAATTTTACAAGTAAAATACAAGAGAGAAGATAATATAAGAAGAATTATAAATTACAAAATCATCGATTAACAATATTATAATAAAAAAATGCACATCAAATTTAATCATTAAGACATATAATATAGACAAAGAAATTAATGGTATTTATGAAAATTTTATAGATAAATAATTTAGATGGTGGTTAGGTTAATTAATATGGAAAAAAAATAAAAAAATGTGAGGTAGGATCTATTCAATTTAATATATAAATGAAAGAAATAGACTAAAATACAGTGTAAAAACAAAAAAAAAATTATAATTAATATTAAAAAATGTAAATGCAACACAATTTAATAATTAAAGGCGAGGGTGTGATTCAAAACATAATAATTGATTGAAGTATAGTTGTCAAATGGGTTGTTTTGTCACATTTTCAATGGTCAATAGAAACTTAATTTATGTTGTGCATATTTTGTGCGTACGTTGTACTATTGTTTTGTTACTTTGAAAAATAATATTATTTAATATATGATATATTCAACCATATAATTTGATACTATATTGTTAATGTGGAAGCCTGAAATAGCATCAATTTGAGTAAAAGAATACGACGTCGTTTTAGGCATAATAACCAGGACAAATTTAGACCATAGGATGCACTCCAGAACTAATGGCCAGGATCAATCACTCAGTCAAACCATATATAAACTCACTTTCGTTCAGAATAGAGAGAGACACACATTTTAGGGTCTTCTGGGTTTGCATTTTTCTGTGTTAGGGTTGAGATTATTATTCCAGATTGTGGTGTAATAAGTTCGAGTGGTTAGGGAGATTAATCATTCAGGTGAGAGTGTTGTTCTCTCGGGTTAGGGATATTCAGAGGGTATCTTGTAAGGCTGATTGCAGTTTGTATTTGGGTAGATCTGGTGAGTGTTGAATCTGTGTAATCTTGATTGTTCTTGATAATAGAAAGTGCAGCGAGCTCATACCGTTCTTGAGCTCAACGTGGATGTAGCTTATCCATAAAAGGATAAGTAAACCACGGTAAATCGTGGCTTGTTTGTGTGTCAGTCTGTTTTATTCTTGATTCATGGTGTGATTGATTTGTGTTGGTGTATAGATCAGTATTAGGCTTGTGTTCTAACAGTGGTATCAGAGCCATTTCTTGAAGTTGAAGTTTTTACGAAATTAGGGTTTTGCGAATTTGGGATTTTTTGCAAAATTAGGCTTTCGTAAAATTAGGGTTTTGAGAAATTGGGGGTTTTCGAATCAATAATTTTCTTTGAGTCTCCAATTGAGTCTAGTGAGTCAAATCTTGATCAAGTGTAAGGGTATCTCGGCTGGAAAACCAGTAACCGCCTTAAAAACTGCATAGCAGTAATTGGCAACCTCTGGTGTAACAACGTCACGTACACCTTAGACTTACCTTCTCTGACGTTGTTTCGATAGAAGAAGTTTTTACAAAATTAGGGTTTTGCGAATTTGGGTTTTTTTTTTTTGAAAAATTAGGGTTTCGGGAAATTGGGGTTTTTCGAATTAGTGATTCTTTTGAGTCTAGAATTGGTTCTAGGGAGTCAAATCTTGATAAAGTGTAAGGGTATCTCGGCTGGAAAACCAGTAAACGCCTTAAAAACTGCCTGGCAGTACTTGGCAACCTCTGGTGTAACAACGCCACGTACACCTCATACTTTCCTTCCCTGCCATTACAAGTAAAATGAGCACTACTCGTATGGAGATCTCCCAATACGATGGGAAGATCGATTTCGGGAGCTGGAAGAAGAAGATGAAGGCTCTTCTCTCACACAACAAGGTTGCAATCACACTGGAAAAGGATCTCAAGAAATGGTCAGAGGAGAAACTGGAGAAGAAGGAAGAAGTTGACGAAGAAGCTTATAATCTGATCGTGATGAATCTTTCNGAATTTATTGATGGTACGCTTCTGAATTGCTGCTTCGTAATAAAATATTGACGCATCATATGGATGGAATTCAATAATTGCAGAGATTTTATCTGAATGTTCGCCCAAAAAAGTGAATTTATATTGATATATTCTACCACAGTTACGGATGCTGATAAAACATTATTTAATTCATTTATGGGCGTTTAGATCATATAATGTTTTATTATAAAAGTATATTATATTAACGGAAAGAAAGATCATCTTGAAGATTATTAGAAATGTTTAGAAAATATGTTTGGTTGGTTCGAATAAATTGGTAAATAATATGTTTGGTTGGGAGGATAAATGGATGAGTATGTTATATAGATTACTAAATTACCCTCTTTTTTAAATATTAATATAATAATATTTATTATTATTATTTTTTGAATCATTCTTTTAACCCTCTACATTTGAAATTTTGCTAAAATACCCCAACCATATAAAACTTTAATTTGTAGCAAAATCACCCCCACCCACCTCAAGCCACTGCCGGCAGCCAGCCACTATCGCCGGCTACGGCTAACAGTCGACGGAATGGTGCATGATTGGCTGTATATGGCTTGTCGTGCACCTGCAAAGTCGGAAATGGCCATGGATAAAAAATCCATGGCCTTTTCACAGCCAAATCTATGATTATTTCATGGCCAAAGATGTGGTTATGAAACGGCCACAGATCTGGCAAATGAAAAGGCCGGATCGTTGGCCGTGAAATGTTATAGCCAAAGATCTAGCCTTTTCACGACCACATCTTTGGCTATGAAACGGCCATAGAAACGTTAGATTTGGTCAGAAAATGCCTTACCGTTGCACGATCAGCCAGATCTCGCCAGTCGTGCACCATTACGGTGACTGACGTCGGTGACTGACGGTGGTGAGTCACGGCCGGCGGTGGTCTTGGATGGTTGGGGGTATTTTGTTAATTTTTAAACTTTTTTTGTGGCTGGGGTGTTTTAGCTAATTTCTCAAATGTTGGGGGGGCTGGGTAATTGTTATTTGGTAGACATTTGAGGGCAATTGTGTCCAAAATGATTTTTAATTAAGGACAAAATGGAAAGAAAAATCATATTACCCCGATAATATTTTAATAACAGCCTCTAGTAAGGTAATAAAATTACCCTTCACATTACTAACAATAACCACTATTTGTAATAAAAGATTACCGTAATATTTTATTACTTGCAAACCAAACACAGGAATCTTGCAAAATAAACGAATATTACCCCCGATCCAAATGGCCACTTAATATAAAATTTGGATAATGTTTACATATTTAAATGTTATTGTAATTTTCTTTTTCCAAGTGACCAGAGATACTTTTATGTGGTGATGAGTTGTTGCACGAGATAAAAATTACATCATTAAGTATTGCTAATTAAAACAAAGTTTTGAGCTTAATACAAATCCCAGTTTAATGAAATTTTTATATCTAAATGTATATGCTATTACTAAGTACATTTCTTACTAAGAAAATGATATAATTTGAAAATTAACTGCAGTTATAGTAAGATTAGATCTATAATATATATGATAATAAGTGAATTGATTATGGAATCTTCTTAATAAGGTTAAAATAAGGAATATGATACATGTTATGTTTATACTATGATAAAGTTTTTTGTAGAACAAACACGTTATTTCACTTGTATATATATCTAATAAAATTAGATGCAAAAAGGAAGAGAATATAAATATATATGAAATTAATTTTTTTTGTTAGCATAAGATATTTAGATGCCGGTAAAACAGTAAAGAAATTCTCATAGCTTAGCATAACCCATCTATAAGAAATTATTTAAATACAATTACACATCGTTCGAATAAACTGGTGCTTGTTGTCAGTACCATATTTCTAAATATTATATGGCCTTAGACAGTGGTTCAAAGATAAATTAAAATATAAGAATAGACATAAAGAAAAATGTATGTTTAATTAAATATTATTTTTTTATTACATTGAATAAGCTGTGCGTTCAATTCCATTTTGAATGTATAAGTGCAGTGTGCATGATCTATCCATGGCTCTGCCTAAATTCATTCTCCTATGTTGATCTATTTAGATTCCTCTGTAGTTCTGGCAGAATTCTAAAATCATTTATATATAAAAAATATTTTAAACACATAAAGTTCTAGCTTGGAAACTTCCACAAATCTTTACAATAGAAAAAGNTAGAATGTATAAGAAAGTGTTTAGTCTAAGATAACCTAATCTACAAAGATATAAGCAAATGGTGCGGCAATGGGTATGAGCTAAAATATGAAAATTGCAAGTGAAACCTCTAAAAGATTATTTGAATGCTTTTTGCTTGGAAAGATATGAAATTTCAGAGTGTACTGTTTCATATTGTGCTTGGTTGAGTCTATATAGTAAAGTTTGAAAACATAGGTGTGTTTGTTTCTCTATTTTGAGTAGGATTTTTGAAATCCTACCCAAAATACATATTTGTTTCCCTATTCTGAAAATCCAATCCTATTCTATTCAACTATTTCAAACCCCCTAGGTTTATTAATTTAACTAAACACCCCTGACAAAAAAAAAGTTTAGAAATTGACAAAAACACCCCCACTCATCCACATTTGTCAGATTTCGACCACCACTACTGGAAGAAGGCCGAAATCTGACGTAATAGTGCACTACCAACTGGATCTGGTCGGTAGTGTACCGATCTAGCATTTTCCAGAAAAGGCCAGATCTACGGCCAAAGATCTGGCCGTTGACCATCTTTGACTAGATCTGGTCATCAACGATGACCAAGATATAGCCATCTTTGACAATCAACGATGACCATATCTTTGGCCGTCGTTGACTACTAGATTTGGCTAGAAAAGGGCATATTGGCTGACGACTGGTCAGATCTAGTCGGTCGTGTGCCATTATGCCAAATTTCGGCCACTTTTCGATGGTGGTGGCCAAAATCTAGGAAATGTAGGTGGGTGTGAGTGTTTTTGTCAATTTTTAAAATTTTTATTATAGGAGGTGTTTAGCTAAATGAACAAATTTAGAGGGTATTTTTGTTAATTTTCAAATCATACCTCGTAATAACAACTCAACTCAACTTTTTCAAAAATCCTACTCAAAATAATATAACAAACACACCCATAATTGTTGTGCAAAAAAAACGCACTTTAAAATCATAGAATTCGGTTGACTAGCTAACATTGCCATTAAAGAGGTACGTCAAATTTAGTCATTAGGAAATTTTGTATAAGAAAAGAAATTAAATGGTATCTAGAAAAATTGTTATAGGAAAATGATTTAATTAGTGGTTAGGACAATTATTATAGCAAAAACTAAAAAGATGTAAGGTGACATTAATTCACCACAGTAAATCATTTCAGTACATTCCGATTACATTGAAACCTATGCAATTATCAATCATTTACATAACTCAATCCCTTCATGAGAAAATAAAAAATTTTACAAGTAAAATACAAGAGAGAAGATAATATAAGAAGAATTATAAATTACAAAATCATCGATTAACAATATTATAATAAAAAAATGCACATCAAATTTAATCATTAAGACATATAATATAGACAAAGAAATTAATGGTATTTATGAAAATTTTATAGATAAATAATTTAGATGGTGGTTAGGTTAATTAATATGGAAAAAAAATAAAAAAATGTGAGGTAGGATCTATTCAATTTAATATATAAATGAAAGAAATAGACTAAAATACAGTGTAAAAACAAAAAAAAAATTATAATTAATATTAAAAAATGTAAATGCAACACAATTTAATAATTAAAGGCGAGGGTGTGATTCAAAACATAATAATTGATTGAAGTATAGTTGTCAAATGGGTTGTTTTGTCACATTTTCTATGGTCAATAGAAACTTAATTTATGTTGTGCATATTTTGTGCGTACGTTGTACTATTGTTGTGTTACTTTGAAAAATAATATTATTTAATATATGATATATTCAACCATATAATTTGATACTATATTGTTAATGTGGAAGCCTGAAATAGCATCAATTTGAGTAAAAGAATACGACGTCGTTTTAGGCATAATAACCAGGACAAATTTAGACCATAGGATGCACTCCAGAACTAATGGCCAGGATCAATCACTCAGTCAAACCATATATAAACTCACTTTCGTTCAGAATAGAGAGAGACACACATTTTAGGGTCTTCTGGGTTTGCATTTTTCTGTGTTAGGGTTGAGATTATTATTCCAGATTGTGGTGTAATAAGTTCGAGTGGTTAGGGAGATTAATCATTCAGGTGAGAGTGTTGTTCTCTCGGGTTAGGGATATTCAGAGGGTATCTTGTAAGGCTGATTGCAGTTTGTATTTGGGTAGATCTGGTGAGTGTTGAATCTGTGTAATCTTGATTGTTCTTGATAATAGAAAGTGCAGCGAGCTCATACCGTTCTTGAGCTCAACGTGGATGTAGCTTATCCATAAAAGGATAAGTAAACCACGGTAAATCGTGGCTTGTTTGTGTGTCAGTCTGTTTTATTCTTGATTCATGGTGTGATTGATTTGTGTTGGTGTATAGATCAGTATTAGGCTTGTGTTCTAACAGTGGTATCAGAGCCATTTCTTGAAGTTGAAGTTTTTACGAAATTAGGGTTTTGCGAATTTGGGATTTTTTGCAAAATTAGGCTTTCGTAAAATTAGGGTTTTGAGAAATTGGGGGTTTTCGAATCAATAATTTTCTTTGAGTCTCCAATTGAGTCTAGTGAGTCAAATCTTGATCAAGTGTAAGGGTATCTCGGCTGGAAAACCAGTAACCGCCTTAAAAACTGCATAGCAGTAATTGGCAACCTCTGGTGTAACAACGTCACGTACACCTTAGACTTACCTTCTCTGACGTTGTTTCGATAGAAGAAGTTTTTACAAAATTAGGGTTTTGCGAATTTGGGTTTTTTTTTTTTGAAAAATTAGGGTTTCGGGAAATTGGGGTTTTTCGAATTAGTGATTCTTTTGAGTCTAGAATTGGTTCTAGGGAGTCAAATCTTGATAAAGTGTAAGGGTATCTCGGCTGGAAAACCAGTAAACGCCTTAAAAACTGCCTGGCAGTACTTGGCAACCTCTGGTGTAACAACGCCACGTACACCTCATACTTTCCTTCCCTGCCATTACAAGTAAAATGAGCACTACTCGTATGGAGATCTCCCAATACGATGGGAAGATCGATTTCGGGAGCTGGAAGAAGAAGATGAAGGCTCTTCTCTCACACAACAAGGTTGCAATCACACTGGAAAAGGATCTCAAGAAATGGTCAGAGGAGAAACTGGAGAAGAAGGAAGAAGTTGACGAAGAAGCTTATAATCTGATCGTGATGAATCTTTCGGACAGTGTCCTTCGGAAGGTAGATGGATTCGAAACTCCTCTTAGTTTATGGGGTAAATTAGAATCTTTATATGCCTTACAGTCTGCACCGAATTTGGCTTTCTTAAAGGGAGCCTTATTCTCTTATAAGATGGATAATTCGAAATCCATTGAGGAAAATTTAGATGAATTTCTTAAGATGAATCTAATTTTGAAAGGCACAGACCAAGAACTAGGACAGACAATTGCCATGATATTATTAAATTCTTTAACTGAAGACTACCAAGTAGTCAAGAATGCCCTTCAATACTCCGGTACTGTACCCAATGTTGATTTGATAGTTGCTGGTCTTAAGGCTAGAGAATTAGAGCTTAAAACCCTTAAGAGGAACAATAGCACTCTGTTTGTGAAGGGTAGATTAGAACCTGGTCAGTCTAGTAAAGGATTTCAGCCAAATCAGAGGGGTAAGAACAAGAAGAAATGGAAGGGAAACAACAAAACCAAAACAAAAACCAGGAAATGTTACTACTGTAATAAGACAGGCCATCTAAAGAAAAACTGTTTTGACTGGAAGAAGAAACAGAAACTAGGTAATACAGAGAGCAACCTAGCCACCACTAGTAACCAAATGGATGAACCAGAAGTCCTAACAGTGTCAATAACTGACACTACAAAAGAATGGGTTTTAGATTCAGGTTGTACTTTCCATATGAGCCCTAATAGGAGTTGGTTCCAAGACTTCAAGGATTCTGATCATGAGACTGTGTACATGGGGAACAACCAAGCATGTAGGGTTAAGGGGATTGGCTGCATAACCCTTAGGTTAAGTGGGGGAAAACTAATAAGGTTGACCAAAGTCAGATATATACCTGACTTAAAAAGAAACCTCATATCATTAGGCACCCTAGATGAAACAGGCTGCTGCTATAAGGCAAACAGTGGGTGGTTGAATGTCTATAAAAATGAGAATCTTGTGTTGATAGGAGAAAAGAAAAATGGTCTCTATGTACTTTGTGGTAGTTTTTATTCTGATTGTAACAGCACAACTCTTGGGTCTCCGAATTTATTAGTAACTGAAAGCTGGCACTTAGGGGGCGTTTGGTTCAGGAATGTTAGATTACTGGGAATGTTAGATTACTGGGAAGATAGATTACTGGGAATCTTTAAAAAAATGTGTTTGGTTAGTTGGTGGGTATGTTATATGAATATGTTTGGTTATGAGGAATAAATTGGTGGGTATGTTATTTAAATTACTAAATTGTCTCCCTTTTAAATATTAATATATAAGATTATTTTTATTATTAATTTTTGAATAATTTCTTTTAACCCCCAATATTTCAGATTTAGCTAAAACACCCCCGCTTATATAAAACTTTAATTTATGACGAAATCACCCCCACCTCCTGCCGCCACCGCAAACCACCGTCGAAAATCTCCGAAAGCACCCGTGAGTACCTCACCGTGACAAATAGGCTCCGATATGGCCGTTTTTGGCCATATTGATGGCCGAAAACGGCCATATCAGGCCACATCTGGCCGTTAACGGCCAATTCCATCGATTTGGCCGAAAATGGCCAGAATAGATCTGGCCATTTCCGGCCAGATCTGGCCTGATATGGCCATTTTCGGCCATCAATATGGACGAAAACGGCCATAGCGAAGCCTCCCAGGGAATTTCGTTCCTTTTCAGGGACTCCGACGATTTTTCGGCGGCGGTCCGTGGTGGTTGGCCGCTGCCGACGGTGGTGGCTGGGTGGCAGTGGCGGTGGTGGCTAGGTGAGTGGTGGTCTGTAAATTATTTTAAATATAAGGGTATTATTGTCCAAAATTTTAATTAAACAAGGGTAAAATTGAAATAGGATATTAATGTAAATTTGTTTTAAAGTAGGGGTATTATTGTCCAAAATTTTTATTAATAAGGGATAAAATTGTAACAAAAAAAGATAACCTTGGTAATCTCAGAATACCTAAGAAAATGGAGGTAATCAGATTACCTCTGATATTACCAATAGTAACCACTATTGGTATTTAAAGATTACCGGTATCTTGTATTACTTGACAACTAAACATGGTAATCAAGTAATATAAGATGATATAACCCCAGTAATCCCACTTAACCCCCAACCAAACGCGCCCTTAAGGTTAGGCCATATGAGTCAGAAGGGGATGGATGTACTAAATAGGCTAGGACAGTTTGGGAAAGATACTGTCACTAGTTTAGAATTCTGTGAAAATTGTGTACTTGGTAAACATCACAGGAACATTTTTTCTAAGGGAGTTCACTTAGCAAACAACTGTTTGGATTATGTACATTCTGATTTATGGGGGCCAGAAAAGGTTAAATCTCATGGTGGAAACAGTTATTTCCTCTCAATAGTAGATGACTATAGCAGGAAGGTCTGGGTATTCTTACTTAGGTCAAAAGATCAAGCCCTAGAAAAGTTTAGAGACTAGAAAACCCTTGTTGAAAACCAGTCTGGCAGAAAGGTAAAAGCCCTTAGGACTGACAATGGGTTTGAGTTCTGTAATCTGGAGTTTGACAAGTTTTGTAGTGAATAGGGGATCTTGAGGCATAGGACAGTGAGAAATACCCCTCAGCAAAATGGGGTGGCTGAGAGGATGAATAGAACATTTCTAGACAAAGTCAGGTGCCTCTTGATCACTTCAAACCTTCCAAAAACATTCTGGGGAGAAGCACTCTCCACAGTTGCCTATTTAGTGAATAGGAGTCCCTCCACAGCAATAAGTCTAATCAGTCCAGAAGAAAGGTGGTCTCGAAGAAGACCAGAACTGGGGCATCTAAGAGTGTTTGGTTGTGCTGCATATGTTCACACAGTGGGGGGAAAACTGGAACTAAGATCAACTAGGTGTGTGTTCCTTGGATATCCTGAGGGCACAAAAGGATACAGGTTGTGGGACAGAGAGTCACCAGGGGTCAGGATCATAGTGAGCAGGGATGTTGTGTTTAATGAGGGAGTATTCCCATGTAAAGGCACTAACCCTGATAAAGGTACAACCGAAAGCACAAAAGAAGTTACCAGACAGACCAATACCACTCAGATTGAGGTGGAGCCCACAACCCATCAATTAAATCCACCTCAAACACAAGCACAAACTATCCAGTAGCCTGAAACTGAAATTGCATATGAGGAACCTGACCAAGCTGAAGATGAAGAAGCAGAAGAGTTCCTAGAACCACAACAAAATGAACTGACAAATTATCAACTGGCCAGAGACAGAACAAGAAGAGAGGTAAAACCACCCTCAAGGTACTCATACGCAGAACTAATTTACACTGCTCTGCTTGCAGGTTCTGAGGTGCTTAGGTCTGAACCTGATACATATCAAGAGGCCATGGAATCCAAGGATAGGGACAAATGGAGAACAACTATGGAAGAGGAAATGCAATCTTTAAAGGGAATGAAACTTGGACATTGGTTCCAAAACAGGTAATCAGAAGCTGACCCAATGTAAGTGGTTATTCAAACTTAAAGAGGGCATTTTCATAGCGACCACCTAGGTATAAAGCCAGACTGTGGCTAAGGGCTACACCCAAAGGGAGGGGATAGACTTCAATGAAGTTCTTCCCCTGTGGTAAAATACAAAAAAATTAGGTTGATGCTGTCTGTAGTTGCTTATCAAGACTTGGAACAAGAGCAATTGGATGTCACCACTGCATTCCTTCATGGAACACTAGAAGAAAAATCTATATGAGCCAACCTATGGGGTTTACTGACCCTAAGTTCCCTGAACATGCGTGCCTCCAAAAAGTCCCTATATGGGTTAAAACAGTCCATACGCAATGGTACAAAAGGTTTGACACATTTTATAATAGGTATAGGATTCAAAAGAAGTCAATATGACAGTTGTTTCTATTTTAAAATGGACAATAATCTGCCTATTTACTTACTATTATATGTTAATGATATGCTGTTGATCAGTAAGTCAAAACCCTGATTAGTGAATTGAGAAGAAGAAACTAAACACTGAATTTGGCATGAAAAACCTAGGAAATGCAAAGAAAATTCTAGGCATGGAAATAAATAGGGATAGAAAGAGATGTGAACTTAGACTACAACAACAATCTTACTTACTGACTAGTCACAAAGGTTGGCATGGCTGGTGCCAAACTTGTCTCAATGCCCTTAACCAGTCAGTTTATTCTCAGTAAGTCTAATGCCCCAAAACTGAGTCAGAACTGTGAAAATGGAGTCTGTTCTTATGCTATGTTGTGAGGTCACTGATGTATGCCATGATTAGTATTAGGCCAGACTTAGCCTTTGCCATTTCCATGTTAAGCAGGTATATGCCAACCCTGGTATGGAACATTGGACTACTTAAAAATGGATGCTAAATATAAACAGTATTGTTTGTGTTAGGCTTTAATGTAAAAGAAACACTGCACTTGATCTGGTTGGGTTGTAGATGCTGATTTTGTAGGTGATAAGAATACAGAAAATTCAACTACTCCATATTTTTTAACGGGTGGAAATTGATAAGTTGGAAATCACAGTTACAGCCTATTAGCACTGTCTTCAACAGAATCAGAGTACATTGCGAGTAACTGATGCGAGTAAAGAAGCCTTATGGCTAAAAGGAATTCTGACAGAAGTAAAACTAAGGTGGAAAGGTGACAGTGTGATTATAGTCAAGAGTGCGATCCACCTAAGCAAAAATCCAGTGTATCACGAAAGAATACACGTGATGTCCACTATCACTTCGTGAGGGATCAAGTTGCAAGTGGAATCATTGAACTTAAGAAGGTACCCACAAGAAGAGATCCAGAGATATGGGCACCAAGATTATCACTCCAGCCAAGTTCAAGCACTGCTTGAACTTGCTGTATATCAAGTAGTTGGAGTGATAAGAGCTATGACATAATGGTACCAGGCAAGCTGCACAAAAAGACTGTTTCCAGGGCTTCAAGGTGGAGATTGTATGTGGAAGCCTGAAACAGCGTCGTTTTGAGTAAAGGAATACGATGTCGTTTTAGGCATAATAACCGGGACAAATAGAGCGCAGGATGCACTCCAGAACTAACG
Organism: Pistacia vera; assembly: GCF_008641045.1. Lineage (NCBI taxonomy): Eukaryota > Viridiplantae > Streptophyta > Magnoliopsida > Sapindales > Anacardiaceae > Pistacia > Pistacia vera. Next base: position 353,861 of record NW_022196153.1, on the reverse strand, counting down.
GCCAGGATCAATCACTCAGTCAAACCATATATAAACTCACTTTCGTTCAGAATAGAGAGAGACACACATTTAGGGTTTTCTGGGTTTGCATTTTTTTGTGTTAGGGTTGAGATTATTATTCCAGATGTGGTGTAATCAGTTCGAGTGTGTTAGGGAGATTAATCATCAGGTGAGAGTGTTGTTCTCTCGGGTTAGGGATATTCAGAGGGTATCTTGTAAGGCTGATTGCAGTTTGTATTGGGTAGATCTGGTGGTGTGAATCTGTGTAATCTTGATTGTTCTTGATATAGAAAGTGCAGCAAGCTCATACCGTTTTGAGCTCAAGTGGATGTAGCTTATCCATAAAAGGATAAGTGAAACACGGTAAATTGTGCTGGTGGTGTTGTTTTATTCTTGATTCTTGGTGTGATTGATTTGTGTGGTGTATAGATCAGTATTAGGTTGCGTTCTAACATATATCAACTAACTTGATCTATTTGACACCACTAGATATATGTGATGGCGTAACAATGGTCTTTGTTGAAGTTTGTTGAACTTTATGAGACAAGAAGGTTCGATAGATTATGATTTTACCTTTTTATTACATATGTTGGTAACTATGTTGAAGAAGGCCTGTGTGATATGTGTCATTTGCTTATTCATGTTCAGCACCATTTCATTTGAATCATTAGATATTTGGTCTCTAAGCACAGTCAATGTTATAGAGTATGACTATGTATATGATAGCTAACCTATTTTTAAATTATTTTTAGAGAAACGGTGGTGTCATGAACAAATGGACTAGCCACCATGCAAGTTATAGGACCTAAGCACTGGTAGGCTAAGAAGAAGAGGAGATGATGATGATAATAACCCATGGCGCCAGAAAGACAAACTCCATTATGATATTCAAATCGTTAACCATTTTGCGGCTATACTTGCATAAATACTACTGATGTATGTATTGCGAGCTATAGGTTTATTGACTTGGTGACCTGTATCTGTTGCTGTGAGTACTACTATGTTCTGCTGGCAAAGGATCATGTTCACATGTATTGGTTTTTTTTTTTTAAAAAAAAAAAAAAACTAAATAATGGATGATGATGGTTTTGGAAACTTGATTCAAGGATTAGTTTGTAAAACTTGATTCAAAAGTGTATATACATAAGAAATATATTGTTGTTTGAATGCCTCCAAAGTTTTCACTTCTACTTTCTACTGTATATTTGATTGTTGAGAAAATGTTAGAAAAAATAAAATGATTTTGGTTGAGTGTATTGTGAATGATTGTTTCTTTGGTTTCTTCTATAGTCGGTAAAAGATGCAGATTATATGATTTTTTTTTCATTTCTACATGCATGCCTTACTTATAAGGTTTTACCAAAAGCTTTAATATGGTTAGTGTTATTTTTCATATTCATTTGTTGAGTGTGGAAGTGAAACTCTGATATCCCTGTTAGAGGAAGCGTATGTCTACTAACATACTGTCTTGATTAACCATGATTCAACCACATAAATAAGCAATAATCAGCACAATAAAGAACAAGAAAGATTTAACCGTGGTGTCGGGTGTTAACTAACCATTCGTCCCCGTGAACTTTCCACACAAGCTCAGCTCTGCACTATTAAGGAGATTGTACAACCATCAAGACATAATACACACACCTCACAATACATACAATAGAGTGAGATTAAAGAAATCTAACCCTAAGAGTATTTGACATGGTTAACATGATTTCACACATCTCTGTCATATGATGAAGTACTCTTTAATCTCTCCTAGGTCATAATCCCCATGACTAGATCCTAGAACCTAATCCCCATGATTAAATCTTGTGGTTGTGTGCTAACAAACTCACCTCTAGAGCTTCCGTCTTCCTCAGCTTGCCTCGAAGCTGGAGTTGGTATGTCTCATGAACTCCCTAAGCTGCTATCGTAACTCTGATGGGAATGCAAAATGTCTATTTACCCCCTTATGTTTAGTCTTTATACATATTTGTGCCTAATTGTACTGATTATTACTTTATTTTGATTAGGAAGCAAATGGAGGTGTTAATTGCAAAATGGAACTAAAGGTGAATTCGACAGTTTCGACACTGCTTCGTAATCTGGGTATAACTCTCTCTCCGAGCTCCGATTTAGATGATTCAAATGCTGGGAACCCTAAGAAATATACTCACAACTTTCATGTTTCGAGTTTGGAGAGATACTCGATTCATCAAGTGTAATCGGGCTTGAGTTGACGACACTGCACTGCCGACGTCTTGAGCAATTGCCTTGTCATGCAAATAATTGGGCAGTTTTTATTGGAAGGTTTGAAGACATGTGGCACGCAGTTACAGCTCTGATCACCACTTCCTATTTTATTTTAGGACTTTATCTTATTTTCAATTATTAGAATCAGATTAGGATTAATGTTATTTTAGGATATTAGAATATTTTTTTTAGGAGATTGAGTGGGATCAAATACTGAACTGGATTTTTGTTAAGAGATCAGATTAGGGTTTTTGAGGGGGACCACGCCTCTCTTTCTCTCTCTTGGGTGGATTTCTTTTTTCTTTGATATTCGTGATGGCCATGAGGGCTAAAAATTTTATAACTTGGTCGAAGGAAACGGAGGCCTTGGAATCAATAACGTGTGAGATCTAACCCGTTTATTTCAGTGTTCAATTTTATGCTTTGAGTATTGGAGTTCTATGCTTATTTTAATGATTGTTTCATTTAATTTCTAGGAGGCCTACTAGGTTATTTTTGTTGCAATCTACTGCTAAGTTAGATATCAAATCCGTATGTTTGATCCTCAACTTGTGAAGCAATTAGGGTTATTAATTTGCTGCGTCGGGAATTAGTAATCTAGAGGAACACTCGACTAAATTAAATACAACCGCTTGAGTTGTATTGTTTAGCTTCATCGATCTCTCTAATCTTAAGTCTGCCATTAGATTAAATCTATAGCGCTTGTCTAGGGTTGTTTAATGGTAAGATTAATTAAGATCGCTTGTTTCCTAATTTACAATTAAGGAGAGAAGGAAAATAGTTCCAACGGTGAATATTCAAAGTAAGAATTGATTACTTTTGCATCAATAATCAGTTGTAAGATCCGATGGTGGATGTTGACGGGACCAAGTTTGTTATATTAATTGATTTCGAATTGAATTGTTTTTGTTTTGTTTTTGGCTAAGATTGTTTTCTGGTTACTCAAAACCCCCAGCCTTATTCACATCATTGAATTCGGCTAGACACTCTTCGTGGGATCGACCCTTGCTACCCTATTTACAGTTAGTTAGGTTAGGAAGGTTTTTAATCTTGGTTGCCTACGATAGCACACCAAACTCCCCAGAGTTACATCTCAAAATTGCCTCTCAACTAGCCTACCTTTTAAACTTTGCTACCAATGAGCCTCCTTTGAAACTTCCTCCCACAAAGCTTGTTGGAAACTCTCTCTACATCGAGAGCTAGAATCTTCACTCATATGAAAACTCTTTTCTATAGGTTCTGAGTAGTAGCTTTCCTACTATAACTACCTTCTTATTGCACATAAAAGTATAAATACTTCCCTTCTTATCATTTTATTCCTATTCTATCACAACTTGATTGGAAATACAATCTTAATCAAATTAGAATGTAAATAGGAAATATTACACCAAATCTTCAACTCCTTAGGATTAGGATTTTGAGGAAACACTAATTCCTAACCCTATTCTTCAAGTATTTATGTTATGGTTTTGTTGTGCATCAATCATGGAGCACAGATATGCCATGTGTCAAGCTATTTAGTGTTGTGCGAAAAATCCAAAGAGGACAAATCCCAGTTTGGCATAAAGATATCTTTCTAGATTCAAGGCAAAGATCACGCCGCCTTCCTGATTTATTGAGTTTAATTATTTCAATTCATTGTGCAACAATCAAGGAAGGTAATTTCCCATTTTGGTAAAGAGATATCTGACGATATGGACTCCCGAATCAAAGTCAAAGATCAAGTTGTTTTCCTATTTTAAGGACTCATTGTTTATTTCCAATTCAAACATGTAATTGACCCTATATAAACCCTATTATAATCAGTTTTGGGGGACAACAAAACTAGGTGACAAAATACTCACTAGCATAACATTGTAAGCAAATCACTACTTAGCAAAAACAATGGAGGTAAGGTTTGCATTCAAGCATCCAAACCACTTTAAAAGCTATTTGGCTTGTGTTATCACTTTGTTTTCGTTACATTTGTTGATCCATCATCAAACCGTCGGGTTTAGTACAAACCCAACCCTACATAGATTCACCTCGAATGTTACATACTTCTCTTCGGTGCATGAAAGTAATTTCGAGAAAATCAAGAAAATAGAATGCTTGAAGAGGAGAAAGAAGAAATGTAGAAAATTTGGGTATTTTATTAACTGATTTTGAAGAGAATACAATTACAACTATATAGTTTCTTAAAATACAAAATGGTGTGCTTTACACAACTTTTTATTCTTTACAATTTAACCCAAACTAGGTTAACACAAACAGTCCTATAACTTTCTAATCTTGCAAATGTACCCCAAGATCCAGGTTAAATCATAGTCCAATATTCCCGCTTAAACTAAACATTTCTTCGGATCAGCAATTCCTGCTCTGACCAATATTCCCCTTTAAGCTAAACATCTCTATAGATCAGCATTTGGTGTTAAAATAATCACCAGAATGTCACTTCTTTAGACCCACATTATTACCACTTCTGCTGTAAGCAATAAATTATGCTCAACTCCACAATACTCAAACACCTTAATATATCAATACTACATCATTACCACTGCTGCTCCAAGTGTAATAAGAGACAAACACCTCTTTCAGACTTACACCAACATTACATTAATCAGTATTTAGTAATCCTACTACTAGCCATAAAGTTTGCATAACAATTCAAAAAATTGAACAACTTCACAACACTTCAAGATTTGCACAACTCCACAACACATTCACAATACATAACACTTAAAAATGGCAAACACATTTGCAATTATCACAAAAGCACAAACATACTCTCATTATACTCAGTTCAGTACCATACCAACATTCCTCCTACTATAGCCACACTAACAACATGTAATTGTCTTTAATTTCCTACACACAATACTTACAAACAACATGATCTATGATCAGATCAGATTACCATATCAGCATGCCATTACTCAGGAAGAACAGAAACAACATTTAACTTGTCCCTTAACATGACAAATCTATTTCCAGGAAGTGCCTTGGTGAGAATATCAACTGTTTGATACTCAAAAGCCACATATTGAAACACTTAAAGTCTTCCTGGTAACCAATTCTCTAACATAATGGACATCAATTTCTATATGCTTAGTTCTAGCATGGAATATAGGATTGGATGATAAGGCTCCAACACTCATGTTATCACACCAAATCATAGGGGTGTTATTCATCTCAATCCCAAGTTCTTCAAATAGATGTTGAATCCACACAAGTTCAGTGGCAGCTTGACTCAAGGATTTGTATTCTACTTCTATAGATGATAGAGAAACCACCTTCTGCTTCTTTGAACTCCATTGAACTAGATTTCTTCCAAGACAAACATAATACCCACTGGTTGACTTCCTATCATTCACATCACCTGCCCAATCTGAATCAGCATAGGCTTCAATAGAAAAATGTTCTTTTGTAAACAAGATCCCATGTTTAAGAGTCCCGTTAACATATCTTAGAACCCTTTTACATGCAGTCCAATGAGCTACAGTAGGAACTTGAAGAAATTGACTTAACTGTTTCACAGCAAAACTTAAATCTGGTTTGGACAGAGTGAGATACTCCAAACCTCCAATGATACTCCTATATAAAATTGGCTGATCAAACAAATCATCATTTTCTTTCCTTAGTTTAGCTCTAGTAGCCATAGGTGTTGTACAAGGATTGCAATCTGCCATATTGGCTTTTTATAGTAAGTCTTGAGCATATTTGGTTTGAGGCAATAACAAACTTGAGGAGTTCCTAGTCACCTCAAAACCAAGGAAGTATTGAACTTCTCCTAAGGTTTTTAGAGCAAATTGCCTGTTAAGATCTTTTACTACTTGTGATATAATCTGAGGACTATTTCCTATTAACAAGATATCATCTACATATACTAAAAGATACACCACTTGAGATCCTTGTTTGTAAAAAAACAAACTAACATCAGAAGTTNAAACTTAAAGAGGGCATTTTCATAGCTGACCCACCTAGGTATAAAGCCAGACTTGTGGCTAAGGGCTACACCCAAAGGGAGGGGATAGACTTCAATGAAGTCTTCTCCCCTGTGGTAAAATACAAAACAATTAGGTTGATGCTGTCTGTAGTTGCTTATCAAGACTTGGAACTAGAGCAATTGGATGTCACCACTGCATTCCTTCATGGAACACTAGAAGAAAAAATCTATATGAGCCAACCTATGGGGTTTACTGACCCTAAGTTCCCTGAACATGCGTGCCTCCCAAAAAAGTCCCTATATGGGTTAAAACAGTCCCATAGGCAATGGTACAAAAGGTTTGACACTTTTATAATAGGTATAGGATTCAAAAGAAGTCAATATGACAGTTGTTTCTATTTTAAAATGGACAATAATCTGCCTATTTACTTACTATTATATGTTAATGATATGCTGTTGATCAGTAAGTCAAAAACCCTGATTAGTGAATTGAAGAAGAAACTAAACACTGAATTTGGCATGAAAAACCTAGGAAATGCAAAGAAAATTCTAGGCATGGAAATAAATAGGGATAGAAAGAGATGTGAACTTAGACTACAACAACAATCTTACTTACTGAAGCTAGTCACAAAGTTTGGCATGGCTGGTGCCAAACTTGTCTCAATGCCCTTAACCAGTCAGTTTATTCTCAGTAAGTCCTAATGCCCCAAAACTGAGTCAGAACTGTTGAAAATGGAGTCTGTTCCTTATGCTAATGTTGTGAGGTCACTGATGTATGCCATGATTAGTATTAGGCCAGACTTAGCCTTTGCCATTTCCATGTTAAGCAGGTATATGTCCAACCCTGGTATGGAACATTGGACTACTCTAAAATGGATGCTAAAATATATAAACAGTATTGTTTGTGTTAGGCTTTAATACTGTAAAAGAAACACTGCACTTGATCTGGTTGGGTTTGTAGATGCTGATTTTGTAGGTGATAAGAATACCAGAAATTCAACTACTCCATATTTCTTTACACTGGGTGGAAATTGTATAAGTTGGAAATCACAGTTACAGCCTATTGTAGCACTGTCTTCAACAGAATCAGAGTACATTGCAGTAACTGATGCAGTTAAAGAAGCCTTATGGCTAAAAGGAATTCTGACAGAAGTAAAACTAATTGGTGGAAAGGTGACAGTGTATTCATATAGTCAGAGTGCGATCCACCTAAGCAAAAATCCAGTGTATCACGAAAGAACTAAACACGTGGATGTCCACTATCACTTCGTGAGGGATCAAGTTGCAAGTGGAATCATTGAACTTAAGAAGGTACCCACAGAAGAGAATCCAGCAGATATGGGCACCAAGATTATCACTCCAGCCAAGTTCAAGCACTGCTTGAACTTGCTGTATATCAAGTAGTCTGGAGTGATAAAGAGCTATGACATAATGGTACCAGGCAAGCTGCACAAAAAGACTGTTTCCAGTGCTTCCAAGGTGGAGATTGTTAATGTGGAAGCCTGAAACAGCGTCGTTTTGAGTAAAGGAATACGATGTCGTTTTAGGCATAATAACCGGGACAAATTTAGAGCGCAGGATGCACTCCAGAACTAACGGCCAGGATCAATCACTCAGTCAAACCATATATAAACTCACTTTCGTTCAGAATAGAGAGAGACACACATTTTAGGGTTTTCTGGGTTTGCATTTTTTTGTGTTAGGGTTGAGATTATTATTCCAGATTGTGGTGTAATCAGTTCGAGTGGTTAGGGAGATTAATCATTCAGGTGAGAGTGTTGTTCTCTCGGGTTAGGGATATTCAGAGGGTATCTTGTAAGGCTGATTGCAGTTTGTATTTGGGTAGATCTGGTGAGTGTTGAATCTGTGTAATCTTGATTGTTCTTGATAATAGAAAGTGCAGCAAGCTCATACCGTTCTTGAGCTCAACGTGGATGTAGCTTATCCATAAAAGGATAAGTGAACCACGGTAAATTGTGGCTTTTTGTGTGTCTGTTTATTCTTGATTTTGTGTGATTGATTTGTGTTGTGTAAGATCAGTATTAGGCTTGCGTTCTAACATATATCAACTAACTTGATCTATTTACACACTAGATTATGGATGGCGTAACTAATGGTCTTTGTTGAAGTTTGTTGAACAATTTAGAGACAAGAAGGTTCTTGATAGATTATGATTTTACTTTTTATATACATATGTTGGTAACTATGTTGAAGAAGGCCTTGTTGATATGTGTCATTTGCTTATTCATGTTCAGCACCCTATTTCATTTGAATCATTAGATATTTGGTCTCTAAGCACAGTAACATGTTATAGAGTATGACTATGTATATGATAGCTAACCTATTTTTAAATTATTTTTAGAGAAACGGTGGTTACATGAACAAATGGACTAGCCACCATGCAAGTTATAGGACCATAACACTGGTAGGCTAAGAAGAAGAGGAGATGATGATGATAATAACCCATGGCGCCAGAAAGACAACTCCATTATTATATTCAAATCGTCTAACCTATTTTGCGGCTATACTGCATACATACTACTGATGTATGTATTGCGAGCTATAGGTTTATTGACTTGGTGCCTGTATCTTGTTTGCTGAGTACTACTATGTTCTGCTGGCAAAGGATCATGTTCAACTGATATTGGTTTTTTTTTTTAAAAAAAAAAAAAACTAATAATGGTGATGATTGTTGTGAAACTTGATTCAAGGATTAGTTTGTAAAACTTGATTCAAAATGTATATACATAAGAAATATATTTGTTTTTGAATGCATCCAAAGTTTTCACTTCTACTTTTCTACTGTATATTTGATTGTTGAGAAAATGTTAGAAAAATAAAAATATTTGGTTTGAGTGTATTGTGAATGATTGTTTTCTTTGGTTTCTTCATATAGTCGGTAAAAGATGCAGATTATATGATTTTTTCTTCATTTCTACATGCATGCCTTACTTATAAGGTTTTACCAAAAGCTTTAAATGAGTTTATGTTGTTATTTTCATATATCATTTTGTTGAGTGGGAAGTGATAACTCTGATATCCCTGTTATGAGGAAGCGTATGTCTACTAACATACTTGCTTGATTAACCTGATTCAACACATACATAAAGCAATAAATCAGCACAATAAAGAACAAGAAAGATTTAACCGTGGTTCGGGTGTTAACTAACCATTCGTCCACGTGAACTTTCCACAAATGCTCAGCTCTGCACTATTAAGGAGATTGTACAACCACTCAAGAACATAATACACACATCCTCACAATACATACAATAGAGATGAGATTAAAGAAATCTAACCCTAAGAGTATTGACATGGTTATACATGATTTCCCTTACACTCTCTGTCATATGATAAGATACTCTTTAATCTCTCCTAGGTCATAATCCCCATGACTAGATCCTAGAACCTAATCCCCATGATTAAATCCCTTGTGTTTGTGTGCTAACAAATCACCTCTAGAGCTTCGTCTTCCGCATCTTGCCTTCGAAGCTGAGCTTGGTATGTCTCATGAACTCCCTAAGCTGCTATCGTAACTCTGATGGGAATGCAAAATGTCATATTTACCCCCTTAATGTTTAGTCTTTATACATATTTGTTGCCTAATTGTACTGTTATTACTTTATTTGATTAGGAAGCAAATGGAGGTGTTAATTGCAAAATGGAACTAATTAGGTGAATTCGGACAGTTTCGACACTGCTTCGTAATCTGGGTATAACTCTCTCATCCGAGCTCCGATTTAGATGATTCAAAATGCTGTGGAACCATAAGAAATTATCTACAACTTTCATGTTTCGAGTTTGGAGAGATACTCGTTCATCAGGTTGAATCGGGCTTGAAGTTGACGCACCTGCACTGCCGACGTCCTGGAGCATTCTGCCTTGTCATGCAAATCAATTGGGCAGTTTATTATTGGAAGGTTTGAAGACATGTGGCACGCAAGTTACAGCTCTGAATCACCACTTTCCTATTTATTTTAGGACTTTACTTATTTTCAATTAATTAGAATCAGATTAGGATTAATGTTATTTTAGGATATTAGAATATTTTTTTAGGAGATTGTGGATCAAATACTTGAACGGATTTTTGTTAAGAGGATCAGATTAGGGTTTTTGAGGGGGACCACGCCTCTCTTTCTCTCTCTTGGGTGGATTTTCTTTTTCCTTGAATATTCGTGATGGCCATGAGCGGCTAAACTTTATAACTTGGTCGAAGGAAACGGAGGCCTTGGAATCAATCTGTGAGATCTAACCCGTTTATTTCAGTGTTCAATTTTATGCTTTGAGTATTGGATGTTCTTCTATGCTTATTTTAATGATTGTTTCATTTATTTCTAGGAGGCCTACTAGTTATTATTTGTTGCAATCTACTGCTAAGTTAGATATCAAATCCTAATTGTTTGATCCCTCTAACTTGTGAAGCAATTGGGTTATTAATTTGCTGCGTCGGGAATTAGTAATCTTAAGAGGAACACTCGACTAAATTAAATACAACCGCTTGAGTTTGTATTGTTTAGCTTCATCGACTCTCTAATTCTTAAGTCTGCCATTAGATTAAATCTAGCGCTTGTCTAGGTTGTTTAATGGTAAGATTAATTAAGATCGCTTGTTTCCTAATTAATTACAATTAAGGAGAGATAGGAAAATAGTTCCAACGGTGAATATTCAAAGTAGAATTGATTTACTTTTGCATCAATAATCAGTTGTAAGATTCCGATGGTGGATGTTACGGAGACCAATTTTCGTTATATTAATTGATTTCGAATTGAATTGTTTTTGTTTTTGTTTTTGGCTAAGATTGTTTTCTGTTTTACTCAAAACCCCCCAGCCTTATTCACATCATTGAAAATTCGGCTAGACACCTCTTCGTGGGATCGACCCCTTGCTTACCCTATTTACAGTTAGTATTTAGGTTAGGAAGGTTTTTAATCTTGGTGCCTACGATAGCACACCAAACTCCCCAGAGTTACATCTCAAAATTGCCTCTCAACTAGCTCACCTTTTAAACTTTGCTACCAATGACCTCCTTTGAAACTTCCTCCCACAAAGCTTGTTGAAACTCTCTCTCACATCGAGAGCTAGAATCTTCACTCATATGAAAACTCTTTTCTATAGGTTCTTGAGTAGTAGCTTTCCTACTATAACATACCTTCTTATTGCACTAAAAGTATAAATTCACTTCCCTTCTTATCATTTATTCCTATTCTATCACAACTTGATATGGAAATACAATCTTAATCAAATTAGAAATGTAAAATAGGAAATATTACACCAATCTTCAACTCCTTAGGATTAGGATTTTGAGGCAAACCCTAATTCCTAACCCTATTTCTCAAGTATTTATGTTATGGTTTTGTTGTCTCAATCATGGAGCACAGATATGTGCCATGTGTCAAGCTATTAGTGTTGTGCGAAAAATCCAAAGAGACAAATCCCAGTTTGGCATAAGATATCTTTCTAGATTCAAGGCCAAAGATCACGCCGCCTTCCTGATTTATTGAGTTTAATTTATTTCCAATTCATTGTGCAACAAATCAAGGAAGGATAATTCCCATTTGGGTAAAGAGATATCTGACGATATGGACTCCGCTCAAAGTCAAAGATCAAGTTGTTTTCCTATTTTAAGGACTCATGTTTATTTCCAATTCAAACATGTAATTGACCCTATATAAACCCTATTATTCAGTTTTGGGGGACACAAACAGGTGACAAAATACTCACTAGCATAACATTGTAAGCAAATCCCTACTTAGCAAAAACAATGGAGGTAAGTTGCATTCAAGCATCCAAACCACTTTAAAAGCTATTTGGCTGTGTTTTATCACTTTGTTTTCGTTACATTTGTTGTCCATCATCAAACCGTCGGGTTTAGTACAAACCCAACCCTACATAGATTCACCTCGAATGTTACATACTTCTCTTCGGTGCATGAAATAATTTCGAGAAAATCAAGAAAATAGAATGCTTGAAGAGGAGAAAAAGAAATGTAGAAATTTGGGTATTTTATTAACTGATTTTGAAGGATACAATTACACTATTAGTTCTTAAAATACAAAATGGTGTGCTTTACACAACTTTTTATTCTTATCAATTACCCAAACTAGGTTAACACAAACAGTCCTATAACTTCAATCTTGCAATGTACCCCAAGATCCAGGTTAAATCATAGTCCAATATTCCCGCTTAAACTAAACATTTCTTCGGATCAGCAATTCCTGCTCTGACCAATATTCCCCTTTAAGCTAAACATCTCTATAGATCAGCATTTGTGTTAAAATAATCACCAGAATGTCACTTCTTTAGACCCACATTATTACCACTTCTGCTGTAAGCAATAAATTATGCTCAACTCCACAATACTCAAACACCTTAATATATCAATACTACATCATTACCACTGCTGCCAAGTGTAATAAGAGACAAACACCTCTTCAGACTTACACCACCATCTTAATCAGTATTTAGTAATCCTACTACTAGCCATAAAGTTTGCATAACATTCAAAAAATTGAACAACTTCACAACACTTCAGATGTTGCACACACCACAACACATTCACAATACATAACCCTTAAAAATGGCAAACACATTTGCAATTATCACAAAGCCAACATACTCTCATTATACTCAGTTCAGTACCATACCAACATTCCTCCTACTATAGCCACACTAACAACATGTAATTGTCTTTAATTTCCTACACACATACTTACAAACAACATGATCTATGATCAGATCAGATTACCATATCAGCATGCCATTACTCAGGAAGAACAGAAACAACATTTAACTTTCCCTTAACATGACAAATCTATTTCCAGGAAGTGCCTTGGTGAGAATATCAACTGTTTGATACTCAAAACCACATATGAAACACTTAAAGTCTTCCTGGTAACCAATTCTCTAACATAATGGACATCAATTTCTATATGCTAGTTCTAGCATGGAATATAGGATTGGATGATAAGGCTCCAACACTCATGTTATCACACCAAATCATAGGGTGTTATCATCCAATCCCAAGTTCTTCAAATAGATGTTGAATCCACACAAGTTCAGTGGCAGCTTGACTCAGATTTGTATTCTACTTCTATAGATGATAGAGAAACCACCTTCTGCTTCTTTACTCCATTGAACTAGATTTCTTCCAAGACAAACATAATACCCACTGGTTGACTTCCTATCATTCCCTCACCTGCCCAATCTGATCAGCATAGCTTCAATAGAAAAATGTTCTTTTGTAAACAAGACCCATGTTTAAGAGTCCCGTTAACATATCTTAGAACCCTTACATGCAGTCCAATGACTACAGTAGGAACTTGAAGAAATTGACTTAACTGTTTCACAGCAAAACTTAAATCTGGTTTGGACAGATGAGATACTCCAAACCTCCAATGATACTCCTATATAAAATTGGCTGATCAAACAAATCATCATTTCTTTCCTTAGTTTAGCTCTAGTAGCCATGGTGTTGTACAGGATTGCAATCTGCCATATTGGCTTTTATAGTAAGTCTTGAGCATATTTGGTTTGAGGCAATAACAACTGAGGAGTTCCTAGTCACCTCAAAACCAAGGAAGTATTGAACTTCTCCTAAGGTTTTTAGAGCAATTGCCTGTTAAGATCTTTCTACTTGTGATAATCTAGGACTATTTCCTATTAACAAGATATCATCTACATATACTAAAAATACACCACTTGAGATCCTTGTTTGTAAAAAACAAACTAACCCAGAAGTTGAATTCACAAACCCCAATTTAATAAAGCATTCTTCAGCTTATCAAACCAAGCTCTTGGAGTTTGTTTAAGACCATACAAGGCCTTATGCAGTTTACACAACGTTGTTTTGTTTTGGTTGAGAATATACTGAAAATCCTTCAGGAGATAGCATAAATACTTGTTCTGATAACTTTCCATTCAAGAAAGCATTAAAAACATCAATTTGTTGGATTTTCCAATTATGATGGACATCTAGAGATAACATGATTCTAATGGTTGTTGCCTTAATGATTGGTGAGAAAGTGTCAAAGTAATCTAGTCCTAGGGTCTGCTGAAACCCTTTTGCGACTAACCTAGCCTTATGCTTGAAAAGGGAACCATTTGAGTTTAACTTAGTTTTGGAAACCCATTTACTACCCATTACATTCATACCATCTTCATAAGGTACTAATTCCCAGGTGTTAGTATTCACTGAAGCTTGATATTCTGCTGTCATAGAAGCCTTCCATTCAGGTATATTCAAAGCTTTTGTAATAGTTTTGGGTTCTTGTAAAATCAACTGAGCAGACAAAAGTGCTTGTATTCTACAGTTAGAGAAAGCATGTTTTGATTTGGTAATCATAGGATGCACATTTGTAGCTGAGGTAGGAGCTAAAGATAAGCTAGAAGATTGTACCAAGGGAAGTACTACCTTCGACTGAATGCCAACAAAATCTTTTGTGCTATTTGATAACATAGATGATTCTGTAGTAGGTGAAGTATCATTATCAGAGGTAGGTTGTGTGGATGAATTGGGCAATTTGGCTTCAAAGAAGGATGAGTCTGATGAAGCTGAATTTGACGAATAGTGATGTGTTTTAGTAGCTGTGTATGAACCAGAACCTGAACTAGTAGAACTAGAGACTGAAGGATACTTTGGAATTTTCCAAGACTTATTTATTTCAGGAACCATAGAACTATCAGTTGTGACAGATCTGGAGAGGTTAAAGTAGAAAATCCAGACTTGAAAGGAAAGTCTTTCTCATTACACTTCACTTGTTTGACAATGTATAGCTTTCTAGAGGGTAACATACATTTATAACCTTTATGCACAAGACTGTGCCTAAGAAAAACACATTTCTCTATGTGATATGACAATTTGTGCTTTTGATAGGGTCTTATGTAGGGATAACAACTACATCCAAAAATTCTCAACTTAGAATAGTTTGGTTCTTGGTAAAACAATATGTGAAATGAAGAATCAAAGTCTACAGGTACTAAGTGTAGTCTCTTTAGCAGGTATGTGGCTGTACTAAAGGCTGCCCACCAAAATTTTAAAGGCATTCTAGCATAGGCTAAGAGAGATAATCCAAATTCTGTTATGGTTTTATGTTTCCTTTCTACCCTACCATTTTGTTGATGAAGATAAGGACAAGAGTGCCTAAATAGAATTTCATTATGCTAGAGATAAATGGTAAAGGACCAAAATTCTTCTCCCCAATTAGTTTGCAAACATTTAATTTTTGCTCCTACCTGTTTTTCTAAAAAGCAATGGAACTATGTAAAGGCACTATAAGCCTCAGATTTACGCTTTAGAGGGTATATCCAAGTGTATCTACTAAAGTCATCCATAAAGATAATATAATATCTATACCCTTCAGTTGATAAAAGAGGCGCTGGACCCCAAAGATCAGAGTGCACTAACTCAAGAGGAGCTTTAACTCTAGAATGAGAAGCAGAAAAACTACACTACTGCATCTTACCAAACTAACTCCAAATCAGCCTTATATTTGTTAACATTTACAAAACACCCAATTCACTCATGCATAAACTTTTTTCCTCGCTTTTTAAATTTTTCGGATGACATTGCCCTTGTTATTGTCATTATTTACAGAAATTTCATTATACCCAAAACTAGCCACCACCTTCGACTGCCGTTGTAGGCTGCCAAAAGTCGCCATAATGGCGTACGACCAAGGCCGTGCGCCGATGAGGCTTTTTCTGACCGTGGATTATAGATCTATGGTTAGAAAAGGCAAGATTTGGCTGTGAAACGGCCATGTCATTGGCTATGAAATGACTAGATCTGTGGCACTGCCGGCATCACAAACAGATCTGTGCCACTGCCGGCGTCACGACCAGATCTGTGACACTACCAGCGGTGGTGGCTGGTTGGCTACCAGTAGTGGCTTGGGGTGGGTAGGGGTATTTTTGTTAAGTTTAAAACGTTTTTGGTTGCTAGGGTGTTTTTGCTAAATCTGAAAAGTAGGGGGTTAAAAGAATTATTCAAAAAAATAATAATAAAAAATACTGTTATATTAATATTTAAAAAGGAAGGCAATTTAGTAATCTATATAACATACACACCTATTTATCCCCTCAACCAAACATATTAATTATTCACCAATTTATTCGAACCAACTAAACACATTTTCTAATTATTCCCAATAATCTTCAAAGTCATCTTTTATTATGTTAATATAATATCCCCTGTAATAAAACATTATATGATCTAAACGCTTAGGAGTTAACAATAACTTTCCCAATTGATTATTCTTTTGTTATAAATTTATAAAAGTAAATTGATATTTCAATGATCAACTTAGAATTTAAATGGACAGAGACTAACGTTAGGGGTGACGTTTTGTGTTTCCATAACCATTGGGGAGGTTTTCTTTCCTATAGATGGGGATCAAAAGAGAATTCGGCTATTAAATAAACTACCATATAAATGAGTATCAGCATGACATTATCTTAATTTTTCATTTATTGTCGATTCTTTCGAAAATAAATTTCATTATTCTTTGATTTGGTCCCTAATGAAATTCTTTGACTAGGTCCATGTTCATACTATAGTATATACAAAGTAAATTCAATCTAAAAAAAAAATTTCAATTGAACTGGATTTCCAATAGTCTGAAAAGTGAAGTTATTTAAAAGAAAAGAAATTTTTTTTTTTTTAGAAAGAAAATATATTATTTATAATAAAAAATAGTTAATATATTTGGATGAGTTCAATTTTATTGAATAATTTGTCGAAATATTTTGAATATATACATTGTATTATTCTTAGTGTAATATAATACTTCTCCCTTATATGTCCGGCGCAAATTAACTTGATAGATTTAAAGCATTAATTGATTCAGTTCTTTCCAATTTCAGATTATTCAAATCATGAACAAAACCAATTGGCACCACCTACATAATAACTAAAAAAAAAAAAAAAAAAAAAACATGGTTGAGATAAAATTTTCTAAATGGCTACTGATCTTATTTTCAATAATAAGCCTGCTTCTAGTTTGTGCTTATGACAAAGGTACTGCCCGTTACATATTTGATTATTATTCAAAAGGTTGCAAATCGTTTTCTAAATGGCTTCCACCAGTTGGTGAACCTTCGAGGATTTATATAGATGAAGTATTGGTTTCTCGTGTTGTGAATACGATTATTTTGAATGCCCCTCCTGTTCAATCCAACAACTCGAAAAGTGCATTTTTGTTCTTGACTCCTGGTCCATTGCCTTTTCAATTGCTTTGGGATAAGTTTTTCCACGTACGTACGTTTAGGGTTTTCTTTTTAAATGTTTTGTATACTAAATGAATTATACATTGCAGAAGTCTGCATTACGTCTATACATTCTTTTAAAATGTGGACATCATTTTTTAGCAGTACTAGATGATTTGCCACCGTTTTTAAATATTGAAAGACAAAAATTCAATCAAAATTTTTTATACCAAAAATTGTATATAATTGTCTCAATGTTTGTTTTCATCAATTTTCGCATGAAAATCCTGAGAGTACTCAATATCAGGATTATTCACTTTTCCTTTAAAACAAGTATAGATTTAGAAATGCTCACATGTTATCATATTCCTTGTTCCTATTGCTTCATCAAATTTATGATCATCTTGAGTTTATAATTTTATTAATTGGCAGGGTCACGACGGAATGTTCTCTGTTTATGTCCTTGCATCAAATGAAAGACCAGTGCCTGTGAGTCGTCGCTTTGTTAATCGGGAAATAAGGAGTGCCAAGGTATTTACGTTCTTCAACTCATTGTGGATTTAATACTCTTGTTTTTTTGTTATTCCTCTAATCCTTCTAACATGTTATCTTCGTCAAATTTATGATTCACTGATGTCGAAGAATAAGTAATATATATGTACTTTGTTTTAGGTTTTTATACTTAGAAGAGAAATTTAATAGAACCAATAAACTATTGATAAAGTATAATTTATATTTGATTTACTCATTTCGTTTTGTTTTGCTTTACCGTCTTATTATGGGCTTTTCAAATTTAATCTTTTCTACTTTGTATTTGTTTGAATAAAAGTTGAGTAATGCTACAGCCATCGAAGGTTGCACACCGAATTTGTGCACCAAATAACGTGACAAAATCCTGACCGTTGATTCATTATCAGTTAATATTAATCAACGGTTAGGATTTTGTCACGTCATTCGATGCGCAACCTTCGGTGGCTCTATCATTTTCGATAAAAGTTACCTCTACATTGAATAAAAAAAGCGATTGAAAAATTGTGCTTTCAAATTCAAGTTTTCGTGTGTTTAAACACTTCCATAAAAAAATCTTTAAGGTTAGATTTTTACGTAGATATGTGATGTTATTGTTCTAAATTAGTTTGCTCTCTCAAATGTGACAAATTTTGCCAACAAACTAACATGTCATTGAGTGCGTAATATTATGTGCAGGTGGTTTGGGAAGGAATTTCAATGGTTGATGCAGAGAGACGATTATTGGCAAATGCACTTCAAGACCCTCAAAACCAGAACTTTGTGTTACTCTCTGATAGTTGAGATAATATTTATTCATATTATTTATCTTTCTTCATTTTGACTTCATTTTCTCAATCATTTATTTTCATACTTGTGGGATTGCAGCTCTGTACCATTGCATAGTTTTGACCAATGTTCCGAAAACCGGACCGGACTATAACCCGTTCAAGGGTACGGTTTTTGGTTTGACCGGTTGGATCGATCAATTGAATCATTTTTTGTAAAAATTTTTTAGTCCTTGAATGTTTGAAATTCATCAAAAACACCCCTATAATACTCCCTTAAGGTTTGAAATCTGTCCAAAACATCCCTACCGTGTGGAGGGACTCGTGATGGTGGCGGCAGCGATGATCAACGGCCAATCGAGGTTTGGAATCATGGGGCTTTTGATGTATAGGTGTCGGCGAATCTGATGGTGGTGCTAGGGAGTTCCATCAGCGCCGGAACTCATCGGAATCAACAAAAGAAGTCCGACGGTTGTTGAACTTTAGGTGGATGGTGAGCGACGAAGGCTGGACGACAGCGACTGAAAATGGCTCGGTTTTGTCTTGGAGATGCCGTCAAGTCTAATGGTGGTGTTTTCTCCGTCAAATGATGCCGGAATCCGACAAATTTGAGCTATGATTGGATCGCGATTGGACCGCAATTCAGCACTATTCCGGCGGTCCAACCACGGTCCAATCCAGTTTGAATGCAATTAATGGTTTTTAAAGGATTCCGGATCGGATATGCCGCCGGTTACCAGTCGAACCGGTCCAACCGGACGGTTCGGTCCGGTTTTCAGAACATCGGACGCGTCAACTTTAGGTGGACGGCGAGCGACGAAGGCTGGACGACGGCGACTGAAAATGGCTTGATTTTGTCGTGGAGATGCCGTCAAGTCTAATCATGGTGTTTTCTCCGTCGAACGATGCCGGAATCCGACGGATTTGAGTTGCGATTGGATCGCGATTGGACCGCGATTCGGCACTATTCCGATGGTCCAACTGGGGTCCAATCCGATTTGAATGCAATTAACGGTTTTTAAAGGATTCCGGACCAACTATGCTGCCAGTTACCGGTCGAACCGATCCGACCAGACGGTCCGGTCCCATTTTCAAAACATTGGTTTTGACTATATTTACAATTACTTGATGTATGCAAATACTAGCTTCGTTGAAAGGTAAGTATAATTATATATATGCTACAAATATGTCCTTATATACGATCATGTTAATTAATTACTTTACTGAGTTTATTTTGCCTTTATGAAATGCATGGTCCTTCAGCTTTGAGGAGCCTGGTAGGTTTGGAAATGGAAGGTATTCACCACGCTTATTACCTGAAATTCAGAAGAAATATTTCAGAAAGGGATCACAGGTATGTATCTTGCAACTTGAGAGAATTGTGTATTCTTCTCTTGAATCATTTTCAAACTTGAATTTATATTAATTAGTATATAGTTTTAATATTAGTAATATTTAAATTCATGTATTTTAAATTACTATATTATATTTTCACTCTTTTCCCTCTTCATGCATCGCCTATGGTGAATTACAATCTTTACTATTCAAAATTCAGATATCATTGCAAGGTGATCATTTTATTTTAAATATATGGTCCGTTTCATGCAATTATTTGTTAATCTCTAAAGTAAGCCATAGACTGAATTAATTGTTTGACAAGAATGTTGTTGATTGTTAAAGCTAACTTCGGAGGCGAAATATTGCGTCTCTGATGAACAGTTCTTGCCAACTTTCCTCCATGTAAGCATTTTAATTTCTTCAATACTTTAATTTAATTAGTACCACAGCATTGATTTATGATAATTTCTATACCTTTTCGGATGGTTGATCCTGGTGGAATTGCAAATCGTTCCGTTACATATGTAGATTGGTCTGAGAATAAATGGCATCCCAAAACATACAAGTCTCAGGATGTTACTTACGAGCTTATTAAGAATACTACGGTATAAACTTTGGATGTTTGATTTCTTTCTTCTATTAATTATTATTATTATTATTTGATGTTGTTATTTTTAAATGCAGTTAATTAATCGAAGTGGGCACTTTAACAGTGATAAACAGGTAAACATTTTAAACAATCTGGTATTTAGTGACGGATGTAGGATTTTGTTTAAGTGGGGGTAAAAAAATAAAAATAAAACAAATTGTAGATTAGAAATAAAAAAATCGACCCCATATATATCAAAAACATGAGACATAGGTTAATATTACTATTTTAAATAGACGAAGATAATTTGGTCAAAGAGGAAAAAAAAAAAAAGTTATTTTGGTTTGGAATTATAAGTATATTGGTTATTTTGCTTATGTACACTATAGTCTGTATTCAATTATAAGGAAAAAAAAGAAAAAGTAAGTTTAAAATATTGTGAAGGTTTGAGAGAAAAAAGAAAAGTGGTGGTTATATGCATTGAGACTACTTCATGAAATAAAATAAAGGGTTTTTATTGTTAAGAATACAATTAGAAGGATATTAACAAAATTTTCTAGGGTCAGTGGGGGCATGAGCCCCTGCTGAGCTCTTAGTGCCTCCGTCCATGCTAGTGTTTTGAGTTAATAATTCAAGATTGAGACTGATTATTGGTTAATTTGCGAAGATAATTAATTAATCAATTTTCTTTTAACTATTTAAAAAGGAAGTGCAACTTCAACCTTGTCTATGGAATGGAAAGAGACGAGGATGTTACTTATTTGCAAGGAAGAACTCGTCCTCGAGTGCGGGTTTTCGGTGGATAAACCATTATGTCCTCCAAAGTAGCGAACACGTAACCCTTATCATCAATCTTGCTTGAAACTCGAAAATATCCATTCTTCTTTATCTTTCTTCCACCATTAGCTAAAAACATTGCCTTGTAAAATACGAACTAAGATAGTAAATACTGTAACGTTTTTGCCTTCGATAGTTGCTTCTTGCTTCATTTCAATTTCAACATACTCGACCTCTTGAACAAAAACTTCTTCTTCAACAATTTGCTTTGTTTTAGCTCCTAATTGTACCTTCTCGTTCAAATATTCGACTTTAACATGTTTGTCTTCAACTTGAATTTCTTGTTCTTCAACCATGGTTTCCACTTTGTTGATGTGAATTTTCATAACCGTTAAATCGCCGAGACATCAACACACGCCAACCAAAGATACTCGGTTGACTTCTAGGAGAACTGAGTAAGATAGATGCATGATTCTTGGGAACCAGCGTTAGCGACCCATGTTGCATGCGGTGGAGCTCAAACTAGTGATGAGCCTCCTAGTAGATGAGAGATAAACTAGACATTTTTAAAGTGGTTCGGCCGTGAGAACAAATAAAGCCTACATCCACTATTATTTTATTGTTTTGTGTGGTGTTGGTAACTTTTAACTTTTAGAATTTAAGCATAAGATACAAATAATTCTGTGAACCATTTGAGTGAAGTATGAGTGAGAGGGATAAATTTACCGTATAATAATTATGAATTCTTTTAGGAGGCGCTTGATTTCGACAATGTTTTATTACAAAAAAAATAGAATTACTAATGAAATAGATAACCTTGAAGATTAATAGGTATAAATTATTATAATGTTCGGTTCGTGTGGGTTGTATAATTAATTAATTAATAATTATATATATAATGTGTATGATTTAATAAATATGAAAAATACAAAATGAAGATGTAAGAAATGAAAATATTGAATGATAACTTATAGGAAGAAACGTGATTTTATTACAACTTCACAAATTAACATCCATTAATGTAGTTACTGTAGCAAAACACTGTTCATCACAGTTTGCTGTTACTATTTACACCTTGCAGCAGCCTACAGTTCATCTGTAGCCCTGTTCATTTCTTATTTAAATTAGGGGTTAGATAAATCTAGAAGGCTTTAATCTTGAAGAACTCTAGAATTGATTCTAGGTCGCGCTTGGTCAGCCTAGAGGGTGCACTTGGTCAACCGTGTTTGGTGGTCCCATGATCTAAGAGAGAAACTGGAACTTTTAGGTTATAATTATTTTAGAGATGTCTAATTTCTTAAGGAGATTAGGAAGTAGCAGTAGACGAGATGATAATAGTAGCAGTAACGCTATTAGAATTAATAGTCAACACCAACACATAAACAATAACCAAGAATTAATGAAATCTATTAATACTCAAGAGATTAATATAGCAAAAATCGATCAATACTTACATAACTGGAACATACCACCAATTAAGAAAGACACAGTATATAAAAAAGGTAGTTTTGAATTTTGTCAGATTACTCTATTAAAACAACAGAAGACACAATAATGATAACCGAAGAAAAGGTTGAAGAAATTCAACTTTTCTCCGAAGAAGCAATATATAAACACAGACAAAACAATTATAAATTTTTACACATAGGATTAGTACAAATAGCAGTAAAACCATTATTTAGATTAGGACAAAACATTCCAATAATAGTAATGTTAAGAGATGCAAAAAATTTAAACTTTAATAACTCTTTATTAGCAGTATTAAAGTCTAATTTAGAAAGTGGTCCAGTATATTTTGAGTGTTATCCAACCTTTACGGTAGGATTATATGATCCAACAATACTGTCTGCATTAACTATTAACTTAAAAGCTTCTAATCTTACTTATCAAGATAAAGCCCAACCAGTAGCATTAATATATAGGATTTATTACACAGTTATGAATACCACAATTAGTCCAAGAGCCATTAGAATGTCCCCACTAGGACACAATTATTATGAAAGCTGATAGAACAAAACATAAAACTTTTACACCGAAAAGATTAGCTTGGGATGAAATTATTAAACAAACAGATTGGAAATTAGAAAAATTATGCCCTCCAAAACCTTTACATGATCAAAATGAATATGAAATACAACAAATAATATAAGAACCAGATGGTACAATAAGATTAAAATTTAGAGAAACTCCTTTAGAATAAAATCAACCCATAATTACTAATAAAAATCATCACAACCCTAGGATTGAAGAAATTACTACACCTAGGCCCTCATCAGCACGTTCAACAAGTAAATTAGTAGGAGTAAATTACTCCCCTCCTATACCAAAACCAGCATATGAAAACACATAAAGTCCACCTAGTTCACCAACACAATCAGAAGTATTAGGAAATTATAGTCAAATTAACACAATAACTAAACCGTTTGAAATTAAAAAAGAATTATTAAAACAGGAATTCCTACAAAACTATAATAAAGAAAAAAGACAAATTTTCTTTACAACATTTAAACCAGAAGAACAAAATACCCTTAGATCTGAATTGTACAATACACAAGAAAAATTAAAACAAAATCTTTATTTCTTTAATTGGTTAGAAAATAGAAAATATTATCAAAATTTAAGTGAAAAGAAAACTATTTTTGTAACTACTAATACAACAAAAAATTGGCAAACATCAACAAATAAAACTATTAGATCTGTACATCCACCTTTAGAAGAAATTAAAATAGAACATCAACAAGCAGAAATAATAGCATCACCCTTTAAAAAAATTAATAAAATTGATGATAACAAAAAACAACCAACTTTAAGAGACATTAAAAATATTCAACATCAAAACAATTATTCTAATCAAATTCTCCACACTATTAGTCAACAAATGAATAGGATAGAAGATAATACTACACACGTAATCACAAAATTTTCAAAAACCCCCAGGAAGGAGATAATAGATATAGAAAATTCAACACCTCTTTATGTAAAAAAATATGTTAAACTATTTTTTGAACCCTTTGATATACCAAAAGAAGAAATAATAAAATTCAATAATCACAATACTATTCTAGAAAAAATTCGCAAAAAACTTAATGAATTAGCACCTTCAAAATCAAACATTAATGTTCTTGCAGAATCCGACTCTATAGAAGAATTAAATCAAAACTTTCAAAACTTATCTATTAATAAAATGAGAACTAATATGAAATATCCTAAAACTCAAAATTATTACCGAAGACCTTCCTTTCCCGATATACAATTCGAAGATGTAACTCAATTATCAAGATCTACCTATAATGGAACATGAATAGATGAATGGAATATAGATGGATTAGCTGAACACCAAATATTAAATGTGTTACAAGAAATGACAATGGTAGTATTAGCCCATAAAGTCCACGAAAACATTGATCACCAAATAGCAAAAATATTAGTTTCAGGATTCATAAGAATGCTAAAAATTTGGTGGGATAGTGATTTAATAAAAGCTCATCGAAAATTAATATTACATGTAGCAAAAAAATTAGAAAAATTAAAACATAAGGTACTAGTCAAATGGAGTGTGAACAAGAGAAGAAGATGCAGTCTCTACATTAATCTATGCAATAACTAAAAGGTTTGTAGGAGACCCAACAAGTTTTCAAAAGAGATCACAAGAAATATTATCAAGCTTAAGATGTCCAACCATGGTAGATTTCAGATGGTATAAGGATATGTTTTTACAAAAAGTATTCACAAGAACAGACTGTAGGAAACCCTATTAGAAAGAAAGGTTCCTAGACAGTCTACCTAGATTATCTAGTCAAACTGTTAAAAATGCATTATATAGAAAATATGATGGAAATATACCTTATGAAAAATTAACATATGGAGATTTAATTAGTTTTATTGACAATGAAGCTTTAATAATTTGCATTGATTTAAAATTAAAAGCTAAATTAAAAAATGAATTAAAACATAAGAAGACAGAATTAAGTAGATTTTGTAGTCAATATGGTTATGAAAAAATATTACCTCTCTATGTTAAGTACAAAAAAGATAAAAAAACAAAAACAATATAGAAAACCTTATTACAAAAAAGATTATAAATATGAACAAAAATCTTACGAAAAGCCTTATAAAAAGAAAAAATCTTCTAAAATATCTAAAAAACCTACCACATGTTGGAAATGTAAACAACAAGGTCATTATGCAACTAAGTGTCCTATGAAAAATCAAATTAAAAAAATTAGAAATAGATTCAGAATTAAAACAACAATTATTAAATATTATTCAAACAGACTTTGAAGAAGAATCTAGTTATAATACAGATATTGAAGATATGATTGATCCAATTCAAGAAAACTCTTCTGAAACAATGAGTGAGTCTTCACAAGATTCTGATGATTGTAATTGCATGAGGCCTTGCTATTGTGCAATGAAATCAATAAATATGATATCGACTTCTAGACCTAAGTCAATAAACGTTATCACTAAATCAAAAGAATTTTTATTAGATATTATTGAGAAAATTCAGGATGAAGATATTAAAAGAGAATATTTATCAAAACTTAAAGAATTAATTTTATCTAAAGAAAAACAAAAGGATGTAGATTCTTAAAATTTAAAAGACATACTAAAAAAATTTGACAAACCCACACAAGTTACTCTAAGTGACTTGCAAGAAGAAATCAATATTCTAAAAGATCAAGTTAAGGAATTACAAAAAGATAATTTTGAAATTAAGACAGATTTATTATGCTTAAAAGCCTCTAAAGAAACTATAGGACAACCATCAATCTCAAAATCAGAATTAAAAATTGCTGAAGAAACTGAAGAATCTTTTATTAATGAAATCTCTAGAATTCAATTTCAAAAACATCATGTTTATATTAGGATTAATATTAATCATGAATTAGATATTATTACACAAGCCTTAGTAGACACAGGAGCAGATCAAAATTGTATGAGAGAATGATTAATTCCAACAAAATATTATGAAAAAACAAAAGAAAGATTACATCGAGCTAATGGTCAATAATTAAACATTAATTATAAATTATCTACTGCTCATGTATGTATACAAAATTTTTGTATTAAAAATACTTTTATTCTATCAAAAGATTTAGATCAAGATGTTTGATAATCCTAGGATTATACTATTTTATTTATGCTTTTTAGCTGGATTTTGGATACTTCTTCTTAAATTTGTGCATGAATTGCAACTTAATTTCATATATTTTAAGTTTCAGGCCAAAATGTGCAGTTAGAGCAAATCTGAGCGAAATTGAGTTTCTAGACCCAGAATCAAGGGAATTTCAGGAATCGGGAAAATTCTGATTTGAATTGGAAGCACTATGAAGCTTGTTCCTATTGGGGATCATTAAGATTGAAGATTCAAGCAAAGAAGCAAGTGGAGGGCAGTTTTGTAATTTCAGAAAAGTTTGCCGCGGTGAAGTGTATTCTTTGCCACGACGAGAAAGTCTCAGGTCAGATAGTTCAATAAAATCCAACTCGATGTCGCGGCGAAGTTTATTCTTCGTCGTGACGAAAACTGGAATTTTTTAGTGTGTTAAAACTGTGCGTTTTAATTGTATTGGATGAGTCTGAGGGTTTTGGGGTCGACTATTTAAGAGCGACTTGTTCATTTTAAAGGGGGTTCGACACTGTTTGGAGGGGAGAAGAGAGAAATTGGAGATTTGAAGCCTTTGGGTTCATCAAATAGGGAAGATTTTATTCTTTTTCCGTTTTTCCAGCATGTTGAACTCTGTTTTTACAGTTTTTCTTATGATTTGCTTTATTTTGAGTATGAACTAACTCACTTTTGGGTTAAGGTTTTGATGTAATTGGGATTTTAATGTCTAATCTATAAATTGATGTTGCTTTCACATTATATTGCTTGGATTATGTATTTATTCTTGTTCTAATTGCAATTAATTATTGAGCATGATGAGATTGAGAAGTGATTCATGTATTGGCCTCTTAGAGTAAATACCATTGATTGATTGAACGCTAGAGATAGGTTCGGAGATCCATGAAATCAATTTCGGATTCCACTTAGCTTAATGGACTTGGAACTATTAACCTTCAATTTGTAGGGTGCGGAAGCTTAGTAGGGATAAGTAGCAGAATATAGCCTGAGAAGGTATACTCTGTAGATTAGGGTGTCTCCGATTTATAATCCTTGTATATGAACTTAGAAGCAACAAAAATTGTAGACTAAACCAGCAAATCCTAGTGAAGTCAAAACCCTAACCACTTTGTCTTGAATTGATATTTTCTTGAATCGATATTGCCTTCATTAGTTAGATTTTAAATTACGTTGCTGATTTTGTTTTAACTTTAGCTTAATTGTCTCCCGCAAATCCAACCATTTTACGTTTACTCTAACTTGATACAAATTAGGAAAATTAGTACTTGACACGCAATCCTCTTGGGAACGATACTTTACTCATCATTCTATTACTTGTTGCGACTAGTGCGCTTGCTACACATTTGCATGTTTACGAAAACAAGCATCAAGTTTTTGGCGCCGTTGTCAAGGATTGATTTTGTGTTAGTATTGAATTTTTCTGGTTTTAGCTAGATTGGAGTTTAATTTTAGATTTAATTGTTTTCTAGTTTAATTTTGTTGTTTCTTTTCTGTTCGCTTGTGATCTCACGCTTTCTTTCTGTCTGTGTAGTTTATGCGAAGAGCTAGACGTTATCTAGTGGTTCCTATTGATCTAAAGATTGAAAGAACCGCAAGAAGACTTAACAGAGAGAGAAGAGAACGAGAGGCGATAGTCATTGGGATGGCTTAAAACAGAACGTTGAGGGAATTCTCTATGCCCTTGGTTGATGGTAGTGATCCAAGTATAACTAGGCCACCGGTGCAAGCCAACAACTTTGAAATAAAGCCAGCAATCATCCAAATGATCCAACAGTTAGTACAATTTGGGGGAGATCCAAAGGAAGACCCAAATTCACACATTGCGAACTTCTTATAGATTTGCGACACATTTAAGGCAAATGGAGTGTCAGATGATGCATCAAGTTAAGACTGTTTCCATTCTCATTAAGAGATAAAGCAAAGGGATGGTTAATGGCACTGCCAGCAAGAACAATCACCACCTGAAATGAATGGGCACAAAGGTTCCTGACTAAATATTTCCCACCAACGAAATCTGCGAGGATAAGAAACGACATCACATCATTTCTGCAGGAAGAGAATGAGTCACTTTATGAAGCTTGGGAAAGATATAAGGAACTGCTAAGAAAGTGTCCACACCATGGTTTGCCGGTTTGGATGCAAGTCCAAACTTTCTATAATGGGTTGATGATAGATGTGCAAACAATGGTGGATGCAGCATCTGGAGGAGCATTGCAAAACAAGACACCTGAAGAAGCTTATGAGTTACTTGAAGTCCTGGCAAGTAACAACTATCAGAGACCCAATGAGAGAATGCATCCGAATAAGTCTATGGGTATTCATGAAGTTGATGCTTACATGGCCATTTTAGCCTAACTTACAGCACTTCAAAAGCAATTAGGAGGTATGTAGGTAAATTCTATTAAACACTTCAAATGACATGTGATTTTTGTGCAGGTAACCATGCGAGCAATGAATGCCAAGTGAGGAACACCTTTGCTTCAACTTCATCATCATTAGAACAAGTCAACTATTTGGCAGGGAATCATAGACAACAGAACAATCCTTTCTCCAACACATACAATCCTGGTTGGAGAAATCATCCAAATCTATCTTGGGGCAATCAGAATAATCAATGGAACCAAAGAAATGCGCCAAACAATCAAGTTGGGGTGAATCATCAACTAGTGGATCAAAGATTGTCGAAATTGGAGGATATGTTTAGGAAGTTCATGCAAGAGACCACAGGTTTCATGAGTGAGACGAGGGCAAATTTTAGAAACCAAGAGGCGTCCATTCAAAATTGGAAGTACAGATGGGTCAAATAGCCGAAAAGTTGAATGAGCGACCTCAAGGTTCTCTACCAAGTAACACGGTGACAAATCCACGTGAACAAGTAAATGCAATAACTTTAAGAAGTGGAACAGTCTTGGAAGAGGTTGAACAAAAAAGGAAGGATGAGAACCCACGAAGTAAAGCGAAGGAAGAATCCGATGAAGAAATCAAGGAAGAAGTCATGGTTGAAGAGAAGCCAACGAGTCCTAGAGAAGAAGAACCGAAGAGGGAAGAGAGGCCAAAGCAAAAGAAGGAAAAATTGCCATTTCTTGAGATACCACCAGAGTTGGCACATCATACCCGTCCTGTGCCTTTTCCTCAAAGGCTCAGAAAGCAAAATCAGGATAAGCAGTTCACAAAATTCCTTGATGTATTTAAAAAACTGCACATTAACATTCCTTTTGCAGATGTTGAGCTATGCCAAGTTCCTCAAGAAAATTATGGCAAACAAAAGAAAGTTGGAAGAGGAGGAAACAGTGATGCTTACAGAGGAGTGCAGTGCCATTCTGCAGAAGAAGCTACCACCAAAACTCAAAGATCCAGGGAGTTTCACTATCCCTTGTGTCATAGGAGATATTACATTTAATAAAATTTTGTGTGATCTGGGTGCAAGTATAAATCTAATGCCTTTTTCCATTTTTAGGAAACTAGGGATTGGTGAAGTGAAGCCTACAACCATATCCTTACAGCTTGCAAATAGATCCATCAAGCATCCAAAGGGCATTATTGAAGATGTACTGGTTAAGGTGGATAAATTCATTTTTCTAGCAGACTTTTTTGTGTTGGATATGGAAGAAGACAAGGAGATTCCTTTCATCTTGGGACGACCATTTCTTGCTACCAGAAGAGCCTTAATTGATGTACAAGAGGGGAAGTTGATCATGAGGGTACAAGAGGAAGAAGTGACATTCAATGTCCTTGAGACTATAAAAATTCCATTGAAGCAAGATTCATGTTTCAAAATTGACTCGGTGGATCAGTCGGCAATTAAAACTTCCAAGATTGATGATCCTAAATTGCCAATTAAGGGATGCATGGTCAAGTCAAGGCAAATCGAAGATGAAGGCCATAAACCAGAAGTTTACACAACATACCTAGATGGGCCACAATCGAGCAAATGTCTTCACAAGGGATGAACTTCTCAGTTCAAGAATGCTGATGGAAAGTTAAAAAATTGGAAAGTTGTCGATGAGAACGCTCGAACCCTAAAAGCAATGACCAAGGGATGGAAATGGCTGGTTAAGCTCTCAACAAAGACCTGATGTGACAAGAATCATCAACAATTGAAGCCTCAGTCCAGAGAAAATGTTTGGGAAGAGATGCATATGGATAGTTCGGATTGACGAAGGACTTGAGAAAGTCGAGCTTCCGATTATAAACAAGCGCTTCTTGGGAGGCAACACAAGCATTATGATTTTTAGTGTTTTTCATTTGTTTTTATGTTTAATTGACTTAGGAAATAGCTTAATTTCATTTTCCTTTTGTGTTTCAGGTGTCTGATCAAAAATTGGTGTAAAGCAAAATCTTCCCAAATTTCGCTACGGCGAGAAAAACACTTCGCCATGGCAATAAACTCATTGCCAGATTTGTATTTTGAGTTGTCAAACTTTCGTCGCGGCAATAAATTCTCAGTGATCAAAGTTCTAAAATTTTCTAGATTTCACCGCGGTGAGAAAAAACTTTGCCGCAGCATCGAGCAAAATCAAGAACTTCGTCGTGGCGAAGTCCAAATTCCATATAAACTCGCATCACTCTCCCATTTTTTTTTTTCACAAGCAAGCAAAAAGACTCCAAGAACTAAATACTTCCACCTTCAATCTGGATCGTTTCCAGTAAAAATTCTTCCCACTACTCCACTCCTTAACCCTCATAAACACTAAATCATCTCAATTTTTCAAGGATTGTGCAAGAATTTGTGGAAACCCTAGGTTGACTAAAATTTGGGGATCTTTCAATTTGGGCAAAAATTGGTGAATTCGAAGGTGAATCTGAGGTGGGCAAGGTACGAATTGGTGTATCTAGCTTTGATATTCAATCAATTTTAGTTTGCACTTGCTTTATATTTAAGAATTGATTGAAGTGCTTGAGTTTGAATTGGTGCGAATTGTGAGGTGAATTTGGGTTGAAAATTATGGAGTTTGAGTTGTGTGTGTTGAGGAAGTGTAGGTTTGGAATTTTGAAGTTGGTGGATTGCGTTTGGAAGATTGGTGATTTTGGGGTGTAAATGTCAATTTTGAAAACTTAGGGTGAAGTAAGGAAGTGATTTTGGGTTGTAGAAATTGTGCATTAGTGTTGAATTTTCGAATTGAATCGTTGAGTTTAGGGGTAGATTTTAGTGAACATGATTGAAAAATGAAATGCCACTCAAAGCTGTTCCTAAGGGTAAGGGCAAATAGGTCAATAATAGATTTGTGAATGAGAAGGCTAGGCAGCGTTACGAAGTAGCAATTCAAAGAAAAGACAAAGGTTTTATTGCCGAGACAAGATTGACCCCTGTCAATGCAAACCGTGGAGCGAAGGGAGAGGTTGGGACATCTTTCTGCGTGAACCGAAACATTTAGCCATAGAGGCAATTGTAAGAGAGTTTTATGCAAACTTCTCTGAGTGTGAGCCTGGGCATGTATATGTGAGGGGTATTAAGGTGCCGTTTAGTGCAAAAAACATTAATGAATTCTACCAAATTGATCCAATTGACCGTGATGAGTATGTAGAATTCAAGGCTAAGGAGATTAACTATGATGAGATTCTTAAGGTTATTGCAAAGCCGGACACCTCTTGGGAAATTTCGAAGAAGGGAAGAAGAAGCATAAAAGGGACTAATTTGATCCCTATGGCTAGAATTTGGCAATACTTTGTCTGTGCGAGGATGGTTCCAGAAACACACTACGGTTTAGTGGCTTTTGAGCGAGCACTCTTACTTTATGCCATTGCCACTGAAAAGAAGATGGATGTGGGGAATATCATAATAGAGAATATAAGGCATGTAGCCAAACAGGGAGAGCAAGCTTTGCCTTCTCACATCTCATCACTAAGATTTGCATTAAAGCTGGAGTCAAGAAGGCAGATGATAAACCACTTCTTGATCCTGCTCCAGTCCTAGACCAAGCCTATTATTTCAAGCTCCTAGAGCGTCCTACCAGTGGAGGAACCAGCTCTAGCTCGAAAAGACCAAGAACCACAACAACTGCCACAACACCTGTTTCAACATCCACGACAAGAAAGCCATTGCAACAAATCTTTGAAAAAGTGAACAGAATGGAACGACGTTAAGATTGGATGACAGGTCAAAGCCGAATCCTGTATGACATGCAATACAGCTGCTACACCAATCTAGGCATTGATGTATCAAATTTCCAATGGCAAGATTGGCAAGAGGAGGGAGAAGACGATGCCATGGAAGAAGATGATGATGTCGAAGAGGAAGAGGAAGATGACGAATGAAGCCTGAAACACTTTTATTTGTAGTTTCTGTTTTCATTTCTTTTTGTTTTGTAAATTGGAATCGAGTTTCTTTGTTAGATCGTTAATTGTTGTTGTTTGGATTTTCTGGTTTAGTTTGATAAGGTTAAGATTAGGTTGTAATTTTTTCGTATTAATCAGTGAAGATATCTAACATAGTGGGCACCATAGATTTTCATTTGTTTTACAGATGATGATGATGTGGAAGCCAAGGAACGGATGTCAAGATGTTGAACAAAAATCAGCCTTCACGGATTAATCAAAGGAGTATCTCGTACCCTTTACTTTTGTTTTTCTATTCCTGAGATGTGCATGATGTGACATTGGGGATAATGTCATTTTAAGTTTGTGGGCATGAAAATTTGAAAATTTTTGTGTTTAGTTTGTTTATGTGTTTCTTCTTATTTTAAGTTCTTTGATTGTTATTTGTTTAGTATGTGGTGTGTATTGTATTGTTGTTGCCAATGATGAATTGCATAAGTCTATGATGAGAATAGGATTGTTGAGATTTTATTTATGGAAAATGTTAAGTATTGCTTCAAGTTTAGGTTGGTTGATTAACTTTTCTTTTCTAGAGGTTTGTTGAGTGGTTCAACCACCATTTTCATTCTTTCAGCATGCTTAGAAACATTTTATGTGGTTAGGTGAAGTCTTGATAATGTTGGTGGACTCTAGAACCTAGTTGAGAAGTGCTTGAGGCGAAATTCAAGGAATAGACATTATTTAGGAAATGATTTAGGCATTTTTCGGAACGTTTGAGCCTTTCCAGCCGACCATGAATAAATTTTTTCCTAGTCACCCATTTGAGCCTTATGAGATTATCACTGCCTTTTTCTTCTTGTGCAACCAAAAATGTCCAAACCTTTCACCTAAACACGTTTCATACCCTTTAGGAGAATTCTGAACTTCGTGTATAACATAAAAGAGTTGAGAGGCGTGTGAAAAAGTGTTGAATTAAAAGGTTCATAAAAAAAATAAAAAAATAAAAAAAAACTATTTATATAATTGTCATTAAAATTGTTGATTTCCTTCTGCATTTCTAGCACAAAAATAAGAAATGCATAAGTTTGGGGGTTGTCAAAAAAAAAAAAAAAAAAAAAAAAAAGTACTGTTGAAGTTTATTTGGATAATGAAATGAATGGGGTGTGGATTTTGCTCTTTGTGTTTACATGAGAAAACGAAGCTCTTTTACTTTGTTTTTCCTATCCTTTCTTTCTTGCCACTCACCCAAGCCTAATGTTACAAGCCAACAAAGACCTTTTGATCTTTAGTGATGTCTAGTCCTCATTAGTGGAGAGTAGTTTGATACTTAGGCTTATGGAGTCTACCATTATTTGATAAACTTCACATTTCTACATAAAATAATTCGGGAAGTCGAAAAGTGGATTGAAGTGGGGATCACCTACTTAGGGGGCCGATAGAGAAAGATAGTCAATCAACTTATAACTTCTTGGAGTGTTAAGCATTTTCTCGTAATAATGTTTCAACAATTTTTGAGACTTGCATCAACTCTAGGCATATCTTTGTGTTTGATTTTGATTCTAATTTTTCCTTTATCATTTTCAATTTGTTGTTTTTTTTTTTCTGTTTGTTAGTTGTTCTTCTTTAGTCGAATCTTATGTCTGATGCTTGAGGACGAGCATACCTTAAGTTTGGGGGTATTTGATAATCCTAGGATTATACTGTTTTATCTATGTTTTTTAGCTGGATTATGGATACTTCTTCTTAAATTTGTGCTTGAATTGCAACTTAATTTCATATATTTTACGTTTCAGGCCAAAACATGCAGTCAGAACAAAACCGAGCAGAATTGAGTTTCTAGACCCAGAATCAAGCAAATTTCAAGAATCAGGAAAATTTTGATTTGAATTGGAAGCACTATGAAGCTTGTTCCTATTGGGGATCACTAAGATTGAAGATTCAAGCAAAGAAGCAAGTGGAGGGCAGTTTCATAATTTTAAAAAAGTTCAGAAAAGTTCGCCGCGGCGAGAAAGTCTCAGGTTAGATAGTTCAATAAAATCCAACTCGATGCCGCAGCGAAGTTTATTCTTCATTGCAGCGAAAACTGTAATTTTTCAGTTTGTTAAAACTGTGCATTTTAATTGTATTGGATGAGTCTGAGGGTTTTGGGGTCGACTATTTAAGAGCGACTTGTTCATTTTAAAAGGGGTTCGACACTATTTGGAGGGGAGAAGAGAGAAATTGGAGATTGGAAACCTTTGGGTTCATCAAATAGGGAAGATTTTATTCTTTTTCCGTTTTTCCAGCATGTTGAACTCTATTTTTACAGTTTTTCTTATGATTTGCGTTATTTTGAGTATGAACTAACTCACTTTTGGGTTAGGGTTTTGATGTAATTGGGATTTTAATGTCTAATCTATAAATTGATGTTGCTTTCACAGTATATTGCTTGGATTATGTATTTATTCTTGTTCTAATTGCAATTAATTGTTGAGCATGATGAGACTGAGAAATGATTCATGTATTAGCCTCTTAGAGTAAATACCATTGATTGATTAAACGCTAGAGATAGGTTCGGAGATCCATGAAATCAATTTAGGATTCCACTTAGCTTAATGGACTTGGAACTATTAACCTTCAATTTGTAGGGTGTGGAAGCTTAGTAGGGATAAGTAGCAGAATATAGCCTGAGAAGGTATACTCTGTAGATTAGGGTGTCTCCGATTTATAATCCTTGCATGTGAACTTAGAAGCAACAAAAATCGTAGACTAAACCAGCAAATCCTAGTGAAGTCAAAACCCTAATCGCTTTGTCTTGAATTGATATTTTCTTGAATTGATATTGCCTTCATTAGTTAGATTTTAAATTACGTTGTTGATTTTGTTTTAACTTCAGCTTTATTGTCTCCCGCAAATCCAACCATTTCACGTTTACTCCAACTTGATACAAATTAGGAAAATTAGTACTTGACACGCAATCCTTGTGGGAATGATACTTTACTCATCATTCTATTACTTGTTGCGACTAGTACACTTGCTACACATTTGCATGTTTACGAAAACAAGCATCAATGTTATATTAGGTACCCCCTTTATTACTCAAATTTACCCTTTTACAGTAAACAATAAAGGAATTACAAATAATATTTTAGGACAAGATGTAACATTTGAATTTGTTAATCCGCCATTATTAAAAGACATTAGTAATTTAAAAAATATTTCAATATCTAGGATAAATGCTATTACTAAACTAGAGAGTCTAGAAATTGTTCCTACAAGAGAATGGCTTGATACTAGAAAAATCTTGAATGCTTGCATTACAAAAACGTGTTTTAAACTTTTTGCATTAAAATTTAAAACTTTTCAAAATCATTTTTTCAATGAAATGCAAGAGTCAATTTTTTTTTACTATAATAGTCACTCTCATAATAACTTTCAGGACATAATTTTTTGAGAGAAAGTTAGGAAAATATGGGCACTCCCATCAAACCCCAAAATATTCCAAAATCAAAAGCATCATGTGCAATGCTACCACCTCAACAACCTATTACCCCGTAATCAAAGCCTTCAAAACCCAGTAAACAGAAAATCATTATTACCCAACCAAATCGGTTCACTCTTCTAGATGAAGAATCTGTTTCTTCATCACCGCCAAAAAATTACCAACAAGCCCTTACAATACCAACATCTTATTCACTTTCTCCATCAAAACCTATTAGCATTAATCCAACCTTTCAATACATTGAAAAAGAAACAACCCAATCAATTTGTATTATTGAACCCAAATTCTGGGGATAAACTTTTCAAGAAACCTTATCAAAAAGTTTCCCTCAAGATTTTTATTTTATTCCTGATGATCTATTAAAAACAAGAACCTTCTATGAATTTATTTTAGTTGATACTGATTCAATGGAAATTACCCATAATCCAGATAAAAATGATCCAAATAAAATTACTTTTTCAAAATGCAAAATCAAAAAAGTCTTGAGACCATAAGATTAGCGTATTGGCATTTATAGAAAACGCCCATTTTCTCAAACCTTTATTCCTCAAGAATTTTCATATAAAGATTATCAAAAAGTCTGGTTTCATGCTTTCTGTTTATCACATACAACACATTCTTGGTTTTTTATATTTGACAAAACTTGTCCCAAAACTTTTCCAAAACGATTTCAACAATGGTTCAATTTTTTCGGTTAAAATGAAAAAATTCTCCCACCTTCGATTTCGGAAGGATATCAATTATTCACCAAAGATTTCAATAATAGTGAAGAACCATTGCTAGCATTTTCCAACAATTTCTTAATTGCTTGGATAATGAGTTGGCAATTTTATATCACTGCACCTCCTCTTCCAAAATTCAGAGAGTTACAAAGAAAATTCTTTATTAAATGGTAGCCTAGCTTTTCCATCCAAAATGTTAGCCCACCATTTAATAAAGAATTTTCCACCCTCATTTATGTCAACCTCAACAACAATCAACATTTCTGACGTAAAATTCAAAACTTCTGGCTGAGTTGGCTTAATGCCAAACCCATCAAGATATGGACAAAATAATTATGGCATTGGATCTTCCTCATCTCAAAAAGTAGATTCGAACAATACCAAGTCACCAGTGATCAAGACGAAGATGACTAATTTGCGATGTTCCAAAATCAAATCAATTATGATTTCAATAAAGGACAATGACTTAGCACCAACTTTACCAGATGTTCAAAACTTTTGGCAGAATTCAAGATTTTCAAGATTCCTTTTATTTACTTTATCACATACCTTTTGCAGAAATCAAGACTTTCAAGATTCATTTATCAACAAAATCATTTTGTCAGTCAATATCAAGATAAGTCCTCAACAATTCAAGACATGTATCTAAGACAACTCATCAACTTATCAACTACTTTATCTTTGATTGTATATTGTAATAATGAAGACGGATTCAAATGTATTTGAAGGCCGCTCTTTTCTAGAATAAATATGTATCACTTAGAATGAAAAATAGAATGCAAAAATAGAGAGAAAACAAGAGTTCAAAAGTGAGAGAGCAAAATTTTAGTGTCCTTTGAAATTACTTTGTACAAAAGTCATCAAGCAATAACACATTTATTTCTTTATCAAATTTCTTCCTGTAAGTTATCATTCATTATTTGATTTCTTTTCAGTCTTTTACATTATTACAAATCTTTTACATTATTACATTTCTGTTCACATTTATTATTTCAAAAATCATTTACTATTCATTGTCAATATATATCTTTCATTGACTTTAAAAATACTTGATTTATATTACATCCCTCAAGATTTTAACAATCCTGCTTCATATGGTATCAGAGCTAACAAGAGTCATTAGAAGAGAGGAATTAGGAACTAAAAACTGCACAAATTAACATCCATTACCATAGTACTGTTCAAAATTACTGTTCACAGTCACTATTCATCACTGTTTACTGTTACTGTAGCATTTTACTGTTCATCCGTAGCCCTGTTTATTTCTTGATTGAATTAAGGGTTAGATAAATCTGGAAAGTTTTAATCTAGAAGAACTCAAGAATTGATTCTAGGTTGGGCTTGGTTAGCTTAGAGGCTGTGCTTGGTCAGTCTATAACCGTTGGTCAACCGTGTTAGGTGGTTCCAGAGGTGGTCCCGTATCTTAGAGGTCTCGTGATCTAGGAGAGAAACTGGAACTTTTAGGCTAGAATTATTTTAGAAATGTCTAATTTCTTAAGGAGATTAGGAAGTAGCAGTAGGCGAGATGATAGTAGTAGCAGTAACGCTATTAGAATTAACAATCAACACTAAAATATAAACAATAATCAAGAATTAATGAAATCTATTAACACTCAAGAAATTAATATGGCAAAAATCGATCAACACTTACATAACTAGAACATGCCACCAGTTAAAAAAGACACAATATATCAAATACGTAGTTTTGAATTTATGTCAGATTACTCTATTAAAACAACAGAAGACACAATAATGATAACCGAAGAAAGGGTTGAAGAAATTCAACTTCTTTTTGAAGAAGCAATACATAAACACAAACAAAACAATTATAAATTTTTACACATAGGATTAGTACAAGTAGCAGTAAAACCATTATTTAGATTATGACAAAACATTCCAATATTAGTAATGTTAAGAGATGCAAGAAATTTAAACTTCAATAACTCTTTATTAGCAGTATTAAATTCTAATTTAGAAAGTGGTCCAATTTATTTTGATTGTTATCCAAACTTCACCGTAAGATTATATGATCCAACAATACTGTCTGCATTAACAATTAACTTAAAAGCTTATGGGTGCGTTTGGTTCAATATTTCTACGCATATTCCCAATCCTTTCTCCAAATATTGTTTGGCACATTATTTGAGAGAAATATTAGTGTATTTTTTAATTACTTTTAGACCCCTTAAGTTTATTAATTTCATTAAATACCCCCAGAAAAAAATTTAAAAATTAGCAAAAACACCCCCACCCACCTATACTTGCCAGATTCCAGCAACCACCATCGGTGGTAGTCAGAATCTGTCACAACGGCTTACACCACGACCGAAAATGGTTGGTTATTCACCGATTTGGCCGTTAGCGACGACCAAAGAAATGGCCGTCGTTGACGGTCAATGATAGCCAAATCTTGGCTATCGCTTACCGACAACGACGGCCATATCTTTGGCCATTGCTAACGGCTAAAGATGGACCTTTGCGGCAGTTGACGGCCACATCTGGCCGTAGATCTAGTCTTTTCCGATCAGATCCGTGGTGGATCTGACCGAAAAAGGCCATATTGACGCGTTACGATACAAATCCGTCCGGTCTGTGTCGTAACGTAATTTTTCAGCCAGATTTCGACAGTGGTGGCTGCAATCTGGCACTGCGGGTGGTGGGGGTGTTTTTGTCATTTTACACAATTTTTATATACTGGGGTGTTTAATTAAATTAGCAAACCTAGGGGGTTTTTTAAAAATTTTTAAATTTTACCTCGTAATACTTCCCTATTCAACTACCCAGTATTATTCCTAAAATCCTATCCAAAATAATAAACCATTAAAAGCTTCTAATCTTACTTATCAAGATAAAGCTCAACTAGTAGCATTAATATATAGGATTTATTACAAAGTTATGAATACCACAATTAGTCCAAGAGCTATTAGGATGTCCCCACCAGGACATACAGTTATTATGAAAGTTGATAAAATAAAACATGAAACTTTTACACCGAAAAGATTAGCTTGGGATGAAATTATTAAACAAACAAATTGGAAATTAGAAAAATTATGCCCTCCAAAACCTTTACATGATCAGAATGAATCTGAAATACAACAAATAATACAAGCATTAGATGGTATAATAAGATTAAAATTTAAAGAAACTCCCTTAGAACATAATCAACCCATAATTACTAACAAAAATCATCACAACCCTAGGATTGAAGAAATTACTACACCTAGGCCTTCATCAGCAAGTTCAACAAGTAAATTAGTAGGAGTAAATTACTCTCCTCCTGTACCAAAACCTGCATATGAAAACACATCAAGTCCCTTTGAAATTAACAAAGAATTATTAAAACAAGAATTCCTACAAAACTATAATAAAGAAAAAAGACAAATTTTCTTTACAACATTTAAACCAGAAGAACAAAATACCCTTATATCTGAATGGTACAATACACAAGAAAAATTAAAACAAAATATTTATTTCTTTAATTGGTTAGAATATAGAAAATATTATCAAAATTTAAGTGAGAAGAAAACTATTTTTGTAACAACTAATATAACAATAATTTGGTAGACATCAACAAATAAAACTATTACATCTGTACATCCACGTTTAGAAGAAATTAAAATAGAACATCAACAAGCAGAAATAATAGCATCACCCTTTAAAAAAATTAATAAAATTGATGATGATAAAAAACAACCCACTTTAAGAAACATTAAAAATATTCAACATCAAAACAATTACTCCAATCAAATTCTCCACACTATTAGTCAACAAATAAATATGATAGAAGATAATACTACACACATAATCACAAAAATTTCAAAAGTCCTCGGGAAGGAGATAGTAGAAATATGAAATTCAACATCTAATTCAACACCTCTTTATTCACAAAAATATGTAAAACCATTTTTTGAACCCTTTGATATACCAAAAGAAGAAATTGTAAAATTTAATAATCACAGTACTATTTTAGACACTATTAGTAAAAAACTTAACGAATTAGCACCTTCAAAATCAAACATTAATGTCCTTACAAAACTAACCCCAAATAAAGAACAAAATTATAGGAAAAGAAAACGTTCTTATTACAATAATAAAAATAAACGAACAAAATGCTGGAAATGCAAAAAAGAAGGACATAATGCTCTCATATGTCCAACTAAAAAACAAAAACAACCTATTACCCCTCAATCATTAAGCATAATTCAAGGTAATTTTGATAAGGAATTCAATAATTCATTCGTCGAAAACTTTCTAGCTATTAAGAGTAAATCTCTACAAAATTGTGATAGTAGTGATCTGTGTAGGCCTTGCTATTGTGAAATGAAATCAATAAATATGATATCAACCTCTAGACCTAAGTCAATAAATGTTATCACTAAATCAAAAGAAATTCTATTAGATATAATTCAGGATGAAGATATTAAAAGAGAATATTTATTAAAACTTAAGGAATTAATTTTATCTGAAGAAAAAAAAAAAAAAAGATATAGATTCTTATAATTTAAAAGACATATTAAAAAGATTTGACAAACCCATACAAGTTACTCTAAGTGACTTGCAAGAAGAAATCAATATTCTAAAAAATCAAGTTAAAGAATTGCAAAAAGATAATTTTGAAATTAAGACAGATTTATTATGTTTAAAAACCTCTAAAGAAACTATAGGACAACCATCAACCTCAAAATTAGAATTACAAATTATTGAAGAAACCGAAGAATCATTTATTAATAAAATCTCTAGAATTCAATTTAAAAAATGGAATACATACACAATTTACATCACAACAGAAATTATAGAACAACAGACTTGTGTGTGTGTATGTATATATATGTATGTATGTATGTATGTATGTATGTATTCTAAAGAAACTATAGGACAACCATCAACCTCAAAATTAGAATTACAAATTATTGAAGAAACCGAAGAATCATTTATTAATAAAATCTCTAGAATTCAATTTAAAAAATGGAATACATACACAATTTACATCACAACAGAAATTAAGGACAACAGACTTGTGTGTGTGTATGTATATATATGTAGTATGATGTAGTATGTATGTATGTGTGTGGGTGTGTGTGTGTGTGTGTGTATCATACATAACATATATATATATATATATATATATATATTAACATATATATATCATATATATACTATAATTATATATTACATACATATATAGATATATATATATTATATATATATATGTATGTATAATATGTTATATATATGTATATATGTAGAATATATGTATACATAATACATATATATGTTACATATATACAATATATGTATATATAGTATATATATATATATATATAATATATTAAATTAATATTATATATTATATATATGTTATAATATATAGTATACAATATATGTATATATATGTATATATATATATATATATTTAATATATATATAGATATTATGATATATATGTATAATATGTATATATTATATAATATATATAATATACACACACAATATGTGATGTATATATATACACACCACACCACACACACACACACATATATATATATCTCTGTCATTACAATTTTACCCCTATTTAATTTAATTTTTGGACAATAATGTCCTTATATTTAAAACAAATTGCAGGCCACCTAGAATCACTGTCGCTCGTCAACCACCTTTACTAGCCATCATCGAAAGTCATCGGAAGTCGCCATCGTGTGCCAATATGGCCGTAGATCTAGCCATTAACAGCCAGATCCATGGCCGTGGATGTCGGAATATATCTGGCTGTTTTTGGCCAGATCCACGACCATATGGCCGTTTCTGGCCATTGATATGGTCGGAAACGTTCATATCGGCGCACGACCTTCCATATCCGGTTGGTCATGTGCCATT
Organism: Pistacia vera; assembly: GCF_008641045.1. Classification (NCBI taxonomy): domain Eukaryota; kingdom Viridiplantae; phylum Streptophyta; class Magnoliopsida; order Sapindales; family Anacardiaceae; genus Pistacia; species Pistacia vera. The sequence continues at coordinate 311,043 of NW_022196153.1, read as the reverse complement.
TTGGCAACTGTCGGATATGGCCAGTGGTGGTGGCTGGCAGTCGACAGTGGCTTGGGATTTTGTTACAATATAAAGTTTTATATAAGCTGGGGTGTTTTAGCAAAATTTCAAATGTAGGGAGTTAAATAAAATGATTCAAAATATAATAATAAAAACAATATATTTATTAATATTTAAAAAGGGGACAATTTACTAATTTATATAACATACCCACCAATTTATTCCTTCCAATCAAACACATTTTCCTAAACATTCCCAATAATCCATCTTTCCATTAATATAACATTCACAATAATACAACATTCCATAACCAAACACACCTTATGTCACCTTTCATATTACCTGAGTAATAAAATATTACCAGAATGTTTTATTACCTACTAAATCAAACAAGGTAATGATCGGATTAAAGATAAATTACCGAAGTAATCTTCTCAGGGCCTTAACCATATGCAGTCTAGAGTGATAGGTCTTCCCAAAAAACCAATGTTTTTAAACCCGACCCGAGCGTAACTCGGTTAAGGGGCCAGTTCCTCGGTTGGGCGGTTTGACCAGCGTGTTGGATTGATGATGTCAACATAAAACCCTAGTATGAAACTTAACAAATGTACCCCTAGGAAATTTCATCAGCCCCTACAGGTTTAAAATCCAGCAAACACAACCCTTACGTGTGACATTAAACTCCACTTCATAATCAAAATAGATCCATGATCAATCAATTAGCCAATCAATAAAATACATAACCAAATGCAATCATCATCAACTTGGGAACAATAGTGTGGCGAGATGATGGCTCGGGGAAGATGAAAAGGCATGTTCGTGCGCATTTGAGGAGGAACAAAGTGTCACGTAGTCGATCGGTGCAATAAGCAATTGAAGGTGGTCAGCAAGCAAACTCAAGCCGTGATGAAAGGGGTTTTGTGTGGAGAAGGAGGTGGTGCTGATGGTAGTGTCAGGAGGAGTGATTGTAGAAAGCAGCGGTCAAAAATAGGATTGAAGACAAGCAATCGTGAGAACCAGCAGGTGGACAACAATCGATGATCAACAATCTGTGGGTGTACTTGGCCTGACATGGTATGGGTTTTGTCGTGGAGGTGAAGATGATGCCAATGGTAGTGTTAAGTGGGTGCAAACAACAATGGAATCAACAAAAATGGCAAACAGAGACACCGACATAGTAGTAGGGATTTTAATTTTAGGGATGTTAGTAACCCGATTTAGCCACCAGGTCGATTGAACCGAAAGTTTGACATTGTTCTACTTGTTCAAATGCTGGTCAATACGTGATAATGGCTGAAACTGGGTTTAGTGTGTCCCCAGACTGGAGAAGGGCATGATCAACGATCAGACTGGTCGAATCGGTCGATCTAGTCCGGTCCGGTCTAGGTTTCAAAATATTGCAAAAAACTCCCTAAGGTATAAAAAATCCCCCTAAACCTCCCTTGAGGTATCAATTAATCTCAACTACCTCGCTTCCATTCCGTTTTCTAACGAGAAAATTGGACAGAAGAGGGCAAAATGTCTCTGATGCCCAAAGTAAACCAATAGTCATGTCACTTTTTTTAACTTTTAAAAAGAATTTGATTTTTGACCGTTGGAAGCTAACAGTCTTAAGAAAGATTGCAAGCTTTTCAAATTACTATATAAACAGCCAGTTATACAGAATTCATGCCAAAAATTTACACTACTTGCAGTCTATTTCTTCGTACAATTTTGTTTTCCCTATTATTGAAGAAGTGAAAAACTATCATTTCCAATAGTCCCTAAATAAGCAATGTCTACTTTAGAATTTCTTGTTAATGGTGGAGTTATAAAGTTTCGAAACAGAGTTTATAGGTGCGGAAGGAAGGCAAAAGTGTAACAAGACCTCTAATGATAACCCATTCAAGTTTTCTATTTTCTAACACCATAATCGAGTGTGCATGTACTGTTCATTTTGAATGCCAACTGAAGATGAAATATGTGGAGCGAATGTCCTAAATACAATTCAATCCGAGTTTGACATGCTGAAAGAAAATGTCAATGAGTTGGCGACATGTACTTTAAATTCACTGAGGAAAACATCCAAGAGTATTATACTTCTAAATATTATCTTCTGTTTAGAATTGAACATGTCATCCCAGTACAGTACGTAACTATATGTACTGTGAATTTATGTAACAAGTCGTCTATAGACAATTTATAGTTGTTGTAACAAGACCTCTAATGAGTCACACCAACTGCAATGCTAAACATTATTCATGCCAGTTAAGTGATAATCCTATTTTCCATTATGTTTTAGAGTAATACTAGCTTTACAAAGAGGCATATAAAAAGTCAAATCCAACCCTTGAAAGAAGGGAAAAAGAGAAAAAGAAAGAGGTAATCATGAATTTTAAGGGTTAGATTTGACTTTTTGTATACCTCTTTGTAAGGCTAATATTACTCTATGTTTTAACTAGATCTCTATACCCACAAGTAGACCCGTATCCGTCCAAAAGAATATTTGATGGATTGGCCACAAGGTTGGACCCGTTTTAATTTTATTCGTACCCAGCCTCACCCGTTTATTTTATGGGTGGGCCAAGATACCCGCAGATACCCGTAGCAATAAAAAAAAAAAAAAAAAAAATTACCGTAATTCTTAAATCTTATCACCATTTCTAATCCCCATCACCAGCCGCCAGCCACTTCTCACCCGACCATCAATCTTAATCTCCATCTTCTTTTTCAGTCTCATTCTCAACCTCCTCTTCCTTATCCTTTCTTAACTCTCTGTCAACATCCCAACTCTCTCTTTCTTCTCCACTATAAATAATTCTTTCACTTCTCCATCTGCTTGAAATAATCATCACCCGCCGCCAGCCATTGCCTGCCATTTTGGTTGATTTCTTGACGGACTTTTGCAAATCTTGACATGAAATTCTTCCTTTGCTTGCTGTAATCCTTTGTTCAGCACCAATCAACGAAATTTCTGTCTTAATCCGCCGTTTTCCTCCGCCTTGCAACCGCTAGCGCCACCGTCGTTTCTGGCCAAATTGGCCCAATTTCGGCAACGTTGGAGGACAGCACATTTGGGTGATAATTGTCATTAACTCCTTTAAATCTTCGTCAACTAATCTGCCTAGCAAACCTCTAACATTTATTTTGATTTTAGTATTTTCTTCGTTTTGTTTTGGAAGTTATAAATGTTTACTAAGTTTTTGTGTGTTTTAACTTTAATGAGAACTTTATAGCAATAAAATGGCGTTAAGTCTGGGCTGACCTCCAATTCATTGTAGGGAGTGAATGTCTACAGCTTTAATTTCTCAGGTTTCAACCTGAATCCAGCCTTGTTTTTGTGGCGTTTGTTCTTGTTTACTAACAAATGTTTACGTCATTTGACCACCGAAAAACAAATAACACAATCAATATGTCAATTCAAATGGTTCAAGATTCTATCCTGATCTGGAATTTTTATTTCAGTTTATATAAGCATGTCCGATAGTTAATGAAAAGAAAAATGATAGACATTTGAGTTTTTTTTTCCAAAGCTTATATTATCCACTTTCTCTTTGAGGGTAGGTAAGTCTTTTAGGGTAGGTAAGTGAACTGTTCCATTATTCAACTCAAATGTCAAATCTGGCTTTGTACTGTACTTTGCTATTCAAGTTTGTTGACTATTTCACACCCAGAGAAAAGATAATGGTTGATTCAGAAATCTGCTGGGCCTTCATTTGCTAATCCGTCTTTATATTTATTGAAATTAAAAAAATATATGTACATACATACCGAATAATAAATAATTCCAGGCTGGTTTTTTAAGTATGTATTTTACCTAACTCAACAATAACACGGTGAGGAAAGGCAGGTGTTCCAATCATGATGTTCAATTTTATTCTTGGGTTATTTATAAATTATGCATTTAATTTTTTTACATTATAGTATAAATGCAATGAATAAATTAATCTATCCCTTAAATTATAAAGATTGAATTAGAATTGGGTAGTAGTTTAAATTGATGAGAAATTGAGTTGGTTGTGAACTTTTGTGGTGAATTTAATTGAATTTTGAGTATTTGATTGGGGATGTAATTGTAAAATTGCAAAATTGCAAAATTTTTGGGGGTGTAATTGCAAGAATTGAAAACTAGAATGAAAAATGCAGGTACCTGCGAGTCCACCCCCACCCATACCCGCATAGGATAGGGTGTAGGTCCAATATTTTAGACCCATTTAGATTGACTTGTTTTGGATCTGTACCCGTTTGGACCCGACCCACCTGAGCGTTTTGATAGGTCTAGTTTTTACATGGATTTTTATAGGATTTAGGATACTTTTCATTCATTTTGGTTCAGATATGCTATCTTATGGATTGATTTTGTTTTGTAGATTTAAATAGCTGTTTTGAGCGTAAATAGCATAACTTGATCTGGACAACTCAGAGTGACTTGAATTTGGAAGCTACAAAAAGCTAAGAACTAGAGCTACAACTTTAGTCTTGAGGACTTGGTTTTATTATGCTGGGAAGATGGTGAAAAGGTAGCTAGGTGTTTCATGAAGAAGAAGAAGAGTTGACTGAAGGCAACGAGTCTTTTCCACGGCAAAGAAGAAACTCTGCCATGGCAAAGTGCTCTCTGAAATTTTGGGCACTTGAGCTTCGCCGACAGCACGGTTATGGCAAAATATAAAGTTGCATAAATTTTTGTTGACTTGGCATTTATTTGGCTAGGGCTTCGTGATTGTAAAAAAGGGAGTTCTTAGGGTTTTGAAAACCATCTTGGAAGCCATTACTGGAGAGCAAATCAACCAATTCGACTAGAGAAGATTTTTTGCTTCCTTTTTTGTTTTTGTTCAAGATTTTTCAGATTCTTTTATGTTTGTTAAATTATCTATCATGAAGTAATTTACTTTGCTAGCTACGACGTAGCCTATGTTATGAAGATACTTTTGTTTAAATTGAGTTATTTTGTGTTATTTTTCTTGACTGAGTATTTATTATTGTGCATAATGCTATTGAATGTTTGATGACCATTTGTGACATGTTGTTTATAGTGAGGCTGAGAAGTAATTATGAATTACGCCTCTTTGGATAAATATCATAGATTGAGCGAAAACTAGAGATAGAAAACGCAATTTATATGATCTAGGAAAGAATTGCATGAGCTTAATAGACCTAGACTCATAAAACTCAATTTCTTGGTTCGAAAGTTAATAGGAAAGGGTGGAGCAATATAACCTGAGAAGGAGTTCGAACAATTTAGGAGTTCGGTTGTCAATCAAGGTAATAGAATTAGAGTAAATAAGCTCATAAGTTGTATTGAAATAACTAGGTGAAATCGGATGCTCTAGTGTTGTTCTTTTGATTAATTCAATTCAAATTCTCAGTTTTTTTTAAGTTATTAGTTCCTTAAGGTTTGTTGTATTTAATTTATATTTTTAGCATTCAACCATTCAATATTTGTCCTTCAATTAATGTTAAACTAGACAATTCAGTGCTTAATAGGCACTTTCCTCGTGGGAGAGATACTTTATTTATCATTATATTTATTTCGCGATTAGGTGCGCTTGCTAAGTTTTTACGCAAAGTTAATGCTAGTTCAGCTGGTTTAGCCCCTATTGGCTCGACCCCTACTCATCATTGCACACCTCCGCACATCCTTCACAGCAAAATCAACAATTTGCTCTTGCTACATCATTGATTCTTATTGATCCAGTGTGGTATATGGACTTTGAAGCTACAGATCATGTCACTATAGACTTGCATCATCTGAATATCAGTAAGAAGTATAATGGAGTGGTTCAACTTCAGGTTGGAAGTGGTGAGTATCTCAATATCTCATATACTGCCATACTTTTATTCCTACCAACTTACACTCTAATGTTTTGCATCTCAAAACATTCTCTGTTTTTCCTAAAATCACAAAAAAATTACTAAGTATTTCTAAGTTTACCAAGATAACAGTTTATAGTAGAATTTGATGCTCACCACTATGTTGTCAAGGACAAGTCCACAGGAGCAAGTTACTGCAAGGGGATCTTAAATATGGCTTATATCAGCTGAATCTTTATCCATTTTGACCTCATCCATTCTTCACATGTCTTCCACTAGTGAAATGTCCTCTCAAATTGCTTGTGTCAACTCTGTCAACAATTCTGAACCAACTTTACTTGATCTGCAAAATAAGTCCAATTCTTGTAATGAGGTGGATTGTTTAGTTGAGTTAATAATTGCATCAAGCCTTTGTCTGTTAGTAATTCTGATGTTTTGAATAATGTAAGTCAATGTACCTCTTTTGTTAGAACCAATGTCAGTGGACCAACTGACTTACAATGTACTCCTTGCATGGCAATAAAACTAATGTTGTACATAACTTTGTTTGTTATAATTCTGATTTTTTGGGCAATGAAGTTAATGTACTTCTTTTGTTCGAAACAATATATTGAACCAATTGTTGATAATGACTTACAATGTCTCCTTGATAGAGACAATAAAATTGAAGTTGTTTCCAATCCTTTTCTGCTACTCCTGTTGTATCATTCACCACTAATCACTCACACACCATTGGTTTGCATTGTTTGACTACTATGCACATGCTACTGATTTTATATTTGGCACAACGATTAGGACATCCACACTCCAAAGTACACAATCAAATCTTAAAAATTTTATAGATTAAGTTTCCATCAAACTTAATACTTCTCTTACTCTAAGTTTACATTTTGTGATCTTGTCAATTAGGCAAATTACATCAAAACAACTTTCCAATTTCACATTCACATTCACATGCTAATGCTCCATTAGATTTATTTCATAGTGATGTTTGGGGTCCTACACCTTACACTTCTATTGAAGGTTTAAAATACTATGTTCAATTCTTAGTTGATTATGTAGTTTACATGGTTGTTTCCTCTCAAAAACCAGCTGAAGTAAGGTCATTTTTATTAATTTTCACCACCTTGCTGAAAGGCAATTCGGATGCAAGGTTAAGTGCTTGCAATCTGACCAAGGTGGGGAATACAAAGCCCTTCTTCCATATCTAGTTGAGCAAGGCATTCAAGTTAATACTCATGTTCTTATGGCATCAACAAAATGGTAGGAGTGATGGAGAACATAGACTATTGTAGAATCAGGACTTACATTGCTTGCTCATGCATCTATGCCTTTATCATATTGGTGGCTTGCTTTTGAAATAGTTGTTTATCTAATAAATAGAATGCCTAATGTCACACTTCATAATATCTCTCCCTATCAAACATTGTTCAATCAGACATTGTTCAATCAGGTTCCTGTCTATGAAGTTTGAAAGTCTTTGGCTGCTCTTGTTTTCCTTATCTTAGGAGTTTCAATAAACACAAGTTTGATTTCCATGCAACCAAGTGTACCTTTGTAGGTTATAGTTTAGTTCCAGAGATAAAAGTGTTTAACCTTATGGAAAAGTTGTAATCACTCCCAATGTTCAGTTCAATGAGTGTGAGCTTCCCTTGGCCACTGCAATTCAATCTCTTCCTCTCAACCTTAGCCTTCTACTCTAGACTCTTCCTTTTGTATTTGTCCACAATAATTTCTTGCCTTTAGCTACCACTAATTCTTCAGTTGCCACTAATCCCTTTACAATATCTTGCTCCATGGACAATTCCTCTTCGATAATGCAACTGATGGTAAGGTTCTCATAATCTTGTTTCTTCCATAATGTTTTCTCTTATGATACTAGTTTTCAAAGGCTTCTCCTACTTCAAACACTACACCTAAACCTTATTCTGGAAACATTTCTCCAAATATAAACCTTTCACCTAGTTTTTTGCCAGACCCTTCCAAACACCTACGTTTTTCTAAACTACCTGCCATAGTTACAACCACCACATTCCTCTATTCCACCTTGTCAACTTGTTGTTGATCTTACTTTTTCATAGTTCCTTGATAGTTCAGATGGTTCAAATCTTGACAAAACACATGCTACTGATGCTTCTTACATTGTTACAACACTAGTAAATGCTCATTCTATGGTCACAAGCTAAGTCCTCTACTCAGTTATAGCTTACCACTCATGCTTAGATGATGTGCATCTAGCCTACTTAATTGATGGGTTTAAAATTATGAACTAGAACCAACTTCAGTGTTTAAAGCACTCTAGTAGCAAATGGAAAGCTGCCATGCGTGTGAGTTTGATGCCCTTGTTAAAAATAATACTTGGACCCTTGTTCACTCATCTCCAAATATGAATATTGTTGGGACAAGTGGGTATTCAAACTAAGTTTATGTTGATGGATCTCTTTAGAAGTACAGGAAAGTTAGTTCCAAGGGTTTCCAACAAACCCCTGGTCTTGATTACTTTGAGACTTTTAGTCTAGTAATTAAACCCTCCACGATAAAATTATTCTGACACTTGCAGTAACAAAAGGGTGGGATGCGCAACAATTTGTGTTATAATGCATTCTTAAATGGAATGTTGACTGAAAATGTTAACATGAAGCAGCCCCTTGGTTTTGAACATAAGTCCTTACCAATGCTGTTTGCAAACTAACAAAGGCACTTTATGGGCTTAAGCAAGCTCCAAGAGCTTGGTTTGACAAATTGAAAGCTTCTCTTCAGCTCATAGGGTTCCAAAACTCAATATCAAACTCAAGTTTGTTCTCTTTTCTACAAGCTTTAGGCTCCACTTAGTACTTGTGTATGTCGATGACATACTGATTACTAGTTTAGATGGAATTTCATCACTAAACTTGAGAGATCTTAATGTGATTTTGCATTAGACTCTTGGATCACTTAAGTACTTTCTTGGACGGGAAGCAACAAGAACTATGGCTAGTCTTCACTTAAAGCAGTCCAAATATGCTAAGATCTTCTTATCCAAACTAAAAGGATGGAGCATATTCTTGTCCTACTTTCATGACTGTTGGGAGTCAAGTTAAGCTCCACTGATAGTGAACTGCTCCAGAATCCTGGCCTACTATGAGCACTTCAATATTTCACCCTTACCAGACCAGACATCAGTTTTGTGAACAAATTGAGTCAATTCCTACAGCCCTACTAAACTATTGGCAACATGCAAAAGGCTAAGGTACATAAAAGGAACCATGCATTATGGTCTACTTTTTAACACAGCAAATGCATTACTATAAAGTGTTATGTTGATGCTATTGGGGTGGAAATTTTGAAGATAAAAGGTCCACATGGTTATTTGTTTACTTAGGACCAATTTGATCCAATGGAGTTCTAGGAGACAAAAGGGAGTTGCTATTTCCTCATCAAGCTTAATACAGAGCCTTAGTTCATATGCAACAGAGGTAGCTTGGTTGGAGAGTATGTTCACTAAATTAGGATTGATTTTCACACTGTTCCAATCATTTGGTGTGATAATGTATAGGCTGGGGTTCTTGCATCCAATCTTGTGTTTCATGCCAAGACCAAACATATTGAAATTGATGCTCACTATATTAGAGAGCAAGTTTTAGCAAAGAAGGTAGTCATTCAACATGTTCCTTTTAAATTGCAGATAACTAATGTTCTTACTAAAGCATTGTCAGTTGCTCAGTTTGCTGAACTAAGAGCAAAGTTGAATGTTACTCAACTTGATGAATATGGTAACTAATTGCTACTTAATGCTTCATTCTTGCTTGTGATTTGTTCTGAACTTGGTACACTCTATGAAAATGTACTGATCTTCTTATTTATGGTAAGGTTGTACTGAAGTTGTTGATCACAATATGTGATTGTGTGCTAAAGATTGTTCTGAGTCGTAAGTTTTGAAATTGGTGTTGCAATTAGTCTATTTTTCTGATCATGTTTGATTCTCTTTCGATGAGCTGATGTAGCATAAAAACTGATATTGGTTTGTTGTTGAAGTTACTAACATTAGTTTGTTGCTGAAATTAAGAAAGTAATTTCAGAAGCTGGTTTAATACTGATTTGAAGCTGTTAGTAATTTCAGAAGCTGGTTTAATACTAATTTGAAGCTGTTCAAAAGCTGGTTTAATACTGATTTGAAGCAGTATTTGGTTGTAGTTGGTTCCTAGCTCTCTCAAATTGTTCTGAATTTCAAGAAAAAGATCGATGCTAATTCAATTGAAGAAGAAAGCTGATCAAATCCTATACAGCCTGGTTTGAGGGGGAATGTTGACCACAAAAGTCGAAGCAATCAAAGTGTAACTACTTTAGAGTTAGAGTTGGAGTTAGTGCTGTGCTTAAACCAATACGCTACCGTTTTGTTACTAACTGATTATGATTAAATTAGTTAATGATGCAGCTTAACATTGAGCTTTATAAGCAATGTAGTTACTCTGTTTTTCAATTAATGAAACAAGATTTAGTTTATCACTTTCTTCTTCTACTCAATTCTCTCTCTTTTTAGCTTGTGTTACTTTCCCTTACATACTAGACCATCGGTTACAACAAATAACTTTGAAATTAAGCCAACAATTATTCAGATGATCTAGCAATCAATTTAGTTTGGGGGAAATTCATTTGAGGATTTGATTTTACATATAGTAAGCTTTTTGGAGATTTGTGATACGTTTAAGCACAATGGAGTGACTGATGACGTAGTTCGATTGATTGAGACTTTTTCCATTCTCATTGAGAGATAAGGCAAAAGGCTGGCTTATGTCACTACCGACAAGGACAATCACCAAATGGGATGGATTGGATTAGAAATTCCTTGCAAAGTATTTTCCACTAGCAAACTCTACAAAGATGAGGAACGACATGTAACGCCCAACATGGAGGTACATGATTTAATTTATGTTTTTATAGCCTTTAGGTAATGTTTGTTAAAGTGATTTTAAGAGAATATGAAGAAAATGCCTTAAACTTGCATTAACGGTAAAATGGTCTTTTCACTCAAAATTAGTTGAAAAAGTGGGGAGTGAAAAAAGATAGAATTTCATAGAGAATACATTAAAAATGACGGCATTATGGTAATTGACTAAGGGACAGATGAAATTTTCAAGAAAGAGTAAGGACAAAATGGGAAAGTGTGTTTATAAACTAAAGTGTTGAGGGTTTGAAACCCTTATTTTCTTGATTCCACCGCCACACTCCTCCCCCATTTTCTCTCAAATTTTCATTCAATCCTCCAAGGATTTTGAGGGCTTTTGAGTGGTTTTTCATAGGGTTTTGATTTTAGGCTTCAAGAGGTAAGGATTCTTGCTCTTTATCTATGTTTTATTTGTGTAAAAGTTGAGTTCTTATGGAGTTTATGCTTAGGGTTAAGAGAAGATTTGAATCCAACAAGAGTAGAGAGCTTAGTAGAGACTACTCAANTAGAGTTAGAGTTGGAGTTAGTGCTGTGCTTAAACCAATACGCTGCCGTTTTGTTACTAACTGATTATGATTAAATTAGTTAATGATGCAGCTTAACATTGAGCTTTATAAGCAATGTAGTTACTCTGTTTTTCAATTAATGAAACAAGATTCAGTTTATCACTTTCTTCTTCTACTCAATTCTCTCTCTTTTTAGCTTGTGTTACTTTCCCTTACATACTAGACCATCGGTTACAACAAATAACTTTGAAATTAAGCCAACAATTATTCAGATGATCTAGCAATTGATTTAGTTTGGGGGAAATTCATTTGAGGATTTGATTTTACATGTAGCAAACTTTTTGGAGATTTGTGATATGTTTAAGCACAATGGAGTGACTGATGACGTAGTTCAATTGATTGAGACTTTTTCCATTCTCATTAAGAGATAAGGCAAAAGGCTGGCTTATGTCACTACCGACAGGGACAATCACCAAATGGGATGGATTGGATTAGAAATTCCTTGCAAAGGATTTTCCACTAGCAAACTCTACAAAGATGAGGAACAACATCACCTTTTTTTTGCTAAAACAACAACAAATCATTGTATGAAGCATGGGAGAGGTATAAAGAGTTGCTTAGAAAATGTCCAAATCATGGGTTACCCAATTTAGATGCAAGTTCAGACTTTCTACAATGGTTTATTTCCCAATACGCAAACCATGATCGATGCAGTAGGAGGAGGAGCATTAAACAACAAGATACCGGAAGATGCTTATGAATTACTTGAGGTGATAACAAGTAATAAATATTAAAGACCAAGTGATCGAGCAATGCCAAAAAGGAATATGGGTCTACACGAAGTCGATCCATTCACTACATTATATTCCCAAATAGCATCACCGCAAAAAAAATTAGGAGACATGAAGTTACCTTTATTCAATCACCTAATTTAACGTGTGAATTTTGTGCAAGAAACCACGCAAGTGTAGAGTGCCAAGTTGGAAACCAGTTCAAATCCTTAACAAGCGAGCAAGTGAATTATATGGTGAGCTCACAAAGACCTCAACACATACAATCCAGGGTGCAAAAGCCATCCCAATTTCTCTTGGAGTGATCAAGAAGCACTAAAGCCACAGATTACATACCAACCACAAGAGAGAATAGTTAAACCAGAAGATATGTTTGGAAAGTTCATGCAAGAGATGGCAAATTTCATGAATGAGACAAGGACCAACTTTAGGAATCAAGAAGCATCCATTCAGAATTTGGAGACTCGAGTGGGGCAATTAGCTTAGCAAGTTTCGGAGAGATCACAAGGTTCTTTACAAAATAAAACGGTGACTAATTCTAGAGAACACGTCAATGCTATAACATTGAGGAGCGATACAATGTTGGAGTAGTCATAGGAGGAGAAGGCAGCCATTACACCACGTTAGGATGAACCGGAAAGAGAAAAGACAAGAAGGCGCAAAACACAGAAATATCCATAAACTCCACCGACTCCTTCACCATACCACCCACCAAGTCCATTTCCTCAGAGATTGGGGAAACTAAATTAGGATAAGAAATTTTCTAAATTTTTAGATGTGTTTAAAAATTTGCAAATTAACATTCCTTTTGTAGATGCATTACAACAAATGTCAAGCTGCACAAAATTCTTGAAGGATATTCTATCAAACGAAAGGACATTGGAAGAGGACGAGATGATAATGCTTACGAATGAGTGTAGTGGCATACTTCAAGAATGGGGTCTACTCCAATTCAAATTCGGAGGACAATCTGGTCGACAATCGGTCAACCTAATGAGGGTAAATGTGTATGTTTTCAAACCTAGGCAAATATCTCTTTACCCCCCAAAGTTTAACTATAACATTTTAATTCCTTAATGAAACCCAAAAACTGGATGCATAATCTGGTTTACACGCTTGGGTTATATTGCAAAATATGAAAAGTTGGTAAATTTTTAACCCCCTAAGTTTGGAAAGTGACATTTTGGCCCAAATCTAAAAGACCAAAAAACACGTTTTTGAGAGCATTCACATGCACATGAATTTTCTAACCAAGAATCTTGCTTAATACAATTTAAGATAATTACAAGGCAAACTACCGAAACTTAGCTTTATTGAATTTTTCCAAATTCTTCAGCCAAGCTTTGTTTTTTCCCTCTCTAATATTTCTTTTAATGGTTTGAGAAGTTCCTTGTCATCTAAATCCACAATTAAACGCAAGTCATTAGTAATAATGCTTAAGGACTATAACGCCCACTTTGAGGTACGTAGGTTTGGTATGCTTATTTTTGTCTTGGTGTTGTTTGTTGGCCCTAAGTTAAATTGCTATGTTGTTATTGTTGATTGGTTGCCCTTGGGTAAGTTTGTAAGGTGTTAAAGTTGCTTGGATGCCCTGATTTTGATGAAGCCTTGGAGAATTATTGAAGTCTAGACTTCGCCGGCAATGTTCTGAAAACCGGACCGGGAGTCGACCCACCAAAATGGCCGGTTCTCAGTTTGCACAGTTGGACCGGTCCGACCGGTCGATCGGATGGGTGACGTCAGCAAAAACAAAAAAAAAAAACCTGGAAAATTTCAGATTTTGTATGTAACTAAAATCTAAAAACAATTAAACAAACCCTGCAAAAACATTAAAACCATCAAAGTTTGATAGTTAATGACTTGGAGGAGATCGCACGTGGCACGCAGACGGTAGAGCAACTAAATTGGAGGAGGGCCAAACTGAAAAAGAAAAAGCAAACTAGAGGAGGGCCAAGCTGAAGGAGATCGCATGCAGACAGCAGAGCAAACTCAACAAAGTAGCAACGCCGCAACTGAACCGCAAAAGCAAAAATAAAAATGGGTTTGAGTCGTTTGACACTTTGACTTTATTGTTTGCTTTTCATTAAAAATTAAAAATAGTTTTCAATTTGTTAGTGGACCGGATGGGAGGTTGGACTGGTTTTGGATGTTATACCGGTTGGACCGTCGGTTTGCTATAGTGAGACGGTCCAACCGCGGTCTAACACGGGCTAACTCAAAATCCCGGTTTTTTACCCTTTATAACCCGAAAATTTCACCGAAAGCCGGTTCGACCGCCCGGTTCGATCCGGGTTTCAGAACATTGTTCGCCGGGGCATAGAAGAAGCTTCGTCGCAGCAACGTATGCTCTGTATTTCTTCGCTGGGGCAAGAGTCGGTTGATTTTTCTTGTGAAGTTTCTAGAGAATTTTCTACAAGGTTGAAGTGACCATTCTACCCCTATTTAGCAGGAAAAGTGGGGAGTGAAATGTAAGAAAATTTCATGGAGAATATGTTGGAATGTGGGTGAATATGTAAAGAATTAAAGGACAAGGATGGAATTTTCAAGAAAGTGTAAGGGCAAAATGGGAAAGAATGCTTAGTTACATGAGATATTAAGGGTTCAAGCACACAAACCCTCTCATCTTTCTATCAATTTTCCAAGGTTGATTTGAGGGCTTTTGGTTGGATTTTTATAAGGATTTGATCCTAAGCATCAAGAGGTAAGATTTTTACTCTAGATATGAGATTAATTTATGTTAGTAAGGAATTCTTATGAAGTTTATGCTTAGGGTTTGAGAGCAAGAACTAGTCTAACAAAGATAAAAACTTTCTTGTGGAATTACTCAAGCCAAAGGTAAGTAAATCCAACTTAAGTTAAGATTTAAGCAACCAAATGATTTGATATGCATGTGTATGCTTATGAGCTTGAAATTGATTGTTGAGAATGCTGATGTTGATGAGTAGATGGCTTTTGATAAGTAGAATTGAGCCATGAGAAGTAGAGTTGATGTTGTGGTGACCAAGTGAAAGTTGGTTGCATTTAAAGAGAATTTGAATAGAATAGGTTGTTGCGATGGGGAACCCGTGAGTGCTAAGAAGAAGAAATTCTCACATACACGCCACCTTAATTGAGTGGCATAAGAAGAAGAAGAATTTGTACGGCCCGTAAGAGTGTATGTGGATGAGGGCTGTACCAAGAAGAATTTCCTACATGCACGCCACCTTAATTGAGTGGCCTAAGAAGAAGAAAGAATTTGTACAGTCCGCAAGAGTGCATGTAGATGAGGACTGTACTCACTCACACGGCTAAGGTTCCAAATCCATGCATCAACCGAGTCCGATCGGCACAGAAAAAGAATAAGAATAAGAAAGAATAAGAAAGAATGAGAAAAGAAAAGCAAGAAAAGAAACGAAGAGCTTGAGCAAGCAAGAAAAGAAACAGAATAAAAAAGAGAAGAAAGAAAAGAAATCGAATAAGAAATAGAAAAGAAGAAAGAAAATGCATGTCTATGCATTACAACATATGCATTTCATTCATGCATGTTACCATGATTTCCATTATGAATAGTGAGAATAAGAAAGAAAGAAAGAACAGAGGGAGAAAGTTAGAAAGAAAGAAATGAATTGTGAGAACTAGAAATAATGAAGAAAAGAGAAATAACAAAGGAAGAATGAAGAAGAAAAGAATAGAGTAAGGAAAGAACCAAAATATAAGTTGCGAGGATAAAGAAGTAGAGGATTTACTTACTGAGCATTTTTGTGCTCACCCCGTTGTTTTTCCATGTTTTGTAGGAAATAGGTGAGAAGCGGTTGGATGGGCGTCGACAAGCGGAGAGAAATGGCATTACTGTCCATCGTTGTAAAATTTTTTGTATATGTGGTTTTGCTATGTACAGAATATTATATGTTAAGTAAAGAAAAATTTTGGGCCCAACTACTTTTCATTTATTAAGTATGTATATTTTTCATAGTATATTTTCTAAATAAGAAGGTATTACAAGGACATATAAGTTTGTTATCATCACAATAAAAGTATGGTGACTCATTGAGTCAACAATCTCCCAGTTTTTTATGATGACAGACACATATGTACTTCAAGGATATTTATAAAATATGCAAATGAATATGTTTCCTTGACGTAGAGAAGGACTTGATTTTTAAGAAGAAATTGAAAGGGTTTGCTTTTAAAAAACCAAGTTTCCTCCCCTTGAATGTATGTACCATAAATAATCAAATGCCAATGCAATCCATGGCACATCCACACATATCACATATATACATATCTCAAATCATAGCTCATTGCTATGTCAATAATCAAATCATATGTATCTCAGTCATATCAAACATTCAATCTTCTAAATTTCTCCCCCATTGTCATTATCAAAAAGAGATAAGCAATGTAAGCATCAAAATGAACAAAGGATGAAGAGGAAAGGATATACCCAATAGAAAGTCCATAAGAGTAGATAAGCAAAGGAAACCCTTGAACATTCATACACAAGCCATAATTCATCAAAATAAGAGCTATAACGAGCACAATAGCCAGAAACTAAGCAGAATGAAGCATAACATGTCCAAATACATTATATAAAAAACAAACAAACGAGAGAAAAAATATGAGCATAGAGTGGCTGTTTGTGCTTATGTAGTGATGAAATAACCCTCCGAGAAACAATCAAAATCATGTCCATGTCCTGATTTTCTATTTTCCTCCAGAAATGGATCAACATCACAATCAGAATCATCCATAACAACGATAGATATGTCAAAAGTTCCATTCATACATTCATTAAACAACAAATCATCTGAGTCACAAACATGTGTTTTCATTCACTGAAAAAGGATTTAGTGAACCCCAAGAGGTTGGTCTGGCGATCAAGGAGGTTGACTTCTGTTATTGAGTTTCTGGGTTCAAACCTTGAGACCACCTACCACATTGTAACTTACCTGGTCCTTTTGGTTTATAGGATGTTCAATTGATCCCAAAGATTAGTTAAGATGTACGTAAGTTAGCCAAGACACCATGGTTACAAAATAATAATAAAAAAAGATTTTACGAGTCTTCACACTGATGAATGTGATTTTCTTTTTCATTGTTACTTGCTTTATTATTAGGTGTCTTATTGGGTTGACATTTAATTTCTGTGGTTGAACTAATATAGTACTTGCATTGAGATGAAAAGTTATTTCATAACAGCTCATATCATTAAAAGCATATAACATTTTCCTAAGTTCGATCTTAGGGTTTAGTACAACGTACTTTCCATCTCTCATCATAATTAAGATTGCAAGGGTGAGTCGCCGTCGTAGATCCTTGTTCCCTCAACAACTATTCTCTCTTTGACATAATGAGGTTTATGATTAGAAGCGAGAATAGGTTTTTTTTTAATTTTTTTTTTTTTTATGAATACATGTGTCTTATCTCATTTAATGTAGTTGTCCCATTTCTACTTCATTTTTATTATTTTTTAATTATTTAATGTCACAAATTACATTTTAGCCCTTCAAGTTAAACTTCTTCCCATTAGAAAACGACCTAGAAGAGAGTTAGTTAAGATTAATTGATACCTTAGGACACTCCAACCCAATGCCATTTTGGTGTAAAAAACACCAAAATGGCGTGAAAGATGACCTCCAACCCAGCACAAAGCATTACACTAATTTGGTGTCACGCCAAATTTGGTGTAGCACTGTTCATGCACACCAATTTAGCGTGACACTGTTCAAATACTATAATTTTTTTTTTTTTTTGTTATTTGTATTTATATTAATTTGATTATTATTTATATTAATATTTATAATAATAAATTCATAATAATTATATAATTCAAAAAATGATGAAAAAAAAAAAAAACTTTATTCAATGCAAATATTAAACTACAATAACTTAAAATAAAAATTAACACTAATTTAAAAACATTAAAATTAAAAGAAAATACAACATAAACTAGAATAACAATTTAGTATTCCGGTAGATTATAAAATATATTTTTTATAATCTATCGGAATACTATAAAATATATATATATTTTTTGGTGGCATTTTTTATTAGATGCAATATTTTTCTATATTAAATGTAATGTTTATTTGATTAAATAAATGCTTAAGTTTATTAAATTAGTATAATTTTCAAAGTAATTATGATTTAATAAAAATATCATTCCCAATATTTAATTTATATATATATAAATAATTAGTGAAATAGATTAATTGTTGATTATTAATAGAAAGAAAAAAAAATATTCTAAGGAATATTCTTTTTGGTGTAATGTTTGGTGCAATGGATTGGAGATGCAATAGTGTTTCACATCAAAAATCACACCAATAAAATGTGATTGCCTAACTTTGATAAAGCTTTTGAGATAGAATGTGATGCATCCGGGATTGGAATAGGAGCTGTTTTGATATAGGATTCCAAACCAATTGCTTATTTTAGTGAAAAGCTAAGTGGGGCAGCCTTGAATTATCCTACTTATGACAAGGAGCTTTATGCATTAGTGAGAACTCTTCAAACATGGCAGCATTACTTGTGGCCGAGGGAATTCATCATTCATTCCGATCATGAGAGCTTAAAGTTCTTGAAGACTCAAGGTAAGCTAAATAAAAGACATGCTAAGTGGTTGGAGTTCATAGAAACGTTTCCTTATGTAATCAAATACAAACATGGGAAGGAAAACGTTGTGGCTGATGCATTATCTAGGAGGTACGTATTACTTCATTGCAAACTAAATTACTTAGTTTTGAATTGCTTAAGGATTTGTATGCCAATGATTCTGATTTCAGTCAAGTATGGAATGCATGTGATAAGTGTGCGTTTGGTGATTTTTATAGGCATGAAGGATTTCTATTCAAGAAAGATAAATTATGTGTGCCTATTTGTTCTATTTGTGAGTTGCTTGTTAGGGAAAAAAAAGGGGAGGTTTGATGGGTCACTTTGGTGTTCTAAAGACTTTAGATATATTACGTGAGCATTTTTACTGGCCTAAGATAAAGCATGATGTGCAATCTGTTTGTGATAAGTGCATTACATGTAGGCAAGTAAAATCTAAAGTTAGACCGCATGGTTTGTATACCCCTTTACTTGTACCTAATCAACCTTGGATTGATATATCTATGGATTTTGTTTTAGGATTACCAAGGACTCAAAGTGGTAAGGATAGCATATTTGTTGTTGTTGATAGGTTTAGTAAAATGGATCATTTTATTGCATGTTCTAAAACAAACGACGCAACACATATTGCTGATTTGTTCTTTAAAGAAGTGGTTCGTTTGCATGGGTTGCCTACGACAATTGTTAATGATAGAGATGTTAAGTTCCTAAGTCATTTTTGGCGCACTTTATGGAATAAATTAGGAACCAAACTATTATTTTCTACTATTGTACATCCTCAAACGGATGGTCAAACTGAAGTAGTTAATAGGACACTCACTACTTTGTTGCGCGCTATCATTCAAAAGAACTTAAGGCAATGGGAGAAGTGTTTGCCACATATTGAGTTTGCATATAATAGGACTGTTCATTCTACTTCTTCATTTTCTCCTTTTGAAATTATTTATGGCTTTAATCCTTTATCACCTTTGGATATTTTACCTTTGCCTACTAATGAGCATGCTAGTCTTGATGGTAAGAAAAAGGCCGATTTTGTGAAGGATTTACATGCCAAAGTTCGGGCCAACATTGAAAGGAAGAATGAAAAATATGTTAAGCAAGCCAATAAGGGGCGTTTGAAGGTTGTCTTCCAACTTGGAGATTGGGTCTGGGTGCACATGCGTAAGGAGAGGTGGTTTCCCACACAAAGGAAATCAAAATTGCAGCCTCAAGGAGATGGACCTTTTCAAGTCTTGGAGCGGATCAATGATAATGCCTACAAGCTAGATTTGCCAAGAGACTATGGTAATGTTAGTGCAACTTTTAATGTTGCTAATTTATCTTTGTTTGATGTAGGAGATTCGAGGACGAATCCTTTCGAAGAGGAGGGGAATAATGGAGATCGAGGTGCTGACCAAGTTGATGTTCCTAAATATTCTCAAGATCCTTTGCAAGGAATTGGCGCTCCAATGACTAGGGCAAAGACAAAGAGGATGAAAGAGGCTTTGCAAGGCTTAATCATGGAAATGCAATACAAAGAGGCTGTACTAGAAGACTCTAAGACTAAATTCAAAGATTTCAAAGCTTCACCAAGGATGGCCTATTATCTTTTTATGCAAAGGGTAGATTTGGGAGATCAAGTTGGATGCAAGGATTAATTTAGGAATTAATTTTCGTTTATTTAATCTTGGGCTTTTTTTTTTATATATTTTAATTATCATTAGATTCTTTAGCCTTTTATTTATTTAAGGTTTATTTAGTCCCAATTCGCTTGTACTTAGGCCCAACTTGTTTTTCAATTAGCTAGGGTTTTCTTTTAGGGTTTGTTGCTTATAAAAAGGGGCAACCATGTTATTTTTGGGGGGACAGATTATTATCAATTGAAGTTTTTTTTAGAAAGCTATTTGCTTTGCTTTCTTGTGTTCTTGATTGAATACTTGAATCTCAACTTATCAAAAGGAGTGATCAACCTTTGTGGCGTCTCAAGATTAGGTTTTTAAGGACTTAGTTTCTTTAGGGTTCTAATTCGATCATCCTCAACACGTTCCTAGCAAAATAATTTGTTCTTATTCCATCAGAATAATTAATTTAACTCAATTAATTAACAGGGTTATGAGGGAAACTTCTCTGTATATGTACATGCCTCAATCGGCAGACCACGTCATGTGAGTCCTCACTTTGTTAATTGGGAAATACGCAGTGCCAAGGTGATTAATTTCATTATGCTTGTAGTAATTATTTTATTTATTTATACTTTAATTTTAACATAGTTTGTCAGTCATTCATAATTCTTGAATTGTCGTTGAAAAAAAAAATGTATTTTCTCTCATTTTTATTGTTCATTTTTCTTTTTCTTGGTGGATTGATTCATTAAATTTGCAGGTGGGTTGGGGAGATATTACAATGATGGATGCAGAGAGACGATTATTAGCAAACGCTCTCAAAGATCCTGAAAACAAGCACTTTGTTTTACTATGTGAAAGGTATATATAAGCAATCTGTAGATTTTCCGATTAATTATTTTGAGTTCTATCTTTTAATGTTAATTAATAGCAGGACGTACTTCCTAATTAAAGAATTATTATTATTATTATTATTATTATAGTTCTCTTGTCAGGATTGTCTTGATGCTTAGGCATTGAAAAGGAAGGACACTTTATGAGGTGAAAGGTCATGGGGAGATATCATTTGTGATCCATAGACTTATTATATCAGGATTATACTTAATCACTGATTGATTTTTATATATATTATATATAATCATCAGTTTCTCAATCTTAATGTGTTGTGCCATTGCAGCTCTGTGCCATTGCAGCTCTGTACCGTTGCGTAGTTTTGACTATATCCACAAATACCTCATGTATGCAAATATTAGCTTCATTGATTGGTAAGTCTAATTTTAAAATTTTGGAAGAGATAAATGTGCAGTACTAAGTACTCGTCGAAAATTAAACAAATTTACTTAACTATCAATAATTATTTAAGGTTGTTAATTTCTCTTACTATATACACTCTCCTTCAGCTTCGAGGATCCAGGTATCCATGGAAATGGTAGGTATCCAATACAACTTTTACCTGAAGTTGAGAAGAAACATTTCAGAAAAGGGGCGCAAGTATGTATCTCTTTTCCATGACCATTTATTATTATTATTTTTAATGTTGTTTATTCACTTCTATGTAGTTTAATTTGGGGAAAATTTTGGGTAGCATTTTTATTGTGATTTGGAATGTAAAATTCAATTTTAAAAAACAAACTGATGTTAGATTTTATGTGAAAAAGGGGTCCTTTTTTTTTAATTAAAGAACAGAAATTAACTCAGATTACAAACAAAAGAAATTTGCTTAGGTTTCATGTTTTAAAGACAAAAAGTTCTTAAAATCATAAACCTCTTCATTAATTTTCCGCAATCTCTTTTTCTGTAAGTACCAATACCACATGGGTTTTCTCTGTTGTTCCTTTTAAAAAGTTATTTTCAAATACGTTGCTCTTATGTTAAAATATTAAATTCATTTTTCTAAAACAAAACTATATATTAAAACATTTTAAAAAGTTTTTTTTATAAATATTTTATTGTTCATTTACTCCCCCTTCATTCACGGTCCCCCTTCATTCACGGCCATTGTGAATATAATGCATGCGGTGATGACTTTGGCTGACAATCTTTACTACTCAAAGTTCCGAGATTACTGCAAGGTATGCTTTGTTTCCTTAATTAATTGTAGATTGCAAACTTAGTATTTAAATCAATGAAGTTATATGTATTTATTATGAGATTTTTAAAAACTTGTGTTGATGGGAAAAAAACTTGTTAATTGTTACAGCTGAAGCTGTCATTTTGCATCCCTGATTAACATTACTTGCCAACATTATTTCATGTGAACGATTCCCTCAATACTTTGTGATAAATTTAGATATATATGTATTCTAATTAATAGTAATTTTTTTTATATTATATTTTTTCAGATGATGGATCCTGCTGGAATTGCAAATTGGTCATTAACACATGTTGATTGGTCAGCTAAAAAATATCATCCCAAAATATACAAGGCTGAAGATGTTACTTATGACCTTGTAAGGAAAATTGCGGTATAAACTTTTACTAACTCGGCTAATTATTTTATTTCATTTTAGGGTTATTTTATATTCGCTTCACAAGATTGTTTAGGGTGTGTTTGATAGAGTATTTTGAGTAATATTTTTAAAAAAGTTGAGTTGGATTGTTATTATGAGAATAAGATTTAAAAATTAACAAAACAACCCCTGTATTTGTTAATTTATCTAAACATCCCCTATAATAAAATATTAAAAATTAACAAAAACACCCCCACCCATCCATTAAATGTCGGCAACTGGCCATCACTGCCGGATGGTGGCCGAAAGTCGTCGGAATGGTGCACGACCGGTTGGATATGGTGGTCGTGCGTCGATCTGACCTTTTTCGGCCAAATCCATGATGGATCTGGTCAAAAAAGACCAAATCTATGGCCAAAGATCTGGTCGTTGATGGCCAGATCTGGCCACACCTGGTCGTCAACAACGGCCATATCATGGCCGTTGTTGATGACCAGATATGGCCAAAGATCTGGTCGTCAACAACTAGATCTATGGTCGTAGATTTGGCCTTTTCTGGCCAGATCCACCATTAGATCTGGCTGGAAAAGGCCAGATTGGCGCACGACCACCACATCCAGCCGGTCGTGCGCCATTCCGGTAGATTCCAACCACCTTCCGGCGGTGGTAGCCGGCTGTTGGAAATATGTGGGTGGGTAAAGGTGTTTTTGTCAATTTATAAAATTTTATTGTTGAGGGTGTTTCGTTAAATTAACAAACCTAAGGAGTTAAAAAATCTAAATATTTTGAATTGAATAGAATAAAATTGGATTTTGAGAATATTGAAACAAATATATATTTTAGGTAGGATTGGATATGATAGGATATGAATAGTGAAACAAACACATCCCAAATTAAACAATCTTGAAGGGGTATATGAAAACAAAGCCTCCTAATTTCTAATTGTATAAATACTTTGATCAATTTGTTATTTCTATCTGCAGTCAATTGATGAAAGTGTGCATGTAACAAGTGATAAAAAGTTAAAATCTATGAGTCTTATCTGGTTTTTATTCTAAAAAGTGACTAGAGTTAACTAATTAGTTAATTCTAATGATACTTTTTTTTTTCTTTTTTTTTTTATAGAAGGAAGTGCAAGTGCGGCCTTGTCTTTGGAACGGTGTCAAACGACCATGTTACTTATTTGCTCGGAAGTTCCACCGTGATGCTCTTGAGAAATTGCTAAACCTCATCCCTATTACATAATACTTATAGTGAAGTATTTTCAGGTTCAAATTCTTTAGAGGGATGTGTGGTTTTAATTGGTCTCTAATTGCTTTCAGAGTTAATAAGAATTTCCAGATTAGTGAGACTTGAAATATGGGAACTAAAATATTTACCAAATCCTAAGGAATTTAGCCCAATTGACCTTTATTTCAAGGGATTTTCTGCAAATTATCAACTCCCCATATTTCATGGTAGCTAAACATTCCCTTGAATATAAAAAAAATGTCTACTTATATTCTTTTACAACCAGTTATCACATTAGTGGAGGGTTATGTTTAATGTGTCATGTAGTTCTAATCATGTCGTTGTCGCCTCCTAACCCACCCTCGCAATGAGTCGTGCTGCCTATGCGCCCAACCTTTTTCGTTGCTTGTCACGATTACTGTGATTGCGCCTTCGCAACGGCTATTGTAGCTATAGAAATTTGCCAATGCCGTATAGTCCATGGAGGAAACTTAAACTGGTGTCACAGAGTTTGGATTGGTGTATACTCTACTACTCCTGTCCCTGGGAAATTACCTGGGGTTTATTTCCTGGGGTCGGGTAATACCCTTATAGACAAAAAAATGGATTTTGTTTTTCTTAGGCAATTGCTATTTGGACTGTTATAATGGGCTGACTTGTGGGCTGTTCAATTGGGTTTTATGTTTCAATAATATTACATCTACAACTTTTTTATACAAACTTTCTCTCATAAACTTATGTAATGAAAGAGGATTTAGTAAAAGTTTATTTTAAATTTTAAATCACTTAATCATCTTTTGCCGCATAAATTTGTAAGAGAAAATTTGTATATAAAGGTTGCTCTAGAGTTTACATTAGTTAATGTTAATTGGTTAGATCACAAATCCAACTCATTCATCTTAGCTTCTCGATCGAACAAAACAAGTCTTTTATACATCAGATCAAATTGATGATAGTTGATCTATTGTGTCACTTATACCTCCAAGAAACTATAATAGCAATGTTACATCATTGTTGGTTGGAAAGACCATATATGTGAAGGATTTTTAGAATGTATTTCCAAAAAGAGAATTGAGAGAACAAGTTGTCTTGAATTTGGAGAAATTCTATAAGTCTTCCTCTGAAGCTGATTGACTTATTACGTCATGCAAAATATTCCATGAGATCAACAAAAGTATATAAGTGAGTTTCTGTATGTGAGTGACCGGTTGATAAAATCAAGTATATTCCATATATAAGATACATCTTTCTGCGGTAGTTTGAACTTAATATTTTCACAAGGTTAGATGACCTTAAAGTTGGTTAGAATATGCTTATTTGGATAAGGAATACTAATTTAAGAGTTGTCATTTTCGCTATAACAAAGATAACTCGCTATCAAATTTGAGTAGTTAATTTGCCACAACGAATTTGGACTCGTTATAGCGAATATGAAAAATTGGCTCGTTTGCCATAGTAGACTTGATTTCACCGAGCAAAAGTATGTATATAGGTTTTATTTTTTATGATGAGTTGAAACGAAAAAGAAAGTTTAGGGACTAAGTAAAAGATCTTTTAGAGATATCTTTTAAGTATTATGTATAAATCTAATCTAAGACTATAAATAAGAGTCTTTAGTTGAAGAAAAAGTAAGATGATATTCGTAGCTATTCCTCAAACAAGGTAGCAAACATAAACATTATTTAATATATCATTTGTAATAAAAACTGTGTCCCTTATAGCAAAACAGTACATCAATCCTTGATTCTAGGTTTACTATAGCTGGATCAAACTTTGAACCTAAACCTTCTAAAACTGAGAGAATAAGCTCACCATTTAAAATTAAATGTCTTGCAGCAGCTAGAGAATTTGTAATATCCTTCATTTTTAAAATGTATTCACCAACACGAAGAAATCCTCTCTTAGTTCCATCTAGCTTATTTTGCCAACGCAAAATTGAGCTGTAGTGTTACAGCGAATCAGATATCCAAACATAGATTCAGGTAAAAATGATAAAAACCAATTTATAATGATTTGATCAACCTTCTGCCAAATTAAAAACTCATTAGCAGAGCTATCTGCTATTTGCTATTTCGCCTGCAATCAAAGGAGAAGGAGGACACTGTTTAGCACCTGTTATATGCTCCTCAAATCCATATGTTCTTGCCCTGGACAAAGCCAAGGATCTCCATAATTAGGAGATTTAATTCTAATCGCTTTAACTTGTAAATATGTGTACTTGTACATAAAGTGAACGCCTAATGAAATATTATTGTACCTTTTCATTCATTCTTGTGTAAACTTTATAATAATTACACTATTAAAATTTTCTCCTCAAGCACTATATTTTGCCACAATTTGTTAATTCAGATAACTAATATAATCATTAAAATTGACTTAATGTCTATATCACAATTACTTGCAACTTGCAAGAACATTAAAATTGACTAAATGTCTATATCACAATTTCTTGCAAGAACTTGATACTTGGGATCTCGTCTCAAGATGATCAATTTATTATCAATCCAATAATTTAAAAGTGATGGAGATCTTTTCCAAACTAATTAAAATAGGTAACCTTTTTATTTTATTTTAGGTATGGTAATTGGCCACCCCTTGTAATAACTCGAATTTAAGACCCGTGCGACGCTTTTAATCATACACTACTCCATCCATCCAGCCACAAATGGGTGGTTAAGGTATCTCTTTTTGATATGACATGCAATCGAATATTATGAGTACCAAAGCGGTGGGACGCTTTTTTAATCATACACTCCTCTATCCATATCTATTTAGCAAGTAGCAATAAATATGGATAGGGTTGGCAACTTCTGGAATTATTGGTGCTTCATCTTTATTATTGTATTATGGAAAGGATTCCATCCTTGAAAACTACTGATAAAGATATTAAGGATAGTTGTACGTTCGTTTATTTATTTATTTATTATCTGTTTTGTTTTTTATTGGTTCTTTTGAGGGCGACAGTAGTTTTAGGTTCTATGTAACCTCACTCAAATATAATTAAGTTTATTTGCCCCCACAAAATTCTTCCCCGTGTCCGATTTGTTTTTTCTACGTTTGTTTATTTATTTATTATCTTTTTTTTTTTTTTTTTTTTAATTGGTTCTTTTGAGGGCGACAGCAGTTTTAGGTTCTATATAACCTCAGTCAAATATAATCAGAAAATTAATTAAGTTTATTTGTACCCATAAAGTTCTTCCCCGCATCCATTTTTTTTTCCTTTTTCCGTTAAGTACACCCAATTTGAAATTTGAAAGTTTGCTTTATAAAAGCCTTATAATGTCTAAAATTAAATAGCTCAAGATCCATATATGATACTATTTTTATGTTTAATGATTGCATATGGAGTAATAGCTTTCACTAACGGCATGATTAATTTTTAATTTTATAATTTTAGAGTAAGATTTACTTTTACTCAAAGTGGACGCCTAAAATATGGGATTGCAACATGCGGTAAACTAAAATTTGTTAAGGCTAAGTTGGATTATATTTAAGACGTCTATTAATGCATGATAAAGTTATATTGAATTTCAACCATTGAAAGTATTTTGATCCACTGGTTTAAAAATAATGTTATTAGTTGTGTTAAAAAAAATGAAGCTAGAAAATCTGCTTCACATATAAACCAAGTCATCTAGACTGATATGGTGTAATATGATTAAATGATTACAATTTATAAAGAAATTTATAGATAAATAAAATGATTTTAGATATTGAAACAATTATATTCAAATTTTCAAAGAATATGATAATGGAAGTTCTTGATTTTCATTGAACAATTGGTTATCCATATATACAACAGAAGACCTGTAATTTAGACAATCAACAGATGTATAACAAATTTGAGAGTGTGCCAACTATACAAAATTTATCCCTTGATCCTTGGCTTGATTTTGTTCTTGATTATTGGAGGAAATAATTTCATGATTGTAGCTATTTAAATTATTTCCTTTAACAATATGCATTAGTTTTCTATGAATTATCTTATATATAGAATTCGTATAACAATACTCATACATAGACAATTAAAAGGAAATATTTTATTTATAAAAGAAAGAAAGTAAAACGTGTATAAATATTTTTAAATAGAGAGATATTTAGCATATATAGAAAAGGAAGCAATAAACCATGTGAGATGCATCTAAAATTAAAAAAGTCCAACCTCATCGAACAAAAAAGTCAAAGGAGCATGAGCACTATAACCACGCAAACCTTCCATGTTGTCTCAAAAATTTTTATAGCATTTTTTGTTTTACTACGTTAATTACATGTTACGCTATTTCCAGCTTGACTTGAATGAGAATAAAATCTCCTTGTAAGATGATTTGATTTTCATTTTCTAATACATTAATATATATATATATATATATGTGTGTGTGTGTGTGTGTGTGTGTGTGTGTGTGTTATTTAAAGTGAAGCCTTATACGCTGCCGTTTCAGTTATAACGCATCTTGCAATTCTGGCCATTGATCTCCAAGCAATCCAACGGCTGAAATTCACCCGCTGGTCAACGATATATAAGCTAAAGGTTTCCCCAAATTTTACTCTCTCTCGCTCGATAGAAGTCTGTTTTGCTCTGTTAGGGTTCCATTTTTTGGAGTGCTTTTATCTATATAAATCTGTGGCTTAATCCACCCATTTGAGTTGCGGTTCTTTGTGGGTAGAGAATCAGGTTAGAATTCTTGTTAGGATTATTTGATTTACGGTATAGGAGAGAAGCTATTGTGATTCTTGTAAGTAAGAGAGGGAGTGTGATTGTGTAATCTGTAATCGTTGGAGTGAGTAATAATAGTGCAGCGAGCCTCCATATTATGGAGCTCAATGTGGACGTAGCTTGCTCAATCTTGAACAAGTGAACCACGGTAAAGATCACGTGTTCTTCCTTGTTTTCTGTTTTCGTTTGATCTTGGTTTGGTTGTGTGTAATCTTGATTGGTTAGGTGACTTGATTTTACAATAGTGGTATTAGAGCTGAGTTAGGGTTCCTTGAATTTTATATTCTAGGGTTTTCGTGATTTGGGAAATTTTCTAGGGTTTCCGAAAATTTGGGGCTTTTTTTTCTTCAATCAAGTAGTTCCAAGAGTCCTAGGGTTCCAAATACAACAAGAATTTCTAAAAATCTCAGATTTTTGAGTCCATAATCATAATCTTGATTACTTAGGGTTTACTGTCAAACTCAAATTATGAGTATTACGCGCATGGAAATCTCCCAATATGATGGGAAGATTGATTTCAACACCTGGGAAAAGAAGATGAAGGCCCTCTCACTACAAGAAACTGGCATTCTGCATCTAGCAAAATTAGACGTAGAAAGTCAAATTTAGACGCTAAAAGACGCTAAGCCATTTTTAGCGTCTAAATTTGGTTGTCGCCCCCTTAGTTGCAGTAGGCTGGTCGCAGATTCATAGCGCGTCTATATTGTGGTTTAGACGCAAAAAGTTTTTTTTTTTTGCGACTAGCAAAATAGTCGGTAAATGCTGGTCAAATTAGTCCCCCAACTTAGACGCTAAAAGTTCAAGGGTAATTTGGTAAAATTGTATAGCGACTAATCAATTAGTTGCAAAATGTCAGTTTTAGTGTCTAATAATTTGTCGCGAATCCCACACAAATTAGACGCCAAAGGTGTAAGGGTAATTTTGTAAAAGGCTTTTGCAACTATTTTGTTAGTCGATGAATGTATCTATTAGTGACCAAAATTTAGTGGCTAATTGTAACTCTTTTAGACGCTGAATGTAGAATCCAAACGATTTTCGCGACTATTTTATTAGTGGCCAAATGTATCTGTTGGTGACCAAAATTTAGTAGTTAATTATAGTAATTTTAGATGCTGAATGTGGAATCCAATAGATTTTCGCGTCTATTTTATTAGTGGTCGAATGTATCTTTTGATGACCAAAATTTAGCAGTTAATTATAGTCATTTTAGACGCTGAATGTGGTATCCAATTATGATAAATTACTGCTTGCTACTACAAAATTAGTTGCAGAATGTGTTTTTTTTTTTTTTGAGAAAATAATTACTGGCAAAAGCATTTTGTATTGACTTAGTTTATACATTCAACATCAACAAAATAATCCATCACAATACAAAAATCTAAACACTAACATCAAATATCATATTTTCATATATATATATATAGTCCATACAATTGTTTATCTTATTTTCTTGTTGTTGGACTATGCGCCTTAACTCTGCTTCTGCTCCTTCAAGTAAGATGAGCTGCTCCTTCAAGCATTATTGCACGAATGTATCATTTTTTCCTACCATCAATTCAATGCATAATCAATAAGTCAAGCAAGAAACTAAATTATTACAAATAAATTATAATTATTCTGGGGTATACAATATGTGACAAAAACTTATGAAATGGCAATAGAAAAGAAAGACTACTCCTCAAAGTTCACAGAACGTACTGCAGCACCAAACCAAAATCAAATTGATGGAGTAGAAAAGCAAATATCTCACAGATTAACAATCTAAACTTCAATTCCCTAGTTTAAAATTTTAAACTAAGTTAAATTTCTTCTTTCATTCAGCCAAATGTGTTTTTGTAGAATACAACCTTATTCATAAAGGCTATAAATGTTTGAAATCTGATGGAAAAATAGTCATCTCACCTATGCCAATAATCTTGGTTTTAATTCAAGGTCTGATTTTGGTCCCAATTTCTGTACTTTTGATTATTCTTCTGATACATTGCATACATCATCTTTACTATTCACCATTGTTCAGCATGCTGTCCCTCGGTTTCAACTCTTCCTATTGTCACCTCATTAAATTCAATCCCTTCAAATTCAGCCTACCTAAGTTAAATTTCTACATAAGTTTACCAATATCATAACTTTACCAGTGTTTGCAGTGTAATTTTAGTTAACCAATATCATAAATTTCTACATAAATGTATGAGAGGTAAAAAGATAGCAATGAACTAAAAAAAATAGTGTCAAAAAACTCAGAACTAACCTTTATGTGAGCTGAGGCCTTGTTAGTTGTTGTGAAGACCCCAGAAGATTCAACAATATACTCAGCCCCATAATTGCCCCAAGGGATCTCAACCGGGTCCCTAGGTAGAGAGTTAAACGTTAGACCTTAAGTAGAATCAATTACTTATGTTTCCTGAGATGGGTGATGGAGTTAATTTACAATCCATAGAGTTAAACGTTAGACCTTAAGTAGAACCCATAATAACTCCTAACTGTTATGGATATATATGCACACATATTTAATCAACATAGGTTTGAGGCATGAAGATTCATGGAAATCTTTATTGATTTCTCTAGTTAATTCCTAATTTGCAGAGTGCTTGGTTAATAAGAAAGTGAGGAAAAAAAAAGTTAAGAAAAAACAAGAAAGAGTTAAAATATATGAAGGGAATATCTTGGAGAAAATGATTGGGGATGTATTAATGATTAGTAGAATGCCTAATAATCCAAGATAGAATCTCATATTTGTAATTTGTAATCTACACAAATTCATTGAAGCATCTATCACATTAAACAATTGCTCTGTCCATCACATTACATAAGATCTTATCCCACAATAAGGTGGGAATTGCACTGGAAAATGCTAACACCAAATGGCCTGAAGAAAAGCTAAAGAAGAAGGCAGAGGTTGACGAAGAAGTGTAAATCTGATCATCATGAACCTGTCTGACACCATGCTGCGGAAGGTGGATGGCGTGGAATCTCCAATTCCTCTCTAGGGTAAACTCGAATCTTTATATGCTCTTAAGTCTGCTCCTAATTTAGCTTTCTTAAAAGGTGCATTGTTTTCATATAAAATGGACTTAGCAAAATCTTTAGATGAAAACTTGGATGAATTCCTAAAGATGACCCTAATCCTAAAAGGTACTGACCAAGAACTAGGAGATTCCAGCCTTGCCATGATTCTGTTGAATTCCCTACCAGAAGAGTACCTAGTTGTAAAGAATGCCATACAGTATAGTGGAACTGTACCTAGTGTGGATTTGATAGTTTCTGGGCTAAAATCTAGGGAATTAGAATTGAAAATTCAAAAACGAAATGGTAGTAATCTATTTGTAAAAGGGAGATTTGATACTGGACAATCTGGTAAAGAAACTGGAAAGAACCCTCAGAGACACGTAGGCTATAAAAACAGAAGACTGGTAAATGGAATGGGAAACCTAAGGGTGAATCTAGGAAGTGTTTCTTTTGTAACAAAACAGGGCACCTTAAGAAGAATTGTTACGAATGGATTAGGAAAAGCAAACAGGCTAGTACTGAAACCAACCTAGCTAGCACTAGCAGTAACATTGAGATCTCGGAAGCCCTTACCATTTCCAACACTGATAGAGGTAATGAGTGGGTGCTAGACTCTGGCTGTAGCTTTCATATGAGTCCAAATAGAAATTGGTTCCAAAGCCTTAAAACTGGGGAACAGGAAACTGTATTTATGGGAAATAATCATTCCTGTGAAGTGCAAGGCATAGGTGACATAACCATTAGGCTGAATAATAGCAAGGTGGTCCTGCTCACTAGGATTAGATACATACATGAGCTTAAGTGTAACCTGATCTCACTTGGAACCTTAGATAAATCTGGCTGTTCGTATAAACACAAAATGGTTGCCTGGAAGTGTACAAAAATGGAAATTTATTGATAAAGGGTGTTAAAAGGAATGGCCTTTATATCTTGTGTAGTCAATACTATCTTGGTGTGTTTAATACTGCTATGTTGTCCACTAATGTATCTTCTGCAGAGAAATGGCATTTGAGATTGGGCCACATAGGCCAAAATAGCATGAATGCATTGAAAAAGTAGGGTTATTTTGGTAATGACTCTCTTTCAGATTTAAGTTTTTGTGAAATATGTGTTCTTGGGAAACAGCATAGGATGAGTTTCCACAAAGGAACTCATCTTGCTGCAAAGTGTTTGGACTATATGCACGCTGACCTTTGGGGTCTTGAAAAGGTCAAGTCACATGGAGGGAACACATACTTTCTCTCCATTGTAGACGATTACAATAGGAAGGTATGGGTATATCTTCTCAAGATTAAGGATGAAGCCTTGGCTAAGTTCAAAGGCTGGAAAATCATGGTTGAAACCCAATTAGACAGAAAAGTCAAGGCCCTTAGGACTGATAATGGGCTAAAGTTCTATAACCTAGAGTTTGACACTTACTATAGCAATCAGGGGGTATTAAGGCATAGGACTGTCAGGGGAACCCCACAATAGAATGGGGTTGCAGAAAGAATGAACAAAACACTTTTAGAAAGGGTTAGATGCCTCTTATTTACTGCTGGTTTGCCCAAAACTTTCTAGGGAGAAGCCCTAACCACTACAGCTCACCTAATTAATAGGGATCCCTCAAGTTCGATAGGATTTAAATGGCTTGAAGAGAGATGCTCAGGGAGGAGACCAAACCTTAGTTACCTAAGGGTGTTTGGGTGCGCAGCTTATGCACACACTAGAGATGGGAAATTAGAGCCTAGGTCCCTTAAATGTGTTTTTCTAGGGTATCAAGAAGGGACCAAAGGCTATAGGTTGTGGGAAAGTGATGCCCCAAGGGTTAGGATTATAATCAATCGAGATGTAGTCTTTAATGAGTTCATGTTTCCTTGCAAGGTTTCAAATGAAAATGCAGGTATGCCAAGAAGTGATCCTGAAATGCCTAATCAAACTAAGAGATCTCAGTTTGAGGTGGAGCCAGTAAATATAACAGAGCAACCTAAACAACCAGAAGCTTCTGAACCTCAAAACCCTACACTACCTAACAATGAGGACCAAGATGAAGAAGAGGAATTTCTTGAAAACTTTGATGAAGCCCAAAATGATAACCTGGCATAATACCAACTAGCAAGAGACAGAGTTAGAAGGGAGATAAGGCCCCCAAACAAGTTCAGCTATGCAGATCTAATATATATAGCCTTGGTGGCTGGTGTAGAGACACAAAGGTCAGAACCTGAAACCTATTAAGAAGTCATCAGCTCCAAAGACAGAGACAAATCGCTAGAAGCCATGAAGGAGGAAATGAGGTCTTTAAAGCTGAACAGAACCTGGTCCTTGGTCCCAAAACCCACTGACCAGAAACTAGTAGACTGTTAATGGCTTTACAAGTTAAAGGAAGGTATAACAAGTTCAGACCCTCCAAGATTCAAAGCCAGACTTGTGCCTAAGGGCTTCACACAGAGGACAAGCATTGACTTTACTGAAATCTTCTCACTAGTAGTTAAGTTTAAGACTATTAGGCTAATGCTATCAATTGTGGCTCACTATGACTTAGAATTGGAACAATTGGATGTTAAAATAGCATTTTCGCATGGTGAATTAAAAGAAAAGATATATATGTGCCAGCCCATCGGGTTTAAGGATAGGCACCTACCTGAACATGTTTGCCTATTGCATAAGTCCCTTTATGGCCTTAAACAATCCCCTAGGCAGTGGTACAAGAGATTTGACTCATTCATAGTAGGAGTTGGGTTTACTAGAAGCGAATATGATAACTGTTTCTATTTTGCATGTATAAATAACATGCCTATATACCTACTGTTGTACGTAGATGACATGCTACTAATATGCAAATCTAAGTCACTTATAGATGAACTAAAATCAAAACTAAGTGCTGAGTTTGATATGAAAGACTTAGGGTGTGCAAAAAGAATTTTGGGGATGATAATTGATAGAAACAGAGAATTAAACAGGCTGAGACTTCACCAACTACCATACCTACAAAAAATAACTTCTAGGTTTGGAATGACTGAATCTAAACCTATTAACATACCCCTAGCAGGTCACTTTATATTGAGTAAATTACAGTGCCCCAAAACTGATGCTAAAAGGCTGAAAATGGAAAATATCCCCTACTCAAGTGCCATAGGATCTGTCATGTACTCCATGATAAGCACAAGACCTGATCTTTCGTTTGCAATATCATTACTGAGAAGGTTTATGTCAAATCCTGGAATAGAACATTGGGTTACATTAAAATGGCTGCTTAGATACATTAATAGCACAATGCATGTTGGATTAGACTTTTGCAAAAGAAATTCTACACTTGATCTTGTTGGGTATGTAGACTCTGATTTTGCAAGTGATCGAGACTCAAGGAAGTCCACCACTACCTACTACTTCACTTTAGGTGGAAACTGCATCAGTTGGAAGTCACAATTACAACCACTGGTTGCACTGTCCACAATAGAAGCTGAGTACGTGGCAGTGACTAATGCATTCAAGGAGGCTATATGGTTGCAAGGGATCTTGAAATAAGCAAGTTTAATGGATGGACTTGTGACTGTGTATATTGACAGTCAAAGTGTCATTCACCTAAGTAAAAACCCTGTATATCATGAGAGGACGAAACACGTGGATGTAAAGTATCACTTTGTCCGAGATCAAATCACAAAAGGAAACTTGAATCTGCTGAAAATACCAACTGAAGAAAACCCAGCTGATATGGGAACAAAAGTGGTAACTCCTGCAAAGTTCAAGCATTGCTTGAACCTACTGCACATCAACTGATCGTGTATAGAGCTGAGAAGGAGTATGTGAGAAGCTCGCTGCACAAACCTATTGCCGTCTAGAAAAGAATAAGGCTTCAAGGTGGAGATTGTTAGTTAAAGTGAATCCTTATACGTTGCCGTTTCAGTTATAATGCATCTTGCAATTCTAGCCATTGATCTCCAGGCAATCCAACTGCTGAAATTCACCCACTGGTCAACGATATATAAGCTAAAGGTTTCCCCAAATTTTACTCTCTCCCTCTCGCTCGATAGAAGTCTGTTTTGCTCTGTTAGGGTTCCATTTTTTTAGAGTGTTTTTGTCTGTGTAAATCTATGGCTTAATCCACCCATTTGAGTTGCGGTTCTTTGTGGGTAGAGAATCAGGTTAGAATTCTTGTTGGGATTATTTGATTTACAGTATAGGAGAAAAGCTATTGTGATTCTTGTAAGTAAGAGAGGGAGTGTGATTGTGTAATCTGTAATCGTTGGAGTGAGTAATAATAGTGTCACGAGCCTCCATATTCTGGAGCTCAATGTGGACGTAGCTTGTTCAATCTTGAACAAGTGAACCACGGTCAAGATCGTCTGTTCTTTCCTGTTTTCTATTTTCATTTGATCTTGGTTTGGTTGTGTGTAATCTTGATTGGTTAGGTGACTTGATTTTACAATAGTACTAATAACTAATAATAGTATTAATTAATACAGGACGGTTAGGATAAAAGTCCTCTTCAACAATCTCATAGAAACTTGTTCATTCAAGATTAAGAAATTTGTTGATGATTTTAATAATATAATCACGCTTAAGATTAACAAATTATTCATCCCTTTTTGCTGCATATTGTTAATGTTTGGCTCAAGCATGTAAAAAAGGCTAAAATAATCACATGATGAATAAAAAAACTAAAATAATCTCAGCTTTTTATCCTAACTTGATTCTTTCCAAAAACACAACACAAAAAACATTTCAAAATGGATAATAATACGATTAGCACTAGTACTAAAATTTATGTGAAGTATACCATAGTACTTTGTTTCTAATGCATAAGATTTTTAGATCCCTGCGTAATCTCAGTTTTTTATATTGTTTAAGTGTCTAATTAGTTTAGAAACTTATGTCCCATTTTAATTGTATTCACGAACCTGTATCTTTATTTTGATTCTCCCTACGTATAAGTATACTAATTTTTCCAACGCACACACCAATGGAAGTAAATGAATGTCAAATCCATAAAGACCTTGTCATAAAAAGGTATGGACAAAAAAAGGTCAAGGTCTTTATGTAGGCCAGATTCACTTTAATTAAGAGATTGTTAACATTGACCATAATTATTATCAAATTGTACATGGGAAGATTCAATGAAGCGAACATCTTACATTAAGACCTAATTTATTTAGACTGCTAGTTATTGTTGGCAAATAAAGGTCTTGGTCGATCTTTTTCTTTAACAAAGACTTGATACCGTGGTTGATGCGCTTCAAATTTAATTAGACATAATAGCGTTAATGAAGTCAATACTATCGGATAAATTAATACTCGTGACTCGTTAAGAAGTCAGATATTTAGATTCGAGTCGAGGGATGCATTTTAAATCATCCCATTATAGGAGTTGGGTAAAAGATATATTCGAACCTCTCCTTTACAAAGAGACAATACATTATGATCGTAGTCCTTTGAACCCTACTCAGTGATTTGGATAGAGGATATTTCAATAAAAATGTGTAGCCCAAACATTTAAAGGATGAAGTCTTTATGTGAGACAGAAGTGTTGTTACCTAAAATTTTCTACGTATAAAATAAAAATTCTAATAACAAGGACAAAGTTAGAGTCTTAATAATGAATTTGGCCAATTATATCATAGAAACACTTGACTTTATTAGGTTCATAAGTTAGGTGCATCGACAACAAAAACCAAGTCAAGTCTTTTGTGAGACAAAATTTTCATAATAACTCCCCAAGAATGTGGATTTTATCATCGTAACTAGTCTTAAATGATTTGGCCTACATGAAGACGCAAGTCATAACCTTTAATTTTATCATTTAAAAATGATTCATATAAGTATGCATATTTAGTTATAAAAAAAGCAATTATTTTTGACTTATTATTTAAAGTTCTAAAGTTGTGCCTTTTACCTCATATCCAAGTTAGCCTATAAGTTATAGGATTGTGATTCTTCTGATTTGGAGTTCTAATCTTAATAGAAATATAAAAATGTTATCAAAAGCAGGCAATTATTTCTTTCTTCACTAAAATATACTATAATTTGTTTCATTCATTTGTGTATATGCAGAACTTGAGTAATGTTTGAAGAGCAATGCTATGTTTACAAGTGAGTCATACAAACAGACAAAAAACAAAAGACAAAATACTCATTTTACATAAATTTTGTGTAATTTTTGTCTGTTTGTATGACTCAGTTGAAAGTAAAATATTATTGATGTTTGAATATAGAGCATAGCTATCTCAAGGAAAGTAGAGGCCTAAGGGGAAAATTCTAATGTAGGCTTTCTCATGCTTAATAAAATAATTCCTTCAAATTTTATTTGCAAATTTATATAATATATTAGCATTTTAATATTAAGAGAATAATATCCATTAAATTTTGATTACAACTGTAGGTAAAAAAATATATGTCAGTTTTTTATATTTTAAATATTTTAAATATTTTTATTTTGATGTTAATATGTATATATATGTGAAAAATTTAAGTATAGATGCTCTGAAATTTTTAACATTCACACTTGAAAAGGATTATATTAATCCTTGTGCTTAGTATTGAAAGGATATTATGAAGAAAAAACTAAAAAGAAGAAAATGTAATTGTTTTCTACTATTATTCTTCATTGAAGAGACTGAAATGTCATAATTTTACAATGGAAAGAGTTTAAACAAAATTTAATTTACATTTAATTAGAAAATAATCTTGAGTGATAACATTCAACGAGGAAACAATATTTAGAGGACACAAGTCAAAAACTACAGTTTGGGGACAATTAATGGACAGATAAATCCATTAAATTTAATTGGAAAAAAAACGTACAAAGGTTACATACATATGAAAATAGGTTTATTTAAAAATAATAATATAAAAAAACCTATTTTAAAAGTATGATCCAGTTAAATTTTGCCACCTGTACATTTAATTAAAAAAATAAAAAACTAATAACTTAAAAAGAAGTTGTGAATGGTCCCCACTAGGTTGCATGTGATGTGCCTCTTCAACAGGTGTTTCTGCCATTGCTGGCCTTGTCGACACCTAAAGTGGCCGACGTTGGCCTAGGCCGGTCCCACCTAAATTAGGGTCTTTTTTAAAAGATAACAATCTGATCTTTTTAATACCGTATAACATAACTTGATTTGTCTTAGTGATTTATCTATCTCAAAGTAACCAAAATTTTTATTCTTTTGAACTATTTATTCTTTTCTATATATGTTTGTTATGTCTTAAAAATCACGCTTATGTCAGCCTAATAAATGTGCTATCAAGCCCATATCTCCTCAAGGATATTCATACCAACCATATCTCATTTCAAGATATGAATGGACGAGAGCCTTCCATGTGTCAAGGCAACTTACAAAACACTCATTATATTAAGTGTTTAGACGTATAAATTGACACTCCTCTTCCCGAAGAGGGGGGCTGGACATATAAGAGCTAACCAAAGATAAGAGTTCAATTCTTTCTCTCTGTAAACACTATATTTCTTCATCTTTGTATGTTTTATGGGCAAAATCATATAAATAGTCAGAGATCAATAAAATAACAGTGGATGTAGGAGTCGCTTGTTGCATCCGAACCACTATAAAAACCCCTCTTACCAATCTTTTATTTATATTTTCTGCAACATAAATAATCTCAGCTCTATATTCAAATTTCATGGATCCATTCACGTGTGTCTCTTGAGTCAGCTCAGCGTTTCCCACGTACGAGTCGTTGGCGTCCAAAATCAAGCGTCAACAATTTGGTGGCCCATGCAGGTTCGATTCTCAAGCCTATGTCCAAGTTCCCTGATGGCGTACTCAGATCTCAAACCTGCATCAGAATTCTCCAATCGCGTGGTCAGATCGCACGCGTCAGAGTTCTCCGATCGCGTGGCCAGATCGTAGATCGCACGCGTTAGAATTCTCCGATCGCATGGCCAGATCGCAGATCGCACGCATCAGAGTTCTCCGATCGAGTGGCCAGATCGCAGATCGCACGCCCATGCCGTCCTGATCCTCGGCTTCAGATCGCTGATCTTTAGTTTCAAATCGCGTGTTCAGATCGCTGATCACACGCTGAGATCGTTGATCTCTTGTGCTCTTGGGTAGAACTCGTTATGATCTCTCAGGTCGAGCTCGTTATGACCTTTTCAGGTCGAGCTCGTTTTGACCTCTAAGATTGAGGTCGTTTTGCTCATTGAGCTCGTTTTGACCTCTCAGGTCGAGGTCGTTTTGCTCATTGAGCTCGTTTTGACCTCTAAGATTGAGGTCGTTTTGTTCATTGAGGTCGTTTT
This sequence comes from Pistacia vera, assembly GCF_008641045.1. Taxonomy (NCBI): domain Eukaryota; kingdom Viridiplantae; phylum Streptophyta; class Magnoliopsida; order Sapindales; family Anacardiaceae; genus Pistacia; species Pistacia vera. The sequence goes on along the minus strand of NW_022196153.1, from coordinate 271,207 downwards.
GACCTCTCAGGTCGAGGTCGTTTTGACCTCTCAAGTTGAGGTCGTTTTGCTCATTGAGCTCGTTTTGACCTCTCAGGTTGAGGTCATTTTGACCTTTTAGGTCGAGGTCGTTTTGCTCATTGAGCTCATTTTGAACTCTCAAGTTGAGGTCGTTTTGCTCATTGAGCTCGTTTTGACCTCTCAGGTTGAGCTCGTTTTGCTCATTCAGGTTGTTTTGACCTCTCAAGTAGAGGTTATTTTGCTCATTGAGCTCGCTTTAACCTTTAGGTCGAGGTCGTTTTGACCTCTCAGATTGAGCTCGTTTTGCTCATTTAGGTCATTTTGACCTCTCAGGTCGATGTCGTTTTGCTCTCAAGTTGAGCTCGTTTAGCTCAGATTGAGCTCGTTTTGCTCTCAAGTTGAGCTCGTTTTGCTCAGATTGAGCTTGTTTTGACCTTTCAGGTCGTGCTCCTAACAGATTTCAGGTCGTGCTCCTAACAGATTTCAGGTCGTGCTCCTAACAGATTTCAGGTCGAGCTCCTAACAGATCGCGATCAGCTCCTAGCTCTCAGCACTCGATCGCGCCAAGAATAGTCTGAGCTCTTCAGTTCGAGACTGCAGCCATTTAGATCAAAGACTTTAGTTTCTGAAGCGCAATTACGCACTCCAAAAACTGGGGGGCTTCTGTTATGCCTCAAAAGTCACACTTATGTCAACCTAATAAATGTGTTGCCAAGCCCATATCTCCTCAAGGATATTCATACCAACCATATCTCATTTCAAGATATGAATGGACGAGAGCCTTCTATGTGTCAAGGCAACTTGCAAAACACTCATTACATTGAGTGTTTAGACGTATAAATTGGCACTCCTCTTCCCGAAGAGGGGGGTTGGGCATATGAGAGCTAACCATAGATAAGAGCTCAATTCTTTCTCTCTGTAAACACTGTATTTCTTCATCTTTATATGCCTTACGGGCAAAATCATAGAAATAGTCAGAGATCAATAAAATAACAGTGAATGTAGGAGTCGTTTGTTGCATCCGAACCACTATAAAAACCCCTCTTGTCAATATTTTATTTATGTTTTCTTCTAGTGCGTTTAATATCATTGTGCTCGTGTATTCGAGTCATCCAAACTATAAAAACATCTTATTTTGCTCATGTATCAACTGCAGCTAACTTAGTTTTTTTTATGTTTTTTTTTTTACTTGTTGAGGGGTACTTCTGAAACAACGAGCCAGTGATGTTTCCTACAGGACACTTCTTGACTTATTCAGACAAAATGGAAGGGTTGAACGAGCTTTCAGGGACTATATTGTCTAAAATCTATACACCAATACAATAATTTAATTGTTTTTATTCATATATGCTTATATTATAATAAAAATTATATAATCTTTACCAATTTATAATTGCCTTCAAGTTGCTGAGAAACCTTAAAATAGAGGGAATAGCAACCGCAAGTCACTGAAAAGTTTTTTTCCTCTCAAGTTTCTTAATCTTCTCTCTGCCCTTAAAAGTTATGGGGGGCTACATCGATTTGTAGACCCTCTTAATTTCTAATTCTACCGGCGCTTGAAAACTTAATTAAAGTACATGATAGTGTTATTGACTTTGCTTTGAAATGTGCTATAAAAAAGAAGAATCCACCGAGAGAGGAAAAGGTAGAAATTGGGAGAAACAATCAAAAATGTCAAAACTACCAACTGCCAATAGTATTGATGAGATCAACAAGCCTGCAAATATACTCACAACGCAAAGGGCAGTTATAATTTCCTTGTTCGTGACGGTGGGATTTTCGTGCTTGCTTCTTTATCATTCGGCCCATCCTTTCGAGTTCTTGCCTAGCTATGAAGATCTTATATCGCCATTAATGAAATCACAGGTCTGTATATATATCCTCTCTGTGTTGTGATTTTCGGGTATTATGCATGAACTTAAAGCTTCTTTAAATTTTATTTCATGAATGAAATAGTTATATACACAGACAATTTTGTGACGCCATGGGGTACAGAATTAATATAAACATGTTTGTTCTGGAATGATTACATTTCTAATGTAAAGGGATTTGCAAAAGTTTAATTCAAAACGATGAACGTTTGAGTATTAAGAATTTTAACTTCTTTTTTCTTATATTTATCTTATCTTTTATTTCCTAATGCCTAAGGTCAACATAACCATTGGAGATTAATTGAAAAGGAGAAGAAATGGAAAGAAACTTGGGGAAGGAAGAAAGTGTTATTCAATATAGTTTCGTGACAAACGTTTCTAAAATATCATAAGGAAAACCGAAGTTTTAAATCAGTAATTTAATTAAAAGATAAAGCGGAAGTTTTGGATAATAATTTATTGGTCCACGAAATCCTAGACCTACCTCGTGTTTTTACAATAGCTTACGGAGAGCCTTTAATATAGTTTTGACATTGTAGCCAGAGTACATTATCATCTTTTAGACTAATTATATTAAGTCACTTCACTAGTTAGAAAATATTCTTAGATTTTTTTCTTTTCCAGCAGGCAAGTCCTTTTGATTCTAAACTAGAAACGTTCTAGCAAAGCTGCAATGAAAGACAAGACAGTGATCATAACACCATGAGTCATGCATGGGCGGAGCCTAATTCTATATTTGATATATTTTTAAGAGTTTTCGTACTGGAAATGGAACGCGTAAATTTTTAGATAATTTAGTGGTAGTATCGTTGGATGAAAAGGCGCATGCTCGTTGCAAATTGATTCATACTCATTGCTATGCTCTCAACACTTCTGGCTTTGATTTTTCTGGTACTGAAGCTTTTTCATGACCTCAAACTACTTAGAGATGATGTGATCAGAATTCGCCTTTTGTCTACTATCCTTCAGATGGGCTACAACTTTGTATTTACGGTTATGCCCTGCCACATTTTTTTTTTTTTTTTTCATCATTTTACAGTCTAATATATATCATCAATTTAGTTTTTTTTTTTTTTTTTTTCCATTAAAAAACTAATGATATGAAAAAAAAAAAAAAAAAAAAAAAAAAAAAGAGGATAGAAAGATCTATGAGAAAGTTTAACGAGAAAATTATGTGATGAAATTGTAAACCAAAAAAGGTTTGCTTGATATTAACTAAATTAGAGGGATACGTGAAGGGTGCCAGCTCTTTATTTTATTTGGTCTTTAGTTATCTGGTCTGATGATAATTTAGTTGATCTTCCTAGTTTAAGCATTAAAATAAAGAAGAGTAAAAATTGGAGAAGAAAAACCTCGTAGTTTAATTTGTTGACATTATGAAATGTGTGCATATGGCTAGTTAAAGATTGTTGAAGATTAGAGAAGAAGTTAAGAACTTGATTAAGTTATTTAATTTAATTTAATGTTAGTCATACCGAAGTTAATAAGTTTAGTATTAAGACTATGCTTGTATAGATATCTACCCAAGACATTTATTTAACCTACAAATGAGGCATTTAGTCCGCCTTATTGTTTGCTATGACTTTTGATTGAGATTTGTCATGCTGAAGTATTTTGTTTGCTTTGTATAACTCTTGATAAAAATTTACTTCTATAAATTGATTTGGTGATCATATAATGTTAATATCATTTACTTTATTTTATGTTATTTCTGTTTTTACTCTTTCATGCTACATACATTTCTTTGTATGAGAACTTAATTTGTACTTTGTATTTTTATTTATTTATTAAGACTTAAAGTTTTTTTATTTATAAAGAATATACGAAATGCTTGTATATTTTATTATTTGTTGCACGTGAGTTGTTTGGATTTTTAAATGCATCAGTTTAATTTTTCATTTCTTCTTTTTTCCTTTATGTTAAACAAATCCAACTAGTTAAGGCTTCATAGCGGAACATATTGAATATATAAAGCTAATTCCTTTTTATACGCCGTCACATCGATCTTAGTTTTACTTTAACAATACGTATATATCGTTTCTCTTGATAATTTCAATGCATACAAGTTGGCATCACATGGCATTATTTTCTTGCAATACACATTATAAAACTCACTTTAATGTTAATTGTTGTCCTCTTAAATCTTTTGTGTGACAGTGTATATAAATTAATTGTTAACATGGTCCGTTATGATAGTGGGGGCTGGTGACCCCACTCGTTTTTTTTTTTCTTCATAAATCTACTTATGTTTTTTTTTTTTTTTTTGGTTACCACGTTGTATACGTTCTTATATGATTATATCTAACCCCATTCATTAACTTTTTTCCTATTTTATATTATTTCATTTGCTCCCTCTAAATAAATTCCTCATCCGTCCTTAATTAATAGTTTTTGTTTGCACACACAGGATGCTGACATTGTGTGGCTTCAATCCATTCCACATTTTACCCAGATGCAGATTTTCAAATTGCATGCGATAACTTCAAAGGCAACCCATCCGATTTACGCAATTCACCAAATGGAGGATTTAACTATGTTAAAACAAACTATAAAACGATTGAATTTTACAAGTTTTGGTACTCTTCTAGATTAACATATCCAGGCTTACATGACCAAGATGTCCTTAACAAAATCAAATTTAATTCACGCATTTCCGAGACTGGAATCACAATTAAATTTCTGACACAGCATATTTTGGTGGATTTTGTGAGCTTAGTAAAGATTTTAACCTTGTTTCCCACCGTGCATGCAATTGTTGTTTTGGTTTAGCGAGCAAAGTTCAAGATCTTAATCTTGTTCTTGAGGATTGGAAAAGTTTTATGCAGTTGCCTCCGAGTGAGAAAGCAGAAAAGAAAAAATTCTTGGAGAGTACCCAAGAATGCAGGTATATATATATATAATATTTTTTGTCAACTCATTGATATCCCCATTATCCCATTGTCATTATAATCTATTTCATAATATATATTTATATATATATATAATATATTATTGTCAACTCATTATATCCTACTTATCCCTTGTCTTAATATCTTATTTCATATTTATTTATTTTTTTTTTTTATTTAACTTATGATAATTATTATTAGTTTATTTTGAAATTATTTCATATATATAGCATAATATTAATTTTTGGACAGGCGTCTAACACTTATTCGATAAAAGAAACACTTGGTTTCATTATTATAAGTAAGATTGTTCATATAATATATAATATATAATTCGTATACAAGGAATTTGTAATATTATTCAAATTTGTTATATTTTATGCGAAGTCTGTGTAACTGTCGAGAGTTTTAAGGTTTTTAAGTTATAAATTTGTTGTTATACTGTGAAACATATATTTATGTGTTTTTTTTTAAACAGTCTCAAGCCTTCCATCCTCCTCCTGCTCCGAAGATTAATGGTTCAGAAGGCAATAACAATGACCTCATAATTTTAAGTTCTTTTGGCCTCTTGGATCAATCAACAATAAAATTAAGTGTATATTATTATCAGTACTTTTTTTCTATTTGTCAATTTAAAGAACCAAGTGTAAATGTTTAGTTATTACTATTTCGAAGCACCAAAGTTTTGTATTCCTGATTTTTAAATAAATTGATAGTGTTCTGTTCAATGTTTGCTTCATATATATGCCTATAGCAAAAACACCTTGGAACTGCCAATCGTTGGCCGAAAATCCTTTATTATGTAACTTTTTTTTTTTTTTTTTTTAATAAATATGTTTACGTTATCTAGTTGTAATTAAAAAAAAAAAAAATGTGAATAATCTTAAAAGTTGGTTTATGTATAAGAAGGAATCTCATAATTTAGTATCTGTTTTTAAGTCTTTTTGAGTTATTTTTTCTTTCAATTTTTAAATGTCAAATTCAAAACTCTTATATTTTTTTCAGAAATTTCACCATCTTAATTTTATTAAATAATTTTACTTGTTCAAATTAAATTAAAAATTTTAAAAAATGAAGTAATAATAATATCATTAACTTACAAAATTTTTCAATCAGTTTATAATGAATAGTTTGTATAATCCATTAGTATATGTAACATCAATCTTTTTATATTTTCTTTTTACTTTTACGAGAAAAACTTTTAAAGTTATGTATTTAAATCAAACAGTAACATGAGCTTACAAGGATTTTTAATTTCCAACAAAATAACCAATAGTTTTTTATAATAAATTTTATACTTCTATTTTATAAATTAATCGAAGAGTAATATATATATACCAACATTGTTTGCAATTTTGCATACGGCATCTTTAATTACTTGTTGCCTAATATGTAAATAAATAACATAATCAAGTATGGTTAAGCATTTTAAAATATATGTCACTATTTATTTTCTATTTTAACGTTATGTCAAACACTATATATTAGAGAATCTTACAACATAATTTGGTTATTGTAAACAATTCCCACTAAAACAATTGTTTCATGTGATGTCTCATTCCCAAATCCAAATACGTAATGTCTATTTCATGTGACCACATAATTCGAACAATAATACTAATCTTACAAACACAAATACAAAGAGATTATACAATTGATGTGAGTTCACTTGTCCCATCGTCAATGAATATTAATTTTTTATTCTAATTTTCTATTTCTTCTTTCCTTTCCTTATTTACTTTATTATTTCAATTTTCAATTTTTCCAGTCTTCTTCTCCACCGCTGACTTCTCTTTCGCACTCTTCTCCATACGCTCTTTCGCGCTCTTCTCTCTGTCAACTCTTCTCCATCTCCATCGCTCTCTTCATCCATCGTTCTTCTCTTCATCCATCGCTCTCTTCATCTCCATCGTTGTCTTCTCTTTCGCGCTCTTCTCCATCTCGCTCTTTCGAGCTCTTCTCCATTGCTTTGTTCCTTGTCAGCTCTTCTCCATCTCCATCGCTCTCTTCATCTCCATTGCTCTTCGCCATCGCTCTATTCTCTTATCAGCTCTTCTTCTCCATCGCTCCCTTCTCCTGTCGACAAACGAAACCAGAACCCTAACCACCAAAATCGTAGAGTGTTCGACCTTGTCGTTTGAAAGCGTCTAAAATCTGACGGATGAACCGAAAGAGAGAAGTGAACAGAGTGACCGCGTGGATTCTCCGAAATTCCGCCGTTATCTCCGCTGTGACCTTCGCCATTGTCAATTGAGGTGCAGATTTTTGGAATCGTTTTTGTGCACACATGGTTAATTGAGGTGCAGTGACTGTTAATTAACTTATTCCCTTTCTAATTGTTGCAGGGGAATTCTATTAGAAATTGTCAAGGTAATGCTGCAAATACCAATTGGAAAATGGTTCTAGGAAAATTTGTGTAAGAAATCCATCACGTGGGTGAGTCTTTTACCTTTTTCATTTTTGTCTATAATGATTTCTGCTGGTATAGATTTCGACTAATTATTTGTAATTGACAAATAAAATGTAATTTGTAGGTTGCAGAAGTCTCAGTTTCATCATGGGAATGATGCAAAAGAAAATATGGGTTTCATAATAACCACAAAGCCGTCTGAAGCTTTTGACAAGCAACATAGGGCTCTGTCTTAAAAACAAGGTGATGAGTAACAAACCTTTTTTGGGCAGAGTCGACACTAATTGATAAAAAGGTTTGTTAGGACCACACAATTATGGCTTTAACAAGCTTCAATTATTGTCCAGTACTATTACTTCGTCTCTGGCCTCACTCTACCTGTAGCTCAGAATTAAACCCACAATTCTCAGTGTTGGATGCATTGTTTAATTAATATTATTATTTTTTAATTGAATTAATGAATCATATTTATAACATAGAATTATTTGTTTTTTTGCATTTATTTAGGGTAATCTGTTTACATCATAGTACCATTTTTGACCCAGTTCTCTACTTTTGAAAGGCCTTGGAAATCTGGATTCTTTTGCTTCTGCGTGTCAAGAAATGAAGGAGAAATTTCTTTGAAATCAATGAAAGCAAAGTTTGGAATTGCTCTTAATGCACTGGATAGGTAATGCTTTGTTTGCATTTTTTTCTAAGCCTTCTTAAAAGTCTGATTCTAAGTCAATAATTCACTAGCTAGCTCTCAAAGCAAACAAAAAAATCATGTCATTCTTTCTTCGGTTCTCTCTTAGCTATTGAATACCTATACTTGTCTACACAAACTTCAGTTTCATGATGTTCTCTCCCTTTACAGCCTCCTCCTACTGTCCCTTCTGAAGTTTTAAATAAAGGAAAAGTTATAGCTGATGCTTATAGACGTGCAGACGAAGAGGAAAGCAAAAATTTGGACCCAGAAATTAAAGAGTTGGAGTCAATACTACAAATTTATGTGCAAATTTTGGTGACAATTTGAGTCTCCATCATCTTTTGTGAGAGATTGATACATGGAAGGGTTAAGTTTTGCAGTATATTGAGTCTTATCATGGTATGAATGAATATGAACTCAACTGGAAACATTTGACCATCAACTAAATTTAATAGGCTAACATTGCCTCTTTATAACCATTAGATTGGTGCAGTTATTGAGGTGTTATTTTAATTCACTTAACTCTTATGGTAAGCTCATCTTTAATCACTTTTTATCAAGAGAAGTAAAAATATTTAATTTGTATAAATACCTTATCAATCCAAATTCAAAAGTTACTCAGATATAACTCCTAATCAATTGTTTCCATGGTGATTTCTGTCAGCTTCCAATTCCATCAATCCATAAGAAGTCCATTTGGTAATTTAATAACTAGGAAAACAAATAAAGGGGACTTGCCTAAAGTTAACACTATTATCAGGGTGCAATATCATATCAAGAGAAGTCAATATTTCTCTTGTTATTCAAATATAAAGCACACAACGATGAGAACTGTCAATATTCTCTTGTTATTCATAATATAAAGCACACAACAATGAGAACTTCAAGTTTTGTCACATTTCCTGCAATTCCATTTTCTATATTTCAACTTTTCAAGGCATTGACTAACAATGATACGATTGTCATGCCAAAATAAATCACCAACTTGCACCAAGAAAAAAAAGCTCAGATAACAAACATGATAATGAACATAGAACAACATTTATTGTGTTGATACACAAGGACAGCCACAGCTGGTATAAATAGTACCCATACAAGCATAATAAAATCAAAGAAAAAGAAAAAAACTGAACAGCAGAATAGAGGATACCATTTGCAATAACATAGATAGTAGATCCCGACAAGCATACGGCAAACATATCAAGCTAGTTGCCACCTCACTGAAATACACACACTACCTGGAAAATGGTAAAACAAACAAAATTTTCCATCATTTTATCTTTTATGAAGGCGTCATGCTGCTGAAGATGTGCTTCAAACCGTGGCATGCTGCAGGTAACCTCCCCATACTCATTGAACATACCTACTTAAAAAAGATAAATAAGTAAACAGTAAACCACACACCACTTCCCAAAAAGTTTAATAATCACTCATGAACACTAAATAAACGAAACTTCTATCGCATGAAGAACTAATTCATTAATAATACACACAAGTTTAATCTCACCTTTGGACAAAAGCGTACATCCAGAGTCTCAAGCATGCTACATTGCGATATGGCAATTTCGACCGCTTCTTCATTGATGTTAAAAGACTAATAGAGGCCCCAATTGCAATACAAGATTAAGAAACAGTGTCAAATGGTAACAGTATCATGCAATTCATTAAGATGCCATGAAAAAAAAAATTAAGAGCACCGACTAAGAATAATGAATGCAATGAATGAATCTTAATAATGACTGAAATAAGGTTGAAGTAAAAATAATGCACATAAGTATATAAGTATGACACTGATAGTAAGATAATGGAGAACAAAACAGAGCACTTTCCCCGAACAATTAGAATCAAAGTCAACATAAATTCAATTGAAAGAGAACTTGGGATCCGTATTGAGAGACTCACACTTTTCCGACAAAGGTAGCAACGGAATTTCAGGGAATCCACGGCGATCACTCTGTTCACTTCTCTCTTTTGGTTCCTCCGTAAGATTTTATAAGCTTTGAAACAATAGGGCTGGACCCTCTATAATTTCAGTGGTTAGGGTTAGGGTTAGGGTTTGGTTTGTCGACGGGGAGAAGGGCGCGATGGAGATGGAGAAGAGTTGATAAGAGAACTGGAGAAGTGCGCGAAAGAGAAGATAGTGATGGAGAAGAAGATTGAAAAAATTTAAAATTGAAACAACAAAGTAATAAAAGAAATAGAGAAGAAGAAATAGAAAATTAGAATAAAAAAAATTAATATTCATTGATGACATGGCAAGTGATGACGTGTCAAATGATATGGCATTGCCATGTCATCTGTCATGTCACTTTGTATAACCCTTTTTGTATTTGTGTTTGTAAGACTAGTATTATTGTAATCAGAATATATATTCAATCAATAATATTATAATTATAAAGATTACCATACAAAGTGAAGTGACAAAAAATGAATAGAAGAGTGAAACAAAAAGTCAAACTCATTATATTCACTATTCTATCCATTTTTTGTTACATCACTTTATATGAAAACGCTTGTAAGTGAGCTTTACTTATATTCAATTGTTTATATCAATTCACATTCTGCTCATAAATAGAAATCTGACAGTGCACGTAAGAGTCCACAAATCCGGTAAGTTATGCCCACACAAACTAAAAGACAACACAAATGGAGCATTTAAACATATTGAACACAAATGGAGCATTTAAACAGATTGAAAAATGAACAAGTCTTGGAGACATCACATGATGTGTCCAATTCCAACCATTCAATTTTATGCCACTTTGCTCCCCTTTTTCAATATCATGTCTTTGGCAATTTATATCATTATTTTGATTTTATCTACGTGAAAAATTCACTTTTCGACTCTCAAAGTTAGAGTTTGTNTTTAATATCATTGTGCTCGTGTATTCGAGTCATCCAAACTATAAAAACATCTTATTTTGCTCATGTATCAACTGCAGCTAACTTAGTTTTTTTTATGTTTTTTTTTTTACATTTTTGAGGGGTACTTCTGAAACAACGAGCCAGTGATGTTTCCTACATGGACACTTCTTGACTTATTCAGACAAAATGGAAGGGTTGAACGAGCTTTCAGGGACTATATTGTCTATAAATCTATACACCAATACAATAATTTAATTGTTTGTTTTTATTCATATATGCTTATATTATAAATAAAAAAATTATATAACCTTTTACCAATTTATATATATTGCCTTCAAGTTGCTGAGAAACCTTAAAATAGAGGGAATAGCAACCGCAAGTCACTGAAAAGTTTTTTTCCTTCTCAAGTTTCTTAATCTTCTCTCTGCCCTTAAAAGTTATGGGGGGCTACATCGATTTGTAGACCCTCTATAATTTCTAATTCTACCGGCGGCTTGAAAACTTAATTAAAGTACATGATAGTGTTATTGACTTTGCTTTGAAATGTGCTATAAAAGAAGAGAAGAATCCACCGAGAGAGGAAAAAGGTAGAAATTTAGGAGAAAACAATCAAAATAATGTCAAAACTACCAACTGCCAATAGTATTGATGAGATCAACAAGCCTGCAAATATACTCACAACGCAAAGGGCAGTTATAATTTCCTTGTTCGTGACGGTGGGATTTTCGTGCTTGCTTCTTTATCATTCGGCACATCCTTTCGAGTTCTTGCCTAGCTATGAAGATCTTATATCGCCATTAATGAAATCACAGGTCTGTATATATATCCTCTCTGTGTTGTGATTTTCTGGTTTATTATGCATGAACTTAAAGCTTCTTTAAATTGTTATTTCATGAATGAAAATATGTTATATACACAGACAAAGTTTTGTGATTCGCATGGGGTTACAGAATTTTAATATAAACATGTTTGTTCTTGGAATGATTACATTTCTAATGTAAAGGGATTTGCAAAAGTTTAATTCAAAACAGATGAACGTTTGAGTATATTAAGAATTTTAACTTTCTGTTCTTATATTTATCTTATCTTTTATTTCCTAATGCCTAAGGTCAACATAACCATTGGAGATTAATTGAAAAGGAGAAAGAAATGGAAAGAAACTTGGGGAAGGAAGAAAGTGTTATTCAATATAGTTTCGTGACAAACGTTTCTAAAATATCATAAGGAAAACCGAAGTTTAATAAATCAGTAATTTAATTAAAAGATAAAGCGGAAGTTTTGGATAATAAATATTTATTGGTCCACATGAAATCCTAGACCTACACCGTTGTTTTTACAATAGCTTACGGAGAGCCTTTAATATAGTTTTGACATTGTAGCCAGAGTAACATTAATCATCTTTTTGACTAATTATATTAAGTCACCTTCACTAGTTAAGAAAATATTATTAGATTTTTTTTTTTTCTTTTCCAGCAGGCAAGTCCTTTTGATTCTAAACTAGAAACAATTCTAGCAAAAGCTGCAATGAAAGACAAGACAGTGATCATAACAACCATGAATCATGCATGGGCGGAGCCTAATTCTATATTTGATATATTTTTGAAGAGTTTTCGTACTGGAAATGGAACGCGTAAATTTTTAGATAATTTAGTGGTAGTATCGTTGGATGAAAAGGCGCATGCTCGTTGCAAATTGATTCATACTCATTGCTATGCTCTCAACACTTCTGGCTTTGATTTTTCTGGTACTGAAGCTTATTTTATGACCTCAAACTACTTAGAGATGATGTGGATCAGAATTCGCCTTTTGTCTACTATCCTTCAGATGGGCTACAACTTTGTATTTACGGTATATGCCCTGCCACAAATTTTTTTTTTTTAATTTTTCATCATTTTATAGTCTAATATATATCATCAATTTAGTTTTTTTTTTTTTTTTTCCCCATTAAAAAACTAATGATATGAAAAAAAAAAAAAAGGACAACTAGAGGATAGAAAGATTTATGATGAAAGTTTAACGAGAAGAATTATCTGATGAAATTGTAAACCAAAAAAGGTTTGCTTGATATTAACTAAATTAGAGGGATATGTGAAGGGTGCCAGCTCTTTATTTTATTTGGTCTGATGAATAATTTAGTTGATCTTCCTAGTTTAAGCATTAAAATAAAGAAGAGTAAAAATTGGAGAAGAAAAACCTCGTAGTTTAATTTGTTGACATTATGAAATGTGTGCGTATGGCTAGTTAAAGATTGTTGAAGATTAGAGAAGAAGTTAAAAACTTGGATTAAGAGATATTTAATTTAATTTAATGTTTAGTCATACCGAAGTTAATAAGCTTAGTATTAAGACATATGCTTGTAATACGATCTACCCAAGACATTTATTTAACCTACAAATGAGGCATTTAGTCCGCCTTATTGTTATGCTATGACTTTTGATTGAGATTTGGTCATGCTGAAGTAATTTGTTTGACTTAGTATAACTCTTGATAAAAATTTACTTCTATAAATTGATTTGGTGATCATATAATGTATAATATCATTTACTTTAATTTTATGTTATTTCTGTTTTTAACTCTTTCATGCTACATACATTTCTTTGTATGAGAACTTAATTTGTACTTTGTATTTTTTATTTATTTATTAAGACTTAAAGTTTTTTTATTTATAAAGAAATATACGAAAATGCTTGTATATTTATTTATTTGTTGCACGTGAGTTGTTTGGATTTTTAAATGCATCAGTTTAATTTTTCATTTTCTTCTTTTCCTTTTATGTTAAACAAATCCAACTAGTTAAGGCTTCATAGCAGAACATATTGAATATATAAAGCTAATTCCTTTTTATACGCCGTCACATCGATCTTAGTTTTACTTTAACAATACGTATAATATACTGTTTCTCTTGATAATTTCAATGCATACAAGTTGGCATCACATGGCATTATTTTCTTGCAATACACATTATAAAACTCTACTTTAATGTTAATTATTGTCCTCTTAAATCTTTTTGTGTGACAGTTGTATATAAAATTAATTGTTAACATGGTCCAGTTATGATAGTGGGGGCTGGTGACCCCACTCGATTTTTTTTTAATAAAAAAAACAAATAAAATTTTTTTTTTTTTTTTGGTTACCACGTTGTATTTGTGTTAACGTTCTTATATGATTATATCTAACCCCATTCATTAACTTTTTTCCTATTTTATATTATTTCATTTGCTCCCTCTAAATTAAATTCCTCATTCCGTCCTTAATTAATAGTTTTTGTTTGCACTACACAGGATGCTGACATTGTGTGGCTTCAAGATCCATTTCCACATTTTTACCCAGATGCAGATTTTCAAATTGCATGCGATAACTTCAAAGGCAACCCATCCGATTTACGCAATTCACCAAATGGAGGATTTAACTATGTTAAAACAAACTATAAAACGATTGAATTTTACAAGTTTTGGTACTCTTCTAGATTAACATATCCAGGCTTACATGACCAAGATGTCCTTAACAAAATCAAATTTAATTCACGCATTTCCGAGACTGGAATCACAATTAAATTTCTCGACACAGCATATTTTGGTGGATTTTGTGAGCTTAGTAAAGATTTTAACCTTGTTTCCACCGTGCATGCAAATTGTTGTTTTGGTTTAGAGAGCAAAGTTCAAGATCTTAATCTTGTTCTTGAGGATTGGAAAAGTTTTATGCAGTTGCCTCCGAGTGAGAAAGCAGAAAAAAAAAATTCTTGGAGAGTGCCCAAGAATTGCAGGTATACATACATATATATTTTATTGTCAACTCATTGATATCCTACATTATCCCATTGTCTATTAATATGTTATTTCATATTTATTTATTTTCTTTTTTTTTATTTAACTTATGATAATTATTATTAGTTTATTTTGAAATTATTTCATATATATAGCATAATATTAATTTTTGGACAGGCATCTAACACTTATTCGATAAAAGAAACACTTGGTTTCATTATTATAAGTAGAGATTGTTGCATATATATATAATTTCGTATACAAGGAATTTGTAATATTATTCTAATATTTGTTATATTTTATGCGAAGTCTGTGTAACTTGTCGAGAGTTTTAAGGTTTTTAAGCTATAAATTTGTTGTTGATACTGTGAAACATATAGTACGATGTGTTTTTTTTTAAACAGTCTCAAAGCCTTCCATCCTCCCTCCTTTCCTCTCCTGCTCCGAAGGAAACTTTAGATTCAGGAGATTCTCAAAGTTGTTTGAGTTAACCATATAGATTCTATTCCGACTTAGAAAACTGAAGAGGAAGATTGCATCTCATCTGAATCAGTTAAGAGATAGCATTTATCCTTCTGTTACATTTATTCATTCAAACGTGTAAAGCTCTATATATTCAATAAGATCTTCTCATCTGGTATCAATTGAACCAGACTTTCAATATCTTTGACTTGGTATCAGAGCCTCATTTGGCTAACACCATTCTTGATCCTAATGGCTTCCGCTACCTTCTCTTTTCCCAATATCACTCCCTTAGTTTCTGTCAGATTAGATGGATCCAATTATCTTAATTGGACCACTCAGTTCACCCCACTCCTAAGAAGCCATGATTTACTTGGCATTGTGGATGGCTCTGAGCTGTGTCCTCCAAAGTTTGCCACTGATTCTGAAGGCAAAACGACCTCAGAAATCACCACTGATTATATGGTATGGTAGAAAAAGGACCAATTTATTTTGGCATGGATCAATGCCACTCTCACCGAGAAGGTCTTATCTACTGTCTGTCTATGGGCAAAATACCTCTCGATAGGTCTGGACCACTCTAGCAAACAGGTTTGCACCTAATTCTAGATCTCGAATCTCTCATCTTAAGAGACAATTGCAGACACTTAATCAAGGAGCTAAGTCGTGTACTGACTATCTCCTTAGTGCCAAAAATTGGTTTGACCAACTTGCAACTGTGGGAAAAACTGTTGATGATAAGGACCTGATATCTTATGTTGTTGGTGGTCTTAATCCTGCTTATCACCCATTCATTACCCCCCTTAATTTTGCAACCCGAGACTCATCCATCACCTTTGATGATTTTCAAACTGAGTTGCTGAATTATGAACAACTACTTGAGTTCCAACACAAATCTATCCCACCAGATACCCACAATGTTGCCTTTTTCAGTCATAAATCTAAGCCACCCTATAACAATCACAAACCAAAGCCTTTTTCTGCCAACAAACCTACTGGACCACACTCCTCAAACACCTCAAACTTCTCTGCTCATCCACCCAATAACCCCAACTTCTCTATTCCACCAACAGGAAAAGGACCAACCACCTCAAACAACACCTTCTTCTCTCACTCCAAACCTCCCTGTCAGATTTGTGGGAAAACAAATCATCAAGCTTTGGACTGTTACCACCGGATGGACTTTTCTTACCAAGGAAGACATCCACCTGCACAATTGGCTGCGATGGCTGCTCATACACATGTTACTCATGAGGAAGATCAGCCTTGGTTCCTTGACAGTGGTGCCAACACTCATGTCACCTCAGCCCTTAACAATCTCACCTTGAATCAGCAACCATATCAAGGTCCAACCCAAGTCATAGTTGGCAATGGGGGAGGTTTGCTTATCAATCACACCGGTTCTCCCATTATGAAAACTAATAATAGTTCTTTGCTTTTGTCAAATGTTTTACACTGTCCTCGAGCTTCATCTAACCTCTTATCCATTCAACAGCTTTGTCAAGATAACAATTGCTATTTTATACTCACTGCTACCTCTTTTGTTGTGAAGGAACTGCAGACCAACAAGATACTCCTCCAAGGTCCGAGTAGAGTAGGACTCTACCCAGTTTATTTTCAGCCCTTCAATTCCAATAAGAGGCAGCACAACTCGGCCTCAAATTCTTCCTCTACAGCTTTCCTAGGTGTCATAGCCCCTGCTACCACTTGGCATGCCCGATTGGGTCATCCATTAGAATCAGTTCTTAGCCACCTCACTCATGATGCTCTCATCTTTATATCAGGCTCATAAAAACTGAAGCACATTTGTGAATTTTGTCAACTGGCTAAAAGCCATAAACTTCCATTTCCCCTCTCTGAACATCACTCTAGTCACCCTTTAGAATTAATTCATTCTGATGTATGGACTTCTCCGGTATTGTCACTCAGTGGCTGTAAATACTATGTGGTTTTTATTGATGATTATTCTCGGTTTTCTTGGTTGTTTCCTCTTAAACAAAAATCGGATGTGGCTGTGTGTTTCTTTAAGTTTAAGTGTTTAGTTGAAAATCTATTCTCCTCTAAAGTCAAGCAACTTCAAACCGATAATGGAGGAGAATATCTATCCAATTCTTTCAAAAAATTCTTACAAGAACAAGGAATCCTACACAGACAAACATGCCCCTATACATCTGAACAAAATGGCATCTCAGAGAGGAAACATCGCCATTTAATTGAAATAGCTCTAGCTCTCTTAGCACAATCTCACTTACCATCCACACATTGGGTTGATGCCTTCCTCACAGCTACTTACCTTATAAACCGAATGCCCACACCTGTCCTTGGCCATCAATCCCCTTACTCACTTCTGTTTCAGACCAAACCAGATTACACTTTACTAAAGACTTTTGGATGTGCTTGTTTTCCCTTACTTCTACCATACTCTACACACAAGCTCTCCTATAGAAGCAAAAAATGCATTTTCATTGGTTATGCAACTAACCAAAAAGGCTACAGATGTTTGGATATTCAAACTGGTCATATTTATATCTCTCGACATGTAGTCTTTGATGAAAATACATTTCCTGCTGCTCAAGCCTCTTCCAACTCCAAATCAGATGCTCCTCCACCAAAAAATACCATTCCTCATCTCTCCATTCCAAACTTCACTGTTGCTGCTCGACCCTTAGAAGATATCTCATTGGACTCTGCTGCTGCCATCACAACCCTCCTCTCCCTCTAGTTCAATTAATTCTTCTTTTCACTCACCTTTTGATGAAGCTTTTGCAGATTTCTCTCCTACTAATAACTCAGCTCCAGATTCTAGTTCACCTGCCTCTCATAACTCCCCCTCGAGACAAATAATCACCAGGTCTCACACCAACTCCCTCAAGCCAAAACAATTTCTTGATTACAAGCTTTACTACTCCACTAGATACCCAATCTGAGCTCTATCTTCAGTTCTACTTCCTTCTGAACCAAAAACCTACAAACAAGCTACCAAGGATCCCAATTGGCAGGCAGCCATGCAACTTGAGTTCAATGCTCTCATTGATAACAACACTTGGACCTTATGTCCTAGACCTTCTAATAAACACATCATTCGAAATAAATGGGTGTTTAAACTCAAACAAAAGGCTGATGGCACCATTGAAAGGTACAAAGCAAGGCTTGTAGCCAAAGGGTTTGATCAAGAGCATGGTGTGGACTTTCATGAGTCTTTTAGTCTAGTTATAAAGCTTGCCACCATTCGATTGGTGCTTGCCTTGGCTGTTCATCATGGCTGGATCATATAACAACTAGACATTTCCAATGCATTTTTGCATAGACACCTTAAGGAAGAAATCTATATGGAGCAACCTAAAGGGTTTGAACATAGTGACTTTCCATCCCATGTTTGCAGACTCCACAAGTCCCTTTATGGCCTAAAACAGGCACCAAGGGCTTGGTTCAGGCGCCTCTCTCAAAGTCTCTTAGAGCTTGGTTTTACAGGATCAAATGTTGACACCTCCTTATTTTATCTACATCGATCCTCTATTACTATGCTCATTTTAATTTATGTTGATGATATTTTGGTGGTGAGTAACTCTTCTGATGCAGTAGCTGATCTCTTTCAGCACCTCAGCCAAGACTTTGCAATAAAAAATCTAGGCGCTCTCTCATTCTTTCTTGGCATTCAAGTCTGCTGCACTGCCGATAATATGCATCTCCATCAAGGCAAATACATCTTGGACCTCCTACATGAAACAAAAATGATTGGTGCTAAGCCTGCTTCTACACCTTGCACCTTAGGTGGGAAAATGTCCAAGAACGATGAGGAATCACTATCTGATCCAGCTGCCTATAGACACATTGTGGGAGCACTTCAGTATTGCACTTTAACCTGACCAGACATTGCTTATAGTGTGAACCAATTATGTCAGTTTCTTCACTGTCCAACTTCTGTTCACCTTACAGCAACTAAGAGAGTCCTTCGATACTTAAAAGGCATTCTTGAACATGGTCTCTACTTCAGCAAAGGTTCTCTTGCTTTACATGGTTTCTGTGATTCCGATTGGGCTGGAAGCCCAAATGATCGCAAGTCTACTACTGGATATTGCATATTTCTTGACCCTTGTTTAATTTCTTGGATGGCAAAGAAGCAACCAGTCATTGCCCGCTCAAGCACTAAGGCAGAATATAGGTCCATGGCTCTCACAGTCACTGAACTCTACTGGATCTGCATGCTATTCAGAGAACTTGGCTTTCCTTTACACTCTCCTCCATGCCTATGGATTGATAATATTGGTGCACTCTCCCTGTCTTCTAATCCTGTCTTCCATGCTAGAACAAAACATATAGAGGTCGACTATTACTTTATACGGGAGAAAATATTCAACTGGGACATACTTGCAAGATACATCTCTACTACATCACAGTCATCTGATATCTTCACCAAAGGTTTATCCACTACCAGGTTTTGCATGCTCCGAGACAAGCTCATGGTCCGTCCACTCACCATCAGCTTGCAGGGGGCAATTAACCATATAGATTCTTTTCCGAGTCAGATAATTGAAGAGGAAGATTGCATCTCATCTGAATCAGCTAAGAGATAGCATTTATCCTTCTGTTACATGTAGTCTTATCTTTTTGTATATTTGAAATTCATTCAAACGTGTAAAGCTCTATATATTCAATAAGATCTTCTCATCTGGTATCAATTGAACTAGACTTTCAATATCTTTGACTGTTTGCGGCTTTTATGATAGTTTTGCCTGTTGTGTTCCTGATCAAGATGGTTAATCAAGAGCCACTGTCAAATCTAAATGAGGGTGTTTCAAAGACTAGAATCTCACTGGAAGAAGGTTTTGTTAATCAAAATGCTACTTTACCATGTGCTGTGGAATATTATGCATGTAATATAATGCAGAATTTAATCACTTACTTCCAATCATATTGTTGAAGTGTTGTAGAAAGTCAAACGTGGAATGCAATGAACACAAGATATAGATATTTAGTGAGAGATGTCTTCTAGCCTATGCCTCCAGAGTTTTGCGTTGTGTGATATCTCTTTGATGGAGAAGATAATATCCTTATAAATGGCTAGGCTAGGGACCAAGATAACTCCTATCAACCGTCTTTCACCTCTCATCAAGGATCAAGAGAGGTCGTTAAATAACTCATTTAAACCACCTTAAATTACATAATTGTGGCATGTGGCCACATCAAGTCTTACATGTGCCGGTAGCCTATAGTTAGTTAGAGCCTCTAGAGGATTTGGTAGAGGGATTGTATTGTCCTTGGAGAAAGCAGGTTGTGAGGTTAGTGAATGATCAGGTGAAGCAGGCCTATTTCATGCCTCATGCTCAGGCATTAGCAGATATGCCTTGTTTTGTTCCGTCAATAATAAACAAGAAGTAGGATGCTTTATGATAAATCAACCACCAATTAAATTTTTTTAATCTTTGAGTAGTAATTATAAATTTTCCAGTTTCAGAATACAACTCCGGGTCAAAGAAGGATTAAAGAGCTGCTGTTCAAAGTTTGAACCGTATTCCCACAATCCAAGTTTTTCCCAATTTCGCTTCCTTTAAATATATCCTGCTGCAATCAGAAAAATATATTAGAAAGAGGTGTGGCGCAATCAGTTAAGCGATATCTGTCTTAAACTTAAATAGGTATCTTCCCATCTAGTACTTCTTTTCTAGGAACTGTTTGAAAGTGGAAGCATAGGAGCTAGCAGAGTGCAGAGCAGGGAACTGTCTGTTGCGGGCTATCATTCGTATCTTAATTGGCAGTTCGCCAAAACCTACTCCTAACAAGTTGTTGGCTCGTGAAATCTCTCCCAGACGCAATTCAAGGTGTTATATATATTAATACAGACTTCAGTTTGGTTCCATGCCCAATGGCTCTTGAAAGAAGAAGTAAATCATTGAAGCAAAGGGCAAAAAGTAAAAGCAAAGTTCATACGTCTATAGAATCTCTTCCGAAAGAGGTGATGTCTGCGGTTCTTGCTCTTGTTGCCTCAAAGTCCATAACCGATCTTATTAATGCCAAGTTGAGTTGTAAATATCTTCTTCAAATATCAGAAGATGATTTCATCTTTGAGAAGGCATCCGTAGACAAGTTTAGCATATTTCCATGGCGGAATATGAGAAACAAGTCTCCAAGTTCTTAAAACGTTGCGAAGAGAGTGGAAACCCAGAATGGTTATACATATTAGGTTTGTATGAATATTTCAGTATGTCCAAAACTAGTCAGGGATTGAATTATTTGAAGAGAGCTGCTGATAAAGGACACGTTGAGTCCAGTTATGTATATAGTATCATCCTCATATGTTTTCGAGGTGAGCTAAAGCAACTTGGCTTAAAGCTTTTAGCTTCTTTGAAGTGGTTCAGAACAAGAGAGTCAAGGATGAAAATAAGAGAGAATTTTCGGTGGATGTGGACTCGTAATATGATAACAATCAATACTGAACCAGAAGATTTCAATTCCAGGAGCTGCGACTATTTAAAAAATTGGAGCGGAGGAAGATGGGAAGGAGAGGACGCTGCTGCTCCTTGTTGCCACTCATGTTTTTGTCATCGCGAAGTTAAGTTCTTTTCAGAATTGATTTGGAGTCATTATTTGTTCAAACAGTAGTAGATTATTAGTTTTTATTGTTATTATTATTAGGCTAATCAAATTGATTTTTTTTAGTTACTGATTTTCATATTTTTAATTGACGAGTAATAAATTCCAATTTTTATTTTCGCATATGGATCATATAAATTTTATACTACAACAACAAAAATAAAATAAAATAAAATGTTGTCACAGATGCCCATTTAACAAAATCATGGTAATTATATATTTATTGTTTGTTTTATCTTTCGTAATTTAGAGTTTGATGTTAATGAGATTTTTTTGGGAATAAAAATTAAGATTTTACATAAAAATGTTATTCAAGATTTATATACAAGAATTTATAAGTCCAGTACAATATCATTTCTCTTTAATACTAATTAATCAATTATTTATTAATTAATTAAACAAACAAACCCAATTCCCAAATTATTTGAAAAAGAGAGAGAGAGAGGGAGAGGGAGCCAGGGTGTTAACTTGATTCACTTGAGCAGATCAACTAATTCAGTTTCCAATTAATTACTGAAATCCCATAAAACTCCTTAATTATTCTTAAAACTACAATAATGCCACTTAACAAGCCAGTGCTCTATAAAACTTAATTGCTGCATGGTAATTATTTAAAAAACCAGTCCCAAATTCAATCACTTTCCACCAAATAGCTCTTTAAGTTCAATAATTTCAAATTTTTATGCCAATTATTTAATTCTATAGCTCTTAAATGTGTTGATTTATAGTCATGGTTTTTTCTTTCAATCTTTTTTTAATCAAATTAAGAAATTTTAATACATACAAAATTGCTTTGGTAATTTAGTCCTCAATGAATTATGTTAAATGCAGACGAAGTGAAATACCCACCAAGGTTTTAAAACCCGACCGGGGGGGTGACCCGTTCAGGCGACCGAGTCACGGGTTAAGCGGCAGTTTACCAATGATTTAACACATTTAAAATCTAGCAAACACAGCCTTAATAAATACCATCAAACCCTATAAGTTTGAAATCTAGCAAACACAACCCTGGCCAAATGCAAATCGGCAATCGATTAGGAGAGCGACGACGACACACCAGGGAAGGTAGGTCAGGTGATGGGGAGGACGAATTGGTAGTTGGCAAGTTGAGGCATCGTCAAAAAATGGCAGATCGGTGGTGGAAGTCAAAGGTTGTAGTGGCTTTTTTTGGCGAGATGACTGTGGTTCTTCGTGAACGACGGCAAGGGAGCTTGGGAGAAGGTGGATCGGTGGCTAAGGAGGCCTCTCGATGCCGGAGAAGGCCGATCGACGTCGGGAAATGGAAGAAAAATTGTTGGACGACGAACGCGGGAGATGAAGTGTCACGGCCTCGGAGAAAGTTAAAAGGTGGTTTTTGATAGCAAGGGAAGGTGTCACCGAAAAAGGGAGGTCATCGTCAATTTGCATTTGGCCAGAGGGTGTGTTTGTTGGATTTCAAACCTTTAGGGACTGATTTGTACTAATCAGGGGTGTGTTTGCAAGATTTCAAACTTGAAACAGTTAAAAGTGTAACCCAACCGGAAGGAGGCCCTGGGTCCTAGTTCAATCGGTTAAATGCGCCGAGCCGATCCGGGTTTTCAAACCATGATATACATACTTTCTTTAGTTCATATTTCAGTAAAGGACAATTTTTTTTGCTAAACTCTATGCATTAGAAGTTCGCAAAAAGTTATCTTTTAACAAACTGTTTCTTCCAGGAATTTTAAATTCGGATTTTAAGAAAATCATAAACGTCCGAAATAGAGAAACACTATTACCATCAGTTTGATTGTTTGATGATCCAATAATTGTGATTGTTTCCATGACATGATCCCATTTAGGTACTGAATTTCCTGATTCAGAAGCCAGAGTAATCCAATTTACAAGCAACAAAAATATGCCAGAGGAAAAGCTTCTTGGTGGACTTCTGAGTTCAGGATTCAATTAAACTTCTTGCTGAAGCAGATACAAATCCTTCTTATTCCGCAAATTTTCAACCCACAACCCTTCCAGCTTCCTCCTCTCCAAGCTAAGAGCTTACGAACATCTCCACCGACGCTGCGGACCACGTACGGAATCCTAAAAAAAACCCTGGAGCACCTTGTTTCGGGAAATTTTTCAAGCCCCTCAGGCTGTAACTATGTCGTTTGGATTTCTTACAGTGGCTTGGGAAACAGAATAATGACCATAACTCCAGCTTTTCTTTGTGCTTTTGTTACAGACACGGTTTTACTAATCGACCAACAGCCCGAAATGGCTCATCTCTTCTGTGAGTCTTTTCCAGATACATCCTGGTTACTGCCTGCCGATTTTCCCTTCAAGAATGAATTCGAAACAGTTTTTCACCACCTGGGGAGGTATCTTTTCCACCCTTCAAATCAAGTTTGGGGACTAATTAGAAGGATTGCAAAGGCTGAAGAAGCATTCAAATAAGAGTATTTAGAACTCTAACAACTCCACATCAAGCTGTTATAGATCAAGTTTTGGCCTGCACTTTGAAGGAGAACCTGCTGCCGGAAGTAGACTTCGCAAAATCTATATCTCCATCTCCAGCTAAAGACCTGAAGAAATCAAAAGCTGTAGTTATAACATCCTTATATCCGGAGTACTTTGAGAATATAAGCAACATGTATTCGATTCACCCAACTGTGAGTGGTGAAGTGATTGAGGTTTATCAGCCAAGCCATGAAGAGCATCAAAACATTGAGAATAATTTTCACAACATGAAGGCATGGGCTGAGATGAATCTGCTGAGTATGTGTGATGTTATGGTGACTAGTGCTTGGTCGACTTTTGGATATGTGGCTCAAGGTCTTGCAGGTTTAAAGCCATGGATTTTGCACAATATTGAGAACAGAAAAGCCCCAGATCCTTTTTGTTCTCGAGTCGTGTCGATGGAGCCTTGTTTACATTCTCCTCCGGTTTATGATTGCAAGGTGAAGACCAGGGTGAATTATGGATCTCTTCTTCCTCATGTGAGGCACTGCAAGGATATGCACCAGGGGATTTAAGTTGTATAATCATCGTGAATGACAAAATAGTTTACGATACAGTGAAGTATCACGTCACTCGTACAACAAACCAATGGATTCATGTCTTAGGGATGTTCAGTTGATTTAGTGTATGAAGCAACTTGATAACCTCATTTAATTGTAGACTTTTCCCATACATAGATACGATTTTATGTCTCCATTGTTGTAACTTGAGCAGTTCCTCAAACACATTTGTATATTCTGCTCAGCACATGCTGGGGAATAGTTTAATACAAGATTCAAAATCCCTTTTCAAGAAATTAAAAATAATTTGATGTTTTTAAAAATAATTGAGATTATAAGAAATTCTTAAACAAGCAGTAATAAGTTCATTTTCATTGTTTTTAATTTTTAGGCTTAGATCAGGATCATATTATTGATGAAAAACTCCCATTTAAATGCATTTTTCAGAATTCCCCTCCAGGCAGTAACGAAATACAGAAGTCTAAAATGGAGTTTAGTTAAAACAATAACAATAGACACTAAAAACTTGAATTATCACTGCCTGCAAGAAATTGCTGTAAACAGTTCATACATTGGTTAGCTTCCAGGAATCCAGAGAAATTACAGAATTTAGATGGGAATACAGCCTGAACAGGACCGCCTCCCCAAGGGTGAGGAAGAATCAAAGCACTGCTATTAGAGCAAAAATGCTCTAGTGGCAAAGGTACCGGCAGGTTTGACATAGAAGCCGTAAGCCAAGTAAAATCAAGAAGCATTCAGTTGATCTAGCTTACGTTTCGCCACTTCAAGATGTTCTGCACAACATTCAAGAGTTAAAAGGAAAATAATACTGTATTAGAGTTGTTTAGCGAGGTGGGTAGGCAAGAGTGCTTACTCTGCTCAGATGCTGTTGCTTTCTCAATAGTTGTACGAAAATATATGTTTGCATTTTTCTGATAGACAGTCTGTAGTCAAGAAGAAAAATGTTTATGCTTTTGTTTTAAGAACTATTAAACTTCTTGTACTCAAACAGCAGGGGCTGTTCAATAAACAACCAATTAAAAAATAAGAAAATGCAAACTTCAGTCTGACATAAGCTCATCAATGTTGGTTAACTAAGTTCACATAAGCCTATGCTAGCTAGTTATCAAGGACACCACATTGTTAACACAAATTCTAACGCAATTGTTAAAACCAATGGATTGAAGCACTTTCGAGTGATTGTTAATACATCTAACATATATCATTTTCGATAAGAATAACTAAAATAGTTCACTTTTTGCTTATATATTGTAAGAAACTGAAACAAAGCACATCTACCCCAGTAAAGCTACGAAGTACAAAGGGACTCTGCTCCACTTCTTTGAAAGCTATGTTAACAATTTCATATCATGCACATTATGGAACAACTACAAACAAGAAAGTGACTTAGATCCCAGTAACTGAAAAGCTGCAACTCGCCAACATTACTACCATCCAGAGCATAAGCCATTAAATAGCTTAAAGAGAATAGAACATAGACTCGCTTTCTTTTGCAACTAAACAGTAGCAAATCAAAAGACATTTTCCAATCTCCTTAAATATAAAACAGCTACTAAGTAGAAATTTCTTCCATATCACCAAGTTCTCATAATCGATCAATTTTTTTTTTTTTTTTGAAAAATAAAGCCATCTTTTCTCCTACACAACTCTTGCCCAAGGAAAACCCACCTGAAAGAAGGCTGGGAGTTGAACAAAACAGAATAATGTAATTCATTGCAGTACACTAAACGATTAATTATCACTGAAGTTATAGTTGAGAAGGGAAGATGTAGTGATTTCTTAGAAAACGTTCTATATTTCATATAACTTCATAGTTCATACCCCTTATTACATATTTAAGACTTGGTTCAAATTAGAGACGCCAGTGGCAACACTTGATTCATCAACTATCAGATTCATCAACACTTGAAGATAAAAAATTTGAATATAGTTTTTCAGCTGTTATACTCATAAATACAGGGCATTAGCTCAATTTAAGTGTAATTTGGAATCCTTGAAGATTTAATTAAGCCCCTGCTTAAACAATAGTTTCAGGAAACTGATTAACAAAAAAAAACCCAAAATATTAATCACAAGTATGAACTAAGATTCTGCGTACCCGAGATGATGGAAGACTATTAAGCTCTGCAATGGAAACCTCGTGGCTTTTTACCTGAAACGTTTGCAAAAGAAAATAAACCTTACATATAATTTGTACAAGCAAATAGAAAGTATAGAAGGAGAGAAAGAGATATACTTCTTTGAGTAGATGGAAGGAATTGGAGGTGGAGCAGAATGACCCATCTGCCATGTCTTCTTTTTCGCCTCAATTAAGACTTTACTAGTTAAACTCTGCCCTTAATATAACACTAATAAAAAAGAGAATTAAAAAAAAAAAAAAAAATTAAAAATGAATACCTACACGCTAAATTTCGGCGAGTTCCTCCCTCAAACAGCAACTCCTCTCTTCCTCGCTTTAGCCAATTGTCCGGCGGTCTGCACTTAATTGGTGCCTGTTGCCTTGTGGGCTTTTAAGCCCACAAAAAATCATGTTAGCCTTTGTTTAAGTGATCTCGAATTCTCGATACATCGAACGGTCGGCTAATTCGATAAATATTTATTAATTAATGGAATAATACAACTCACCCAAACGCTTATACTAAATGTCACCTTTCAAATGATATATTCACATATCATTTAATATGTCGTCATTTTATTTATGTGTCCATACCGCTTATGGTGAGATATTATTTGGATGTGAAATTTGGGATGATTAATATTATAAATTTTAACAGTTTGTTAACGGCATTATTTTTTTTTTTTAATTTCAAAATCCTCAAGAAATATTTGTTATTATGTCAAATATCTAGAGTGTGTTTGGTACAGGGAATGTTATATTAATAGGGAGATGGATTACTGAAAATGTTTAGAGAATTGTGTTTGGTTGGTTGGAATAGATTAGTGGATATATTATATAAATTATTAAATTTCTCTCCTTTTTAAATATTAATATATTATTATTTTTTTATCCCCCTCCATTTCAAATTTAGCTAAAACATCCTAATAACAAAAAAAGTTTAAAACTTAAGAAAATCACCCTCACCCACCCCAAGCCACTGTCGTCTGTCGACCACCACTGTTAATAGTGGTGACAGTAGAGATCTGGCCTTGAGAGGCTAGATCATGGGCCATGAAAGGCCAGATCTAGCTGTTTTCGGCCATAAATCACAGATCCATGATCGAAAACGACCTTAATGACGCATAGCCGATTAGATCCAACTAAGTCATGCGCCATTCTGTCGCCACTAGTAGTGGTGGCCAGATCCGACCACCACCCTTGGGTACTTTTTTAAATTCCAAGGTTATTTATGTCTTAAAAACTTTGTATATAAGGATAAAATAGTCAATAGTGTTTTGTAATTGTTTTTAAAATAAGGGCATTATTGTCCTAAATTTTATTAATAAATGGGTAAAATTGTAACAAAAATAAGATTATCAAGTAATCTTAAAATACCCAAGAAAACAGAGGTAATCAGATTACCTCCTATATTGTCAATAGTAATTACTATTAGTTTTGAAAGATTATCGAAATCTTATATTACAGCTGTGAAATGCCAGATATTTGGTCATGAAACGACGGCCACATCATGGGCCATGAAAGGCCAGATCTAGTTGTTTTTTTACCATAAATCACAGATCCATGGCCAGAAACGGTCTTAGCGGCGCACATCCAACTATATCCGACCGATCGTGCTCCATTCCGTCGTCGCCGACAATGGTGGCCAGATTTAGCAACCACCCGTGGGTAATTTTTTTTTAAATTCCAGGGGTATTTATGTCTTAAAAATTTTGTATATGAGGATAAAATAGTCAATTAGTATTTTTGTAAATTGTTTTTAAAACAAGGGCATTATTGTCCTAAACTTTATTAATAAATGGATAAAATTGTAACAAAAATAAGATTACCAAATAATTTTAAAATACCCAAGAAAACGAAGGTAATCAGATTACCTCTTATATTGTCAATAGTAACTATTATTGGTTTTGAAATATTATCAAAATTTTATATTACTCGACAATCAAACGTGATAATCAAAAAATATAAGATGACATTACCTTAGTAATCTCATATTACTCCCAACCAAACACACCCTTAAATTAATGATAAAACACTGTAATTAAAAAATAAATAATTATGATATTTAAGACATGAGATAGTTATTTATTTATTTTTTTAACAACTTATTCACAAATATATTTGAATAAAGAGAAATTGAATTTTATCGAATTTGACTTTTTGTAACAAACATAAAAATTAAATTACTCAAAGTAGGATTATTTCAGATACAAAAATACGCATATATTCTTATGAGAATGTTAAATCAAATCAAAGTAATAGTGCACGGAATTAGTGTATTGAAAGAGCCAATAAATAGTCGAAATCTAGCGATTAGAAACATCTTTAAAGCGAGTAAGACAACATTGGTTTCAACCACCAAATCATTTAAAGATCATTATTTCGATATTTGAGAATAAAATTATGTACAGATAATAATTTTAAGTAGAATTTTTAAGGGACAACAATATCCCATAGAATCAAGAAAAAAAAAGGGATTCACATGCTCGTCTGAAAAAACTTTATAAAGTCGCAAATATTTGATTTTAAAATCACTTCTTACATGGGAAATTAAAATCCAATTTCAAAACAAGAACACTTATCTCATGATTATAATTATCATGATAGGCGTTTTTTTTTTTCCTTCTCGGAAAAATTCCCTCGTTGATAATGAAATCGAATTTCTACTTCATTCCATCGCTATTCATGAGTCAAGCTAATTGTTGAAGGTGAAGTCAGAAACGGCGTCGCACAACTAATCTGTATGCGCCGTATTTGCCTTGCTCCTTCCAACCATGGATTTTTTGAATTGATCTGAAGGCTGTCTTGAAGCCACCTGGATTATAGCAGTATAAAACATCCTCTACATTTGAAGTCAATAAAAAAAAAAAAAAACTACAATTGAATATTCTCTTCAATATTTTTCAGATTTGTATCGATAGAGCATTTTTTTCTTGTTTTCTTCTGTGTAATTTGTCCTTACAGCAGTAAGATTTAGTCTTTTGTGAGGGTTGGGTTTACTCTCGGTGCAAGGGTTTAAGTAGAGTTCCTTAGGGCAGATTTTGCAGGTGTAAAGAAGAAAGTGTTTTAGTGGGAAAAGAGTGAGGATATTAGAGTGTGTGTGTGTGTGTGTGTAATCTGTAAAAGGTTCTGATTAGTGCAGAAAGCTCCTCAATTGTGGAGTTCAACGTGGATGTAGCTTATCCAAATCTGGATAAGTGAACCACGATAAATCGTGTTCTTCTTGGTTGATTGTTCTTGGGTGTGTTGTCATTGTTCTTGATTTTGTGTTGAGTTGAAATGGTAATGGTTTGAATCTTATCAATGGTATCAGAGCCAACAATCTAGGGTGTGGTGATCTCAGGTCTGTTCTGAATTAAGAACTCGTCGAATTTTTGGGGCTTTCACGATCCGTAAGGTCTTTAGAGTTCTAGAGTTCTAAATCTAAGTTGAGTTATCAATTTTGCGATTTTGGTAATTTTTCTTGAAATCTAGGGTTTATCGAATTTGGGGGTTTTCTTGACGTTAGTTCTTGAGGTCCTAGATAGATTAGAGTCCATATCAGGGTTCAATTATGACAAATTAAATTAGCTTCGAGTTCTAGGGTTTCTTCGATTGGGATTCTTTTTTATATCAATATCAAGAAACTGGTATGACTACAACACGCATGGAGATCACCCAGTATGATGGGAAGAATCGATTTCAACAGTTGGAAGAAGAAGATGAAGGCGTTACTATCACACAACAAGTTGCCATTGCACTAGAAAGGATGCAACGAAGTGGCCAGAAGAAAAATTAAAGAAAAAACAAAGGCGAGTTTGATGAGGCGTACACTCATCATCATGAATCTCCAGACAAAGTCTTGAAGAACGTAGATGGCATGGAGACTCCACTAACTTTATGGGTAAACTCAATTCATTAACTCTTTACAATCTGCTCCAAATTAGCTTTCTTAAGGGTGCTTTATTGCTTATAAAATGGATAGCTCTAACTCTATAGAAGATAATTTGGGAATTCTTGAAAATGACTTAATTTTAAAGGGATAGATCAAGAGTAGGAGATACAAGTTTAGCCATGATACTTCTTAATTCCTCAACAGAAGAGTACCAGGTTGTTTAAAAATGCTTTACAAATACAGGCACTGTACCAGTCTGATTTAATCATTGCGGATGTTAAGGCTAGGGAGTAGAATTAAAGTTCAGAAAATGAGTGGGAAATAACTTGTTGTAAGGGTAGAGTAGAATTGGCCAATCAGGAAACTAACACACGTGTCACAAGTTTAAAGAATAAGAAGAAAGGAAAAGGATTGTCAAGAATAAAGGGGAAACTAGGAAGTGTTTTTATTGCAATAAAACTGGACATTTAAAAAGAATTGCTTTGAGTGGATTAAAAACAGAAAACAATCAAACACTGAAAGTAATGTAGCTTCCATAGTGACAGTATCAATGAATCTAAGTGCTCACAGTGTCTAGGTCAGACCAGGTTCAGGAGTGGGTTCTAGACTTAGGGTGCTCTTTTCCATGAGTTGAAAGAAAGTGGTTTCAAGACTTGAAAAGGATGAACATGAAACAGTGTTATGGGCAATAACAATGCATGCAAAGTTCGAGGAATAGGGAGTGTAACCTAAGATTGAATAATGGGAAATGATAATGTTGACTAGGTTAGATACATCCCTGAGCTAAAAAGAACTTAATCTATCTAGGAACACTAGATGAATCAGGATGATGTTATAAAGCAGAAAATGAATGGATAATGTGTATAGAGATAACAGCATAGTGCTAAAGGGTTTGAAAAAGAATGGGTTGTATATACTGGTGGGAACACTATTCTGATAAATCCAATACTGCTCTGTTTCTTCTAACTCTAATGTGACAGAAAAATGACATTTAAGAATGGGGCATATGAGCCAAAAGGGGATG
Source organism: Pistacia vera (assembly GCF_008641045.1). NCBI lineage: Eukaryota > Viridiplantae > Streptophyta > Magnoliopsida > Sapindales > Anacardiaceae > Pistacia > Pistacia vera. The sequence goes on along the minus strand of NW_022196153.1, from coordinate 239,658 downwards.
ACCATTCTCTCACAATAGGGATTGTTTGGTAAGGACATTATCTCTAACTTGATTTCTGTGAAACCTGTGTGTTGGGTAAGCAACAAGTTGAGTTTCTCAAAGGTATAATTTGCCACTCATTCTTTAGATTATTTGCATGCTGATTTGTGGGGGCCATAACAGTTTAGTCTCATGGGGGAATAGTCATTTTCTCAATTGTGTGATGATTAGTAGGAAGGTTTGGGTTTACCTACTTAGGTCCAAAGATGAGGCTTCTTAGGTTCAAAAACTGGAAAAACTTTAGTGGAAATCAAGCTGATAGGAAGTTAAAGCCCTTAGGACTGATAATGGTTTGGAATTCGTAACGCAGAATTCGACAAAATATGTAGTGAACAGGGAATCCTTAGACATAAGACAGTAGAAAAACTCTCAGCAAAATGTTGTTGCTGAGAGGATGAATAGAACCTTGCTTGAAAAAGTTAGATGCCTTGTTACTTCAGGTTACCAAAATCATTTTGGGAGCAGCTTTAACCACAGCTGCATACTTAGTGAATAGAAGCACTTTCACTGCCATAAAAGTAATAGTCCCAGAAGAAAATTGTCAGGAAGAAAGCCTAGCCTAAACCATTTGAGAGTTTTTGGGTGTGCTGCATATGCACATGACGATGAGTGAGAAATTAGGCCTAGGTCCTTAAGTGTGTATTCTAGGATACCAAGAGGGGACTAAGGGCTATAGACTATGGAATAGAGATTCACCAGGGGTAAAAATCATAATTAGCAGGGATTTTGTGTTTAATGAAACTGTTCCCTTGTAAATTCACTAACCAAAATGCATGTATCTCTATGATAATGAAATAAGTCTGGTCAAACTGGAGTTACACTAATTGAGGTGGAGTAAACTCCACAGCAGTCTGATATCCTTGGCATGACCAAGAAACTGAAACTAAACCTGAAGTGATCAACCTTAAGACCTGTCCCAAGTGTAGAGGCTGAAGAACCAATTCATGATGCTAGCACAGTTCCAGTTGGCAAGGGACAGAACAGGAGGAGATCAGAGCCCTACCAGAACCCCTATGCAGACCTGATGTATTGCCCTAGTGGCAAGGACTCAAGTTCAGAGGTTGAAAAACACTTATGAGGCTGCTATGAGATCAAGGACAAAGATGAATGGGTGATTGTAATAGAGGAAGAAATGCAGTCATAAAGGTAAATGGGACATGGTCCTTGGTCCTAACCGAAAGACTATACCTGTGGAATGCAAATGGTTGTACAAGCTCAAGAGGTATGTCCCTACTGAAACCTCCCAAATATAAGGGTCATTTAGTGCTAAGGGGTATACACAAGGGAGAGTATAGATTTTAATGAGATTTTCTCACCTCTTGTTAAGTTCAAAACAATTAGGATAATGCTCTCTCTTAGTAGCTCATTATGATCTGAATTAGAACAAACTAGAGTAAAACTGCATTTTACATGGGGAGTTAGAGGAAAGATCTTTATGACACCAGCCTATGGATTCTAGATAAAAATTGCCAATCATGTTTGTATGTTGCATAAATCCCTTTACGCCTTAAGCAATCACCTAGGCAATGGTAAAAAGGTTTGATACATTTATTGAGCATTGGGTTAGGAGCGAATATGATAGCTATTTTATTTTGCCTCCACTGATGATATGCATATACTGCTATTATATGTTGATGGACATGCTCCTAATTAGTAAATCTGAATCAAGATAAGATCTGAAACTGAATTGAACTCGAATTGATATGAAGAACTTAGGATCTGCTAAGAAATTCTTGGAATGTTCATGAAAGAAATGAAAAATCATGAGCTAAGAGTCCATCAGCTATCATATTACAAAAACTGGTCACTAGTTTGGTATGTCAAAATCAAACCTACAATTTGCCACTTGCAGTCATTTTATCTTGAGTAAACTACAATGCCCTAAATATGATACTAAAATGATTAAGATGGAGAATATCCCCTACTCTAATGCAATAGGGTCTGTAAGTATGCCATGATTAACACTAGACCAGATTTGTCTTTTGCAATTTCCTTAGTAGATTTAGTCTAATCCTGACTATGATGATTGGATTGCATTAAAGTGGTTCCTTAGGTATGTCAATGGTTCTTACATATTGGTTTAAACTATGTAAAGGGATAAATCACTTGATCTTGTGGGATTTGTAGACTCTGACTTTGCGGACAATTGGTAATTGGTTGAATCTTTCACTAAGAGCTTCGAACATCTCCACCGACGCTGCGGACCACGTACGGAATCCTAAAAAAAACCGGAGCACCTTGTTTCGGGAAATTTTCAAGCCCTCAGGCTGTAACTATGTCGTTTGGATTCTTACAGTGGCTTGGAAACAGATAATGACCATCTCCAGCTTTTCTTTGGCTCTTGTTACAGACACGGTTTTACTTACGACCAACAGCCCGAAATGGCTATCTCTTCTGTGAGTCTTTTCCATACACTGGTTACTGCCTGCCGATTTTCCCTTCAAGAATGAATTCGAAACAGTTTTCAACACCTGGGGAGGTATCTTTTCCACCCTAAATCAAGTTTGGGGATAATTAAAGGATTGCAAAGGCTGAAGAAGCATTCAAATAAGAGTATTTAGAACTCTAACAACTCCACATCAAGCTGTTATAGATCAAGTTTTGGCCTGCACTTGAAGGAGAACCTGCTGCCGGAAGTAGACTTCGCAAATCTATATCTCCATCTCCAGCTAAAGACCTGAAGAAATCAAAAGCTGTAGTTATAACATCCTTATATCCGGAGTACTTTGAGAATATAAGCAACATGTATTGATTCACCAACTGTGAGTGGTGAAGTGATTGAGGTTTATCAGCCAAGCCTGAAGAGCATCAAAACATTGAGAATAATTTTCACAACATGAAGGCATGGGCTGAGATGAATGCTGAGTATGTGTATGTTTTGGTGACTAGTGCTTGGTCGACTTTTGGTATGTGGCTCAAGGTCTTGCAGGTTTAAAGCCATGGATTTTGCACAATATTGAGAACAGAAAAGCCCCAGATCCTTTTTGTTCTCGAGTCGTGTCGATGGAGCTTGTTTACTTCTCTCCGGTTTATGATTGCCAGGTGAAGACCAGGGTGATTATGGATCTTCTTCCTCATGTGAGGCACTGCAAGGATATGCACAGGGGATTAAGTTGTATAATCATCGTGAATGACAAAAAGTTTACGATACAGTGAAGTATCAAGTCACACTCTACAACAAACCAATGGATTCATGTCTTAGGATGTTCAGTTGATTAGTGTATGAAGCAACTTGATAACCTCATTTAATTGTAGACTTTTCCCATAATAATAACTTTATGTCTCCATTGTTGTAACTTGAGCAGTTCTCAAACACATTGTATTATTCTGCTCAGACATGCTGGGGAATAGTTTAATACAAGATAAATCTCCTTTTCAAGAAATTAAAAATAATTTGATGTTTTTAAAAATAATTGAGATTATAAGAAATTCTTAAACAAGCAGTAATAAGTTCATTTTCATTGTTTTAATTTAGGCTTAGACAGGATCATATATTGATGAAAACTCCCATTAATGCATTTTTCAGAATTCCCCCAGGCAGTAACGAAATACAGAAGTCTAAAATGGAGTTTAGTTAAAACATAACAATAGACACTAAAACTTGAATTATCACTGCCTGCAAGAAATTGCTGTAAAAGTTCAACATTGGTTAGTTCCAGGAATCCAGAGAAATACGAATTTAGGGGATACAGCCTGAACAGGACCCCTCCCAAGGGTGAGGAGAATCAAGCACTGCTATTAGAGCAAAAATGTCTAGTCTCAAAGGTACCGGCAGGTTTGACATAGAAGCCGTATAGCCAAGTAAAATCAAGAAGCATTCAGTTGATCTAGCTTACGTTCACCCTTCAAGATGTTCTGCACAACATTCAAGAGTTAAAAGGAAAAAAATACTATTAGAGTTGTTTAGCGAGGTGGGTAGGCAAGAGTGCTTACTCTGCTCAGATGCTGTTGCTTTCTAATAGTTGTACGAAAATAATGTTTGCTTTTTTGATAGACAGTCTGTAGTAAGAAGAAAATGTTTATGCTTTTGTTTTAAGAACTATTAAACTCTTGTACTCAAACAGCAGGGGCTGTTCAATAAACAACCAATTAAAAAATAGAAAATGCAAATTCAGGCTGACATAGCTATCAATGTTGGTTAACTAAGTTCACATAAGCCTATGCTAGCTAGTTATCAAGGACACCACATTGTTAACACAAATTCTAACGCAATTGTTAAAACCAATGGATTGAAGCATTTGAGTGATTTTAATACATCTAACATATATCATTTTCGATAAGAATAACTAAAATAGTTCACTTTTTGCTTATATATTGTAAGAAACTGAAACAAACACATCTACCCCAGTAAAGCTACGAAGTACAAAGGGACTGCTCCAATCTTTGAAAGCTATGTAACAATTTCATATCATGCACATTATGGAACAACTACAAACAAGAAAGACTTAGATCCCAGTAACTGAAAAGCTGCAACTCGCCAACTTACTACCATCCAGAGCATAAGCCATTAAATAGCTTAAAGAGAAAAGAACATAGACTCGCTTTCTTTTGCAAAAAACAGTGCAAATCAAAAGACATTTTCCAATCTCCTTAAATATAAAACAGCTACTAAGTAGAAATTTCTTCCCTATCAACAAGTCTCATAATCGATCAATTTTTTTTTTTTTTGAAAAATAAAGCCATCTTTTCTCCTACACAACTCCTGCCCAAGGAAAACCCCTGAAAAGGGCTGGAGTTGAACAAAACAGAATAAGTAATTCATTGCAGTACACTAAACGATTAATTATCACTGAAGTTATAGTTGAGAAGGGAAGATGTAGTGATTTCTTAGAAAACGTTCTATATTTCATAACTTCATAGTTCATACCCTTATTACATATTTAAGACTTGGTTCAAATTAGAGACGCGCCAGTGGCACAACACTTGAAGATAAAAAATTGAATATAGTTTTTCAGCTTTTAACTCATAAATACAAGGCATTAGCTCAATTTAGTGTAATTTGGAATCCTGAAGATTTAATTAAGCCCCTGCTTAAACAATAGTTTCAAGAAACTGATTAAAAAAAAAAAAACCCAAAATATTAATCACAAGTATGAACTAGATTCTGCGTACCCGAGATGATGGAAGACTATTAAGCTCTGCAATGGAACCTCGTGGCTTTTTACCGAAATGTTGCAAAAGAAAATAAACCTTACATATAATTTGTACAAGCAAATAGAAAGTTAGAAGGAGGAGAAGAGATACTTCTTTGAGTAGATGGAAGGAATGGAGGTGGAGGAGATGACCCATCTGCATGTCTTCTTTTTCGCCAATAAGACTTTACTAGTTAAACTCTGCCTTAATATAACACTAATAAAAAAGAATGAAATAATTTCAAATTTTTATGCCAATTATTTAATTCTATAGCTCTTAAATGTGTTGATTTATAGTCATGGTTTTTTTCTTTCAATCTTTTTTTAATCAAATTAAGAAATTTTAATACATACAAAATTGCTTTGGTAATTTAGTCCTCAATGAATTCTGCTAAATGCAGACGAAGTGAAATACCCACCAAGGTTTTAAAACCCGACCCGGGGGGTGACCCGTTCAGGTGACCGGGTCACGGGTTAACCGGTTTAACCGGTAGTTTACTAATGATTTAACACATTTAAAATCAAGCAAACACACCCCTGATAAATACCATTAGATCCTATAAGTTTGAAATCTAGCAAACACAACCCCTAGCCAAATTCAAATTAGCAATAGATTAGGAGAGCGACGAAGACACGCCAAGGAGGGTAGGTCGGGTGATGGGGAGGACAAATCGACAGTTGGCAAGTTGAGGCATCGCCGAAAAATGGTAGATCGGTGGTGGAAGTCAAAGGTTGCAGTGGCTTTTTTTGGCGAGATGATTGTGGTTCTTCATGAACGACGGTAAGGGAGCTTGGCAGAAGGTAGATCGGTGGCTAAGGAGGCCTCTCGATGCCGGAGAAGGCCGATCGACGTCGGGAAATGGAAGAAAAATTGCTAGACGACGAACCATCTCCCAGTGATGGCGGGAGATGAAGCGTCATGGCCCCGGAGAAAGTCAGAAGGTGGTTTTCGACAGCAAGGGAAGGTGTTGATGAAAGAGGGAGGTCATCGTCGATTTGCATTTGGCCAGAGGGTGTGTTTGTTGGATTCAAACCTTCAGGGACTGATTTGTACTAATCAGGGGTGCGTTTGCAAGATTTCAAACTTAAAATAGTTGAAAGTGTAACCCGACCCGAAGGAGGCCCTGGGTCCCGGTTCAATTGGTTAAACCCGCCGAGCCGGTCCGGGTTTTAAAACCATGATACCCATACTTTCTTTAGTTCAGATTTCAGTAAAGGACAATTTTTTTGGTAAACTCTATGCATTAGAAGTTCGCAAAAAGTTATCTTTTAACAAACTGTTTCTTCCAGGAATTTTAAGTTCGGATTTTAAGAAAATCATAAACGTCCGAAATAGAGAAACACTATTACCATCAGTTTGATTGTTTCATGATCCAATAATTGTGATTGTTCCCATGACATGATCCCATTTAGGTACTGAATTTCCTGATTCAGAAGCCAGAGTAATCCAATTTACAAGCAACAAAAATATGCCAGAGGAAAAGCTTCTTGGTGGACTTCTGAGTTCAGGATTCAATTAAACTTCTTGCTGAAGCAGATACAAATCCTTCTTATTCCGCAAATTTTCAACCCACAACCCTTCCAGCTTCCTCCTCTCCAAGCTAAGAGCTTACGAACATCTCCACCGACGCTGCGGACCGCGTACGGAATCCTAAAAAAACCCTGGAGCACCTGTTTCGGAAAATTTTTCAAGCCCTCAGGCTGTAACTATGTCGTTTGGATTTCTTACAGTGGCTTAGGAAACAGAATATGACCGTAACTCCAGCTTTTCTTTGTGCTCTTGTTACAGACACGGTTTTACTAATCGACCAACAGCCCGAAATGGCTTATCTCTTCTGTGAGTCTTCCATTACATCCTGGTACTCTGCTCCGATTTTCCCTTCAAGAGAATTCGAAACAGTTTTTCACCACCTGGGGAGGTATCTTTTCCACCCTTCAATCAAGTTTGGGGACTAATTAGAAGGATTGCAAAGGCTGAAGAAGCATCATCAATAGAGTATTTAGAACTCTAACAACTCCACATCAAGCTGTTATAGATCAAGTTTGGCCTGCATTTGAAGGAGAACCTGCTGCCGAAGTAGACTTCGCAAAATCTATATCTCCATCTCCAGCTAAAGACCTGAAGAAATCAAAAGCTGTAGTTATAACATCCTATATCCGGAGTACTTTGAGAATATAAGCAACATGTATTGGATTCACCCAGCTGAGTGGTGAAGTGATTGAGGTTTATCAGCCAGCCATGAAGAGCATCAAACATTGAGAATAATTTGCACAACATGAAGGCATGGGCTGAGATGAATCTGCTGAGTATGTGTGATGTTATGGTGACTAGTGCTTGGTCGACTTTTGGGTATGTGGCTCAAGGTCTTGCAGGTTTAAAGCCATGGATTTTGCACAATATTGAGAACAGAAAGCCCCAGATCCTTTTTGTTCTCGAGTCGTGTGGATGGAGCCTTGTTTACATTCTCCTCCGGTTTTGATTGCAGGTGAAGACCAGGTGGATTATGGATCTCTTCTTCCTCATGTGAGGCACTGCAAGGATATGCACCAGGGGATTTAAGTTGTATAATCATCGTGAATGACAAAATAGTTTACGATACAGTGAAGTATCACGTCACTCTACAACAAACCAATGGTTCATGTCTTAGGGATGTTCAGTTGATTTAGTGTTGAAGCAACTTGATAACCTCATTTAATTGTAGACTTTTCCCATAAATAAATACAATTTGTCTCCATTGTTGTAACTTGAGCAGTTCCTCAAACACATTTGTATATTCTGCTCAGGACATGCTGGGGAATAGTTTAATACAAGATTGAAAATCCCTTTTCAAGAAATTAAAAATAATTTATGTTTTTAAATATAATTGAGATTATAGAAATTCTTAAACAACAGTAATAGTTCATTTTCATTGTTTTTATTTTTAGGCTTAGATCAGGATCAATTATTGATGAAAACTCCCATTCAATGCATTTTTCAGAATTCCCCACCAGGCGATACCGAAATACAGAAGTCTAAAATGGAGTTTAGTTAAAACAATAACAATAACACTAAAAACTTGAATTATCACTGCCTGCAAGAAATTGCTGTAAATAGTTCACACATTGGTTAGCTTCCAGGCCAGGAATCCAGAGAAATTACAGAATTTAGATGGGAATACAGCCTGAACAGGACCCTCCTCCCCAAGGGTGAGGAAGAATCAAAGCACTGCTATTAAGCAAAAATGCTCTAGTTGGCAAAGGTACCGGCAGGTTTGACATAGAAGCCGTAAGCCAAGTAAAATCAAGAAGCATTCAGTTGACTAGCTTACGTTCCGCCACTTCAAGATGTTCTGCCCAACATTCAAGAGTTAAAAGGAAATAATACTGTATAGAGTTGTTTAGCGAGGTGGGTAGGCAGAGTGCTTACTCTGCTCAGATGCTGTTGCTTTCTGATAGTTGTACGAAAATAAATGTTTGCATTCTTCTGATAGACAGTCGTAGTGAAGAAGAAAAATGTTTATGCTTTTGTTTTAAGAACTATTAAACCTCTTGTACTCAAACAGCAGGGGCTGTTCAATAAACAACCATTTAAAAATAAGAAAATGCAAACTTCAGTCTGACGTAAGCTCATCAATGTTGGTTACTAAGTTCACATAAGCCATGCTAGCTAGTTATCAAGGACACCACATTGTTAACACAAATTCTACGCAATTGTTAAAACCAATGGATTGAAGCACTTTCGAGTGATTGTTAATACATCTAACATATACATTTTCGATAAGAATAACTAAAATAGTTCACTTTTTGCTTATATATTGTAAGAAACTGAACCAAATCACATCTACCCCAGTAAGCTACGAAGTACACAGGGACACTGCTCCACTTCTTTGAAAGCTATGTTAACAATTTCATATCATCACATTATGGAACAACTACAAACAAGAAATTGACTTAGATCCAGTAACTGAAAAGCTGCAACCGCCAACATTACTACCATCCAGAGCATAAGCCATTAAATAGCTTAAAAGAATAGAACATAGACTCGCTTTCTTTTGCAACTAAACAGTAGCAAATCAAAAGACATTTTCCAATCTCCTTAAATATAAACAGCTACTAAGTAGAAATTTCTTCCATATCACAAGTACTCATAATCGATCAATCTTTTTTTTTTTTTCTTTTTTTTCTTTTTTTTTTTTTTTTTTTTTGGAAAAATAAAGCCATCTTTTCTCCTACCACAACTCTTGCCCAAGGAAAACCCACCTGAAAGAAGGCTGGAGTTGAACAAAACAGAATAATGTAATTCATTGCAGTACACTAAACGTAATTATCACTGAAGTTATAGTTGAGAAGGGAAGGGATGATTTCTTAGAAAACGTTCTATATTTCATATAACTTCAGTTCATACCCCTTATTACATATTTAAGACTTGGTTCAAATTAAGACGCCAGTGGCAACACTTGAAGATAAAAAATTGAATATAGTTTTTCAGCTGTTATACTCATAAATACAGGGCATTAGCTCAATTTAAGTGTAATTTGGAATCCTTGAAGATTTAATTAAGCCCCTGCTTAAACAATAGTTTCAGAAACTGATTAACAAAAAAAAAAAAAAAAAAACCCAAAATATTAATCACAAGTATGAACTGAATTCTCGTACCCGAGTGATGGAAGACTATTAAGCTCTGCAATGGAAACCTCGTGGCTTTTTACCTGAAACGTTTGCAAAAGAAAATAAACCTTACATATAATTTGTACAGCAAATAGAAAGTATAGAAGGAGAGAAAGATATACTTCTTTAGTAGATGGAAGGAATTGGAGGTGAGCAGAATGACCCATCTCCATTTCTTCTTTTTCGCCTCAATTAAGACTTTACTAGTTAAACTCTGCCTTAATATAACACTAATAAAAAAAGAATTAAAAAAAAAAAAAAAATTAAAATGAATACCACACGCTAAATTTCGGCGAGTTCCCTCCTCAAACAGCAACTCCTCTCTTCCTCGCTTTAGCCAATTGTCCGGCGGTCTGCACTTAATTGTGCCGTTGCCTTGTGGGCTTTTAAGCCCACAAAATCATGTTAGCCTTTGTTTAAGTGATCTCGAATTCTCGATACATCGAACGGTCGGCTAATTCGATAAATATTTATTATTAATGGAATAATACAACTCACCCAAACGCTTATACTAAATGTCACCTTTCAAATGATATTCACATTCATTTATATGTCGTCATTTTATTTATGTCCATACCGCTTAGGTGAGATATTATTGGATGTGAATTTGGATGATTAATATTATAAATTTTACAGTTTGTTAACGGCATTATTTTTTTTTTTAATTTCAAAATCCTCAAGAAATATTTGTTATTAGTCAAATATCTAGAGTGTGTTTGGTACAGGGAATGTTATATTAAGGGAGATGGATTACTGAAAATGTTTAGAGAATTGTGTTTGTTGGTTGGAATAATTAGTGGATATATTATAAATTATTAATTTCTCTCCTTTTTAAATATTAATATATTTATTTTTTTTATCCCCCTCCATCAAATTTAGCTAAAACATCCTAATAACAAAAAAAGTTTAAACTTAAGAAAATCACCCTCACCCACCCAAGCCACTGTCGCTGTGGACCACCACTGTTATAGTGGTGACAGAAAATCTGGCCTTGAGAGGCTAGATATGGCCATGAAAGGCCAGATCTACTGTTTTCGGCCATAAATCACAGATCCATGATCGAAAACGACCTTAATCGCATAGCCGATTAGATCCAACTAAGTCATGCGCCATTCTGTCGCCACTAGTAGTGGTGGCCAGATCCACCACCACCCTTGGTACTTTTTTAAATTCCAAGGTATTTATGTCTTAAAATTTGTATATAAGGATAAAATAGTCAATAGTGTTTTGTAATTGTTTAAAATAAGGGCATTATTGTCCTAAATTTTATATAAATGGGTAAAATTGTAACAAAAATAGATTACAAGTAATCTTAAAATACCCAAGAAAACAGAGGTAATCAGATTACCTCCTATATTGTCAATAGTAATTACTATTATGTTGTTAAGATTATCGAAATCTTATATTACAGCTGTGAAATGCCAGATATTGGGTCATGAAACGACGGCCACATCATGGGCCATGAAAGGCCAGATCTAGTTGTTTTTTTACCATAAATCACAATCCATGGCCAGAAACGGTCTTAGCGGCGCACATCCAACTAATCCGACCGATCGTGCTCCATTCCGTCGTCGCCGCAATGGTGGCCAGATTTAGCAACCACCCTGGGTAATTTTTTTTTAAATTCCAGGGGTATTTATGTCTTAAAAATTTTGTATATGAGGATAAAATAGTCAATTAGTATTTTTGTAATTGTTTTTAAAACAAGGGCATTATTGTCCTAAACTTTATTAATAAATGGATAAAATTGTAACAAAAATAAGATTACCAAAATATTTTAAATACCCAGAAAACGAAGGTAATCAGATCCCTCTTATATTGTCAATAGAACTATTATTGGTTTTGAAATATTATCAAATTTTATATTACTCGACAATCAAACGTGATAATCAAAAATATAAGTAGACATTACCTTAGTATCTCATATTACTCCCAACCAAACACACCCTTAAATTATGATAAAACACTGTAATTAAAAATAAATAATTATGATATTTAAGACATGAGATAGTTATTATTTTTTTTTTACGACTTATTCACAAATATATTTAATGAGAAATTGAATTTTATCGAATTTGACTGTTTGTAACAAACATATTTAATTACTCAAAGTAGGATTATCATTTACAAAATACACATATTCTTATGAGAATGTTAAATCCAATCAAAGTAATTGCACGAATTAGTTGTATTGAAAGAGCCAATAAATAGTCGAAATCTAGCGATTAGAAACATCTTTAAAGCGAGTAAGACAACATTGGTTTCAACCACCAAATCATTAAAGATCATTATTTCGATATTTGAGAATAAATTATGTACAGATAATAATTTTAAGTAGAATTTTAAGGACAACAATATCCCAGAGATCAAGAAAAAAAGGATTCACATGCTCGTCCGAAAAAACTTTATAAAGTCTCAAGTATTTGATTTAAAATCACTTCTTACATGGGAATTAAAATCCAATTTCAAAACAAGAACACTTCTCATGATTATAATATCATGATAGGCGTTTTTTTTTCCTTCTCGGAAAAATTCCCTCGTTGATAATGAAATCGAATTTCTACTTCATTCCATCGCTATTCATGATCTCATCTTTTTGGGAAGAATTAAACAAGTTGTTTGCGGACAAAAGAAACCGTTTTTCATCACTTGGGTAGATATCTATTTCACCTTTCGAATTGAGTACGGGGATGGATTACAAATTATAATCAAGCTCACAATGCGAGACTGATGAGAGCATCGGCATCAAAATCAGAACGTAGGATTACCAGCCCCATTTCATCAGTTATGGATCAAGTTTTATTCCGCACTAGGAATGCAAAATTGTTGCCAAATTAGACGGAAAAATCCGGATCTTCCATCTCCAGGTACAAATTAAACCTGAATATTCAAAAAGCCGTAGTTATAACATCCTTTGTACTCCATGTATTTTCGGAATATAAGGGAAATGTATCGAACCACAACTGTGAGTGGTGAAGTGGTTGAGGTTTATTGCCGATCCATGAAAGAGAGCAAAAAACTCTAGTAATTTGCACAACATGAAGGCATGGGCTGAGATGACTATTTTTGATACAGTGATGTTTCTGTGACAAGTTCTTGGTCAACTTTTGGGTATGTGGCTTAGGGCTTATGGGGTTTGAGCCATGGATTTTGTACAAGCTTGAGTGCCTCTGATCCTCCTTGTTCTAGAGCCATGTCAATAGAGCCTTGTTTCATTACTTTGAATCTTCCATTACATGACTGCAAGCCAAAGAGTAATGGAGATTCTGGTTCTCTTCCTCCTTATTTCGACATTAATATTAGCTTATTGTAAGGTAACATGGTAACCATCTCAATCATCATTTATCGGGACTATTCAAATTTGTTCCGTGGCTTGGGCAAGGGCATTCAATCCATGTTTCAATTCTTAGCATGTCATGCTTTCCTAAACCTACAGCTTGGAAGATTGCTCTTCCTGTTTTATTCTTGCTCATCTTCATTTATCATGATAAACCCACCTTCAATCCACTCATCCATGAGACACTTTTTCATTCAATTGGTTGACTGACTTCATAAATTGTTGCTCAAATTGCTAACCTTTGTTTCATTTGGTCTCCTCCACACGAAATTTCTCTCAACCCGCCATATTGCCGGACCACAAACTCTTTGGACGACTTCTGTCATCAAACTTTGATGAAAAATTTTGCTTCAGCCGATACCAATCTGTCTCATATCGAAAATCTTCGCCCCATAAGCCTTCTTCCTATCTTATCTTGAAGCTCCGAAGCTACGAAGTGCTTCATAAATGTTGCGGACCAAATACATAATCATACAAAAAAAGCCATGAAACAAACTCTATGCGATAAAATCGATAGTTCTAGCTAGTGCCAATATGTTGTCTAGCTAGCTTTTTGTGGCTTGGGAAACAAAATTCTCACCATGACTTTAACCTTTCTTTATGCTCTTATAACAAACCAGGTTATGCTGATTAACCCAGAAACTGAAATGGAAGACCTTTTCTGTGAGCCATTTCTAGAGACCACATGGATATTGTCAAATGACTTCCTGTTAAGGAAGGAGTGGGAGAGTTTTAGACAGAATTCTACTCATAGTTTTGGCAACATGCTAAAGATTAACTCCATCAATGCTTCCATGGATTCGCTTCCATCGTATCTACTTTTTATCTAGCTCATGATTATGATGATAATGATGAGTTTTCTGTGACAAAATACCTTGGTTGATAATGAGAGCAAATCTCTACTTTCTTCTGTCCCTATTCCTCGTGCCATCTTTTTAGGACGAATTAAACAAGCTATTTCCTAACAAATGAACTGTTTTTCATCACCTGGAGAGGTATCTTTTCCACCCTACAAATCAAGTTCAGGGAATAATTAAAAATTATCATAAAACTCACCTGGCCAAGGCTAATGAGAGAAAGAGTCGTAAAACCAGAAACAACTCCCTTTCAATTTGTCATGAATCAAGTATTGGCCTATACTCCGAATGAGAAACTGCTGCCTGAAGTGGATTTGACAAAATCGGTATCTTCATCTCCAGTTAAAAACCTGAATATATCAAAAGCTGTATTTATAACATCTTTACACTCTTAAGTACTTTCAAAATATGAGCAACATGTACAAAACACACCCAACTGTGAGTGGTGAAGTGATTGAAGTTTATCAACCAAGCCAAGAAGAGCATCAAATGACATACAGTAATTTGCACAACATAAAGACATGTGCTAAAATGAATCTCCTAAGTATGTGTGATGTTTTGGTGACTAGCTCTTGGTCCACTTTTGGGAATGTAGCTCAAGGTTTGGTGGGATTGAAACCATGGATTTTGTATGAGATTGGGGACAAAATGCCTCAGGTATACCTTGTTCTCAGGTCCGATCCATGGAGCATGATAACTACATCACATGATAATTGCAACGCAAAGACTAAGGGAAATCCTGGTTTTCTTCTTCCTCATTTGCAGCATTGTGAGGACACACCTTCAGGGGTTAAGCTGTTTTATAGTCAATAGAAAAAGGCTATAACAATGGTGTATCTCAATACAAGAAAAAAAATCAATGAATTCATTTGAAGTAGAAGAAATTCGAGAATGTCACAAAGACACCATAGATTGGTTTATTGCACGGATAACATCATTGTATTGTAAACTGTCCAGTTAATAGGAAGCTATTTAGCATTTTACTTTCTTCACTTTAGTAAGCTGAGCTTTTCATCTAACCAAGTCAAAAGCATATAATTTTCTGTTCAAGATTATGCAAAACTATCAGCGTTGCAAGCTTGGTAGAATTATAGGCAGGTTCAACATAGAAGTCATATGCAGAATAAATAATGAAGAAGCATTCAGTTGTTCTAGCTTTTGTTTAGCAAGATCAAGATGTTCTGCACAACATTCAACAATTAAAATGAAAACAATTGTTAGCAAAGAGGATAGGCAAGATGCAGTTGCTTTCTGAATAGTTGTATAGAAATACATGTTTGCACTCTTCTGATAGACGACCAAGAAGAAATCTGATTATGCTTTTGATTTGTGACGTATTTCAACCTTTTTATCACTAACTACCCCAAAAGCATGGCAACCAACAACTGTTTTAAGCTATTATATGCTTAAATACAAAATTGAACACATGACCCATGTCTAATTTGTTAAACTTGCTGAAAAGTATACATTTCAAAACAAAGAAAAAAGTTGACCTCTATTTAGTTTATAACACATCGAAGAATAAGCAAATGGAAGATAAAGAGTTTTATATCTAGCTGATGTGTGTTAGAAAGTAGAGAGAAAAATGAAGAAATGTTTGGCATTTGTAATAAAGGGCATTTGAGTCTCTAAAACTGTTTGAGGATCATAGAGTGCAAAGGTTTTTAAAAAGGCCATTTAATTTACTTTCCTTAAAATATAACTGATCAACACATGTCACATCAGAGGAACACAGCAAATCTAACCATAATGTTATTTTATATATTAATTTTTTGTATAAAATTACTCATTCCACCCTGTCCCATTATTCTCGATGCTAGATCATAGAATACTATCTAATTGCAACAAAAATTACTATTAATTATCACAGAACATGGATTGAATGTTCTGATGTGTCAACTCCATTTTTGCAAGCATACACTAAAGAAACTGATATAACTCTTAATGAGTGTATCCACCAAGTATTGACATTAGAAAATTGATTCACTTTCCAAATATTATGAAGATTGTCAATCAAGTATAACCTGATTCTTCCTTCAACATTGGAACATATCTCTAGAGAACCAAATAATAGGTTCTCTGATTATCCACACAATACTATTACATATTATATAAATCCTTCTTTGATAAATAAAGAAGCAATGAAATTTTCAAAGATGACACTACAAAAGTATATGGAAGTATTCAATAAGAAAAGAAATGAAATGAAATCTGAACCCATCAGCTAAAATCTAGGAACTCTGTTCTATGAATTTTAAAAAAGAACTTGACAAGTATGGGGGGAAGCTAAAATAATCCAAGAAGATAAAACTCAATTCAGGTTTCAACTCCAAAATTGAGTACTTTCTTTAAAAGCTATATTGTTTTTCCTCCCTAATGAACAACTAAAGCAAAAAATTAGACCTCAGTAACTGAAAATAAGCAACTTGCCAACGTTTCTACCATCTTGAGCTTAAGTCAGTTAATCCCTAAGTGAGAATAGATTTGATTGTGTTGTAACTATATAGTAGGTGTTAAAACAAGAGACTATTCGAAAAAGTAAAACAAGAAATTCTAAGTTTCTAATCGAGCAACAGTCACAACAATTATCAATGGAAATGAAAATAAGCATAAAGAAAATTAAAGAACACAGGATTTATAGTGGTTCGGTAATCAATTTGATTACCTACATCCACTTTTCAGAACAGTAAGGAAAATGCACTATAAAGGATAATCTTATAGAGTTTTTGCTTCCCAGTATATAATAAGAAACCCTAGGATAAAACCCCTCTGCTAATCACCCGAAAAATCACTTTTTGCCCCACCTCTCATACAACAAAAATACACAACAGATTAGAGAATATATACACAAGAAAAGAAAGAGAACAGATGTGTAATAATCAAAGATGCCAAATCTCACCAATCTGTTAGATGCATCTTGCGATCTCCAAGGCTTCACCTCAATCTTCATTGTAACATATTTTCTCTCTTTGTTAACCAAGAGAGAAAAATCGGGAAAGAAATGACCCAAAATGTGATTAGCTCTAAAAGGAGAAAAGACATGCCCCTTAACAATTCTTTAAATACCCTCTAACCACATGTATTAGCATTGACTCCACATAAACACAAATTAGGTGCCACATCATCACAAATCTCCACCTTGACATTTGATTTCCTTATTCCCTACTGCCCTGGGAAATTTTTTCACTTTACTCAATATGGAGCAGGCCCTTGAAGAGCCTTAGTTTATCCAAAGTAACAACTTTGGTAAACATGTCTGCTGGATTCTCTTTTCCAGGAAATTTCTCTACCTTGATAACTTTCTCTTTAGTCATGTTTATGATGAAGTGCAACCTCACATCAATGTGTTTCAATCTCTCATGGAAAGCTTGGTTTTTGCATAGAAAAATAACATTTTGGCTATCACTTTTGATTGGAATCTGTGTCTGAATGAACGCCAGTTCACTAAGCATTCTCTTGAGCCAAATTGCTTCATTTGCAGCTTTTGTAATTATAACATACTTAGCTTCTATAGTTGATAAAGTCACAATAGCCTACAAATTTGCTTTCCAACAAACCAGATTACTTCATAAAGAAAACACAAAGTCAGTCATTGACTTCCTATTATCAAGATTCCTAGCATAATCAGCATCAACACACCCCATAATAAAGTTCATTAGATCTTGCCCCTTATTGTACACAATCCTAGTTGAGATTATTTCCCTAACATATCTTAAAATCCATTTCACTACTTCCCAGTGAATTTTTCCAGGATTACTCATAAATCTACTCACATAGCTTACTGCAAAAGCTAAATCAGGTCTTGTACAAACCATTAAGTACATTAAACTGTCTATTGCATTTGCATAAAAGATATTGGCCATTTCCCTTTTTTCATCTTCTAAACTAGGACATTGATTCAAACTTAGTTTAATATGTTGTCCCATTGGTGTCTTGATAGGTTTACAATCAAGTATATTAAATCTCTTAATAACTTTTTCAGCATACTCCCTTTGGGATAGTACTATACTCCCTGTTTTCCTATCTCTTTCAATGTTCATGCCTAAAATCTTCTTAGCCTGCCCCAAGTCTTTCATTTCAAACTGCCTAATCATTTTAATCTTAAATCTAGCAACTTCAGAAGCATCCCTACATGCCAACAACATATTATCAACATAAAGAGCTAAGTAAAGATAACAATCACCATACAAACATTTGAAGTAAAGACAACCATCAAAATTGCTTCNTTCTTTAAAAGCTATATTGTTTTTCCTCCCTAATGAACAACTAAAGCAAAAAATTAGACCTCAATAACTAAAAATAAGCAACTTGCCAACCTTTCTACCATCTTGAGCTTAAGTCAGTTAATCCCTAAGTGAGAATAGATTTGATTGTGTTGTAACTATATAGTAGGTGTTAAAACAAGAGACTATTCGAAAAAGTAAAACAAGAAATTCTAAGTTTCTAATCGAGCAACAGTCACAACAATTATCAATGGAAATGAAAATAAGCATAAAGAAAATTAAAGAACACAGGATTTATAGTGGTTCGGTAATCAATTTGATTACCTACATCCACTTTTCAGAACAGTAAGGAAAATGCACTATAAAGGATAATCTTATAGAGTTTTTGCTTCCCAGTATATAATAAGAAACCCTAGGATAAAACCCCTCTGCTAATCACCCGAAAAATCACTTTTTGCCCCACCTCTCATACAACAAAAATACACAACAGATTAGAGAATATATACACAAGAAAAGAAAGAGAACAGATGTGTAATAATCAAAGATGCCAAATCTCACCAATCTGTTAGATGCATCTTGCGATCTCCAAGGCTTCACCTCAATCTTCATTGTAACATATTTTCTCTCTTTGTTAACCAAGAGAGAAAAATCGGGAAAGAAATGACCCAAAATGTGATTAGCTCTAAAAGGAGAAAAGACATGCCCCTTAACAATTCTTTAAATACCCTCTAACCACATGTATTAGCATTGACTCCACATAAACACAAATTAGGTGCCACATCATCACAAATCTCCACCTTGACATTTGATTTCCTTATTCCCTACTGCCCTGGGAAATTTTTTCACTTTACTCAATATGGAGCAGGCCCTTGAAGAGCCTTAGTTTATCCAAAGTAACAACTTTGGTAAACATGTCTGCTGGATTCTCTTTTCCAGGAAATTTCTCTACCTTGATAACTTTCTCTTTAGTCATGTTTATGATGAAGTGCAACCTCACATCAATGTGTTTCAATCTCTCATGGAAAGCTTGGTTTTTGCATAGAAAAATAACATTTTGGCTATCACTTTTGATTGGAATCTGTGTCTGAATGAACGCCAGTTCACTAAGCATTCTCTTGAGCCAAATTGCTTCATTTGCAGCTTTTGTAATTATAACATACTTAGCTTCTATAGTTGATAAAGTCACAATAGCCTACAAATTTGCTTTCCAACAAACCAGATTACTTCATAAAGAAAACACAAAGTCAGTCATTGACTTCCTATTATCAAGATTCCTAGCATAATCAGCATCAACACACCCCATAATAAAGTTCATTAGATCTTGCCCCTTATTGTACACAATCCTAGTTGAGATTATTTCCCTAACATATCTTAAAATCCATTTCACTACTTCCCAGTGAATTTTTCCAGGATTACTCATAAATCTACTCACATAGCTTACTGCAAAAGCTAAATCAGGTCTTGTACAAACCATTAAGTACATTAAACTGTCTATTGCATTTGCATAAAAGATATTGGCCATTTCCCTTTTTTCATCTTCTAAACTAGGACATTGATTCAAACTTAGTTTAATATGTTGTCCCATTGGTGTCTTGATAGGTTTACAATCAAGTATATTAAATCTCTTAATAACTTTTTCAGCATACTCCCTTTGGGATAGTACTATACTCCCTGTTTTCCTATCTCTTTCAATGTTCATGCCTAAAATCTTCTTAGCCTGCCCCAAGTCTTTCATTTCAAACTGCCTAATCATTTTAATCTTAAATCTAGCAACTTCAGAAGCATCCCTACATGCCAACAACATATTATCAACATAAAGAGCTAAGTAAAGATAACAATCACCATACAAACATTTGAAGTAAAGACAACCATCAAAATTGCTTCTCTTGAAACCAGCATTAATCATATATTAAACTATCAAACTTCCTATACCATTGCCTAGGTGATTGTTTCAACCCATACAAAGGCATCTTTAAAAGACACACTTGATTTCTATAACCCTTTTCAAACATTTCAGGTTGTTCCATCAAAATTCTCTCTTCTAAATCACCATGCAAGAAGGCCATCTTAACATCAAACTGCTCTTATTCAAGTTCAAATTGAGCTACCAAAGAAAAGAGAACCTTAATGGTAGTATGCCTCACCATCAGTGAAAAAATTTCAGTGTAGTCTACTCCCTCAACCTGTGTAAAGCCATTTACAACTAACCTAACTTTAAATCTAGGTGCCCTTACCCTTGGAATTCCCTCCTTTCTTTTGAATACTCATTTACACTTGACAACCCTATCTCTAGCCAATTGGCAGTTTTGGAGCTCATTTTCTTCATCACGAGTTACATCATCCTCATTCTCCACTAAGGCAGGTTCCTCTTCTTGGGATTGAAAATCTTCTTGCTGATAATCTAGCTTCAAACCACCAAGATTATCAGTAGTAACTTCATCACCCCAATTCAAATCTAATTACTTCAATTCTTTCACCAGCTTCACCAGCCTTTTCACTCAGACCACCTAATTTTTCTTCATTGAACCTAACATCTCTTCTGACTATACATTGTTTCTTAGCAACATCCCAGCACTTATACCTTTTTACCCCACCAGGATAGCCAATGAAAAGACACCTAATGGCCTTAGATGTAACTTATCTGACTTGCCATGCACAAAAACAGTGCAAAAAAAAAACCTTCAAATTGTTACAGTCATTTGGATATCCAATCCATCTTTTAATAGGCATTTTAAATTCAATGGCTGAGGAAGGAATCCTATTAATTAAAAACACTGCTGTATGAGCAGCTTTTGCCCAGAATCTGGTGGGGAGTTTGGCATAAGACAATAGACTTCTAACATTTTCCAAGATAGTCCTATTCATCTTCTCAATTAGCCCATTTTGTTGAGGCGTATACCTAACTGTCATATGCCTCAGGATTCCACTATCCGTACACAAACTATCAAACTCCTCATTAATGAATTCTAATCGATTATCAGTTCTTAATTTTCAAATTATCTTCCCTGTCTGATTCTCAATCATAACTTTCCAGTTTAAAAATTTATTAAAAGCTTCTCATTTACTCTTCAACAATTATATCCACACCCTCCTAGAGTAATCATCTATGATGCTAATGAAGAATTTACAACCTCCCAAGGATGGATATTTTGGCCCTACACATCAGAATGAATGTAGTTTGGGATGGACCTAGAGCAGTGTTTCCTTACACTAAACCTAATCCTACTCATCTTTCCATAAATATAATGATCACAGAAGGTTAGTTTCTCTATTTTGTCTCCTTCGAAGACCTTTTACTTGCTCAGCTCAACTAAACCCTTCTCACTAACATGTCCTAGCCTCCTATGCCATAAAGAGGTCTTGTTAGGCTTCTGAGATAATGACACAACTGTTGTTCCGGTGATGGTTGAACCATTTTGAGCATACATCCCATATTTCTTCTCTCCCTTCATCACAACTAAGGACCCTTTAGTGATCTTAAGAACTCCACCTTGAGCCTTATAGTTATACTCATTTGAATCTAAGCTTTCTAAGGAAATTAAATTCCTTTTTAACTCAAGTATGTATCTGACCTCTGTGAGTAATTTTGAACTGCCATCATGCAAGCTTAGCCTAACTTCTCCAATTCCTAAGACCTTACATATAGCATCATTACCCATAAAGACTTTCCCAAACTCAACCTTCTTAAAGTTCATCAAAAAACTCCTATTTGGAGTCATGTGAAAGGTGCACCCTAAATCTAGAATCCACTCAGAATCTATTTCCCTTTCAGAAGCCACCAATACATTTGAACTCTTATACCCATCAGAAGCTACATTTACACTCCCACTAGCATCCTTTTCCCCTAACTTTTTCTTCCTATCTAGACAGTCTCTTTTGAAGTGTCCTTCCTTATGACAGTGAAAACATTTTCTCATAAATTTCAACTTTGATTTTGATCTCTCCCTAAAATACCATTTCTTATGACTTTTCTTTTTAGATCTACCTCTCATATTAAGCCCTTCACCATCTAGCTTCCCCTCTTTCCTAAATTCAGTATCATTTGCAGTGATTACCACCACAACTTCATCTAGCTTAAGGGTTTGCCTACCATACTTCAAGGTATCAACAAAGTTTGCACATATTTTTGGCAAAGAATTTATGAGAATGACAGTTTGATCCTCATCCTCAACCTTGACACTTAGACTCTCTAAATCTTGAACCAATTTCATTAAATCATTCATATTCTTTCCCAAAGACTTATTCTCATCCATATTAAAACCAAAGAACTTTTGTTTTAAAACCAACCTATTAGGAGATGATTTGGACAGGTACAGAGAATCTAACTTTTCCTAAACCCCTATTGCTGTACTCATTTTCTTTACCTCTCTCAAAACTTTGTCTTTTACCCCAAGTATCAAGGTGCTATGGACTTTGTCTAAGAGTTCTTTCTTTTCTTTCTCAGTTAAGGACTCTAGCAACCTATCCTAACCCTCTAAGATAACTGACAGACCATCCTTAACTAACACGACTCTCATTTTCATCTTTCATAAACCATAATCATTGTCTCCAGTGAATTTTTCTACCTCAAACTTAGACATATCTAGGTTTTAAACCCTCATAGTTACTAGGAGATGAAAAGCCCCAAAAATCAAGACCTAGAAACCCTAAGTCAAGAAAGCACGTAACCAAAAGTTTCAAATCTAACCCTAACCAGTCACAAATTCAAACAATCTTAAATACCTAGACCTAATCTGGCTTTGATACCACTTGTTGAAACAAAAGACTATTAGAAAAAGTAAAACAGGAAATCTTAAGTTTCTAATTGGGCAACAACCATAACGATTAATACTAGAAATGAAAATAAGCATAAAGAAAAATTAAAGAACACACAAGATTTATAGTGGTTCGGTAATCAATTTGATTACCTACATCCACTCTTTAGGACAGTAAGGAAAATGCACTATAAAGGATAATCTTACAGAGTTTTTGCTTCCCAGTATACAAGAAGAAACCCCGAGATAAAACCCTTATTTTAATCACTTGAAAACTCACTTTTTGCCGCACCTCTCATACAACAAAAATACACAACATATCAAAGAATATATGCACAAGAAAAGAAAGAGAACAGGTGTGTAACAACCAAAGATGTCAAATCTCACCAATCCGTTGGATGCATCTTGCAATCTCCAAGGCTCCACCTCAATCTTCATTATAACAATTCTTCTCTCTCTATTAACCAAGAGAGAAAAATTGGGAAGGAGATGACCCAAAATGTGATTAGGTCTAAAAGAAGAAAAGACCTCAAATGCCCCTTAACAATTCTTTAAATACCCTCTAACCACATGTAGTAGCATTGACTCCATATAAGCACAAATCAAGTGCCACATCATCACGGTAGGGAAGAAAAAGATGTTCAATGTTTCCTAGTATCCTTTAGATACTTAACATCTACCACGTACGAGTTACGAATTTCTTCCACATTACAAAGTTTTCATAATACACAAGCAAACATATGACAATGCTTTGCTTGAATATGTTAAAGCCATCATTTTTTCCCCCCAACTTTTCCAGCATGAGCAAAGATTGACTGAAAAAGTGCTGGAAAATGAACAAAAAAAAATATAAAATTCATTGCATTACATAAGAGAGTTAATTATCACTGAAATTATTGCTTTGAAGGGAAAATGTAGGATTCTCCATTCTTTTGTTTCATATGTGACAAACAACATGTTCCTTCAAGTTAGAGATTGATGGAGATGTTAACCTACATGTGTGAGGATCCCTAAATTGATGTCTTGTTTTATGATTCATACCATTTGACATGACACAGATCATGAATGCCATATCAAAACTACAAATAAGCTATATTTCGAATAACATACTTTAAGATGACACATCATTTGAACGATACCGCCATTGAACACTGAACGACACTCATTCATGATTTAACTATTTGATTCTTAAGCATTAGAAACACATTTTCCTTTTTACCACTTTAAACTGATTTGAAAATTAACAATTTGACCATAGTTTTCAACTATTATACACACAAATGCAAGCCAATATCTCTATTTTAGCGCAACTCGTAACCATTAACAATCCTCAAAATTTTAGTTAACATGCTTAATCAATACTTTCAAGAAATAATAAAACCCCAAAATATGATCATAGTGCCATTAACCTTTTGGTTTTTTACCTAAATTTTTTTTTTTTTAAAAGAAACTAAAGTATAGATGTAAAAAAAAAAAAAGCAACATGTAAAGAATGATGAATGGAAGAAAATAATAGAAAAAATAACACAACAAGGTAGAAGGACTTTAAGCGAAAAGAAAATGAAAAAGGAAATGTTAAAATTCTAGAGAGAAAGACAAAGAATGAAATTGTATTTCAAGTGTGCATTTTCCAATGTAAGCTCATTTATACTTACAATACATGCTAGAATCATGCTAATGATTATGCTAATCGCTAAAATCAAGCTTTGCTTGATTCAAGCCATGGATCAAGTTTTGCTTGATTATGGCTAACACCCTCAAGCTTAAGGTGGTAACATAGATTCCAACTTGAAATTGGAAACTAACTTTGTGAATCGTCCTAGGTGATGAGCTTTTGTGAAGATATCGGCAAATTGATCAACAGAGCAGACAAACAAGTCAACAATGATGTGGCAAGTCAACGATAACGTGGAATCGATGACATGACAAAAGCCAATAATGGTTTGGTGAGTCAACGATGGCACGGCATCGATGACATGGCAAAAGCCAACAATGGCTTGGCGAGTCAACGATGACATGGCAAAGGCCAACAATAACCTGGTGAGTCAATAATGACATGGCAAAAGCTAAGAATGGCGCATCGAGTCAATGATGGCATGTCATGGATGACGTGGCAAAGGCTAACAATGACCTGACAAGTCAACGATAACGTGGCAAAAGCCAACAATGACCTGGCGAGTCAACGATGACGTGGCAAAGACCAACAATGACTTGGCTAGTCAATGATGACATGACATCAATGACGTGACAAAAGCCAATAATGGCATGGCATGGCGTGGCGAGTCAACAATGGCACGGCGTTGATGACATGGCGTGGCGAGTCAACAATGGCACGGCATTGATGACATGGCAAAGCCAACAATAGCACCCACCAACTTGGCGATGTGACATAAATTCAACTTCAATACCCTTTCTCACACTTGGCGTGCAAGGTTGAGTCCAAACTTATCACCACCTCAAACAAACGTGGCTCTGATACCATGATAAAGTGGGCTTGGATAGAACTCATTTCAAAAAACTAGCTCAAGGGAGGAGGGAGCCCAACAACATATATACACTATAACACCCCACCAACTTGGCGATGTGGAACAAATTCAACTTCAATGCCCTCCCTCACGCTCAGCGTGCAAGGCTAGGTCCAAACCCATCATCGCCTCAAACAAACATGACTCTGATACCATGTTAGAATTCTAGAGAGAAAGACAAAAAATTCTAGAGAGAAAGGTAAGGAATGAAATTGTATTTCACGTGTGTATTTTCCAATGTACAAGAGCTCTATTTGTACTTACAATACATGCTAGAATCATGCTAATGGCTAAAATCAAACTTTGCTTGACAAGCCATGGATTAAGCTTTGCTTGATTGTGGCTAACAGGAACAATGCAAGTTACAAGAAGGTTGCAGATTAACGAAATGTTCTGACTCTGGCCATGTGACAGGTGGTAGTTGGAGAAGGTTTGTGAAGTGCAGTGACTGGTAGCGGGGACTATGAGCTTTGAGTGAGACTGGGAAGAGAAGAAGCAAAGCCAAAATGGAAAATATTATTAAGATTCACTATTTGAGAAACTAACAAAGACACCCCTAGATTTACCATGAAATGATGAAAATACCCCTGTTCATGTTCAAAAGCCTCACATTTTTCATGTAAGTATTGATAAGTTTTGAGTTATTCGATTGATTAATTTAAATGTTTGAAATTACATATAAGTTGTGTAATACAGCACAAGTTGCATTGAATCTTTGACCATTCAAAAATATGCTGATCTAATGCCTATAAAATTATATCATAATTTGTGTAAAAAAAGCTATGTCATCCAACTTGTCTCATAATTATAAGGTCAAACGACATGCACCCACCCATAGTTTGTTGTAAAGACATATTGGTATCCAAAAAGTTTGGAGATGACAAACACCAACTTTCCGTCAAGTTCTGTTAATGAATTCTGTCTGTTGAAGGATAGAGTGGTAAACGGTCGAATAGTTGGTTGCTGGGCAGATTGGGAGCTGGATACAACAAAAGGTTGAATATGTGGTGGGTGACAATAAAACAGCAAGATGGGGGAGCGGTCGTCGACAAGAAAAAAACACCACAACAGCAACACAAACACTTCTAAACATCAACCCACTGACCAAACACCAAAAAACCAACAAAATGCTAAAGAAAATGCCACAAAACACGATTGTCTCGCGGCGGCAGATGTAGGTCACAAGCGACAAACATGCTGCCACCATTAGCACCAACCAATCCCCACCATTGACATCGACACCAACACTACCACCCATAGCACCATATACCCTTAATCTAACTATGGAAACACAAATCTCTAAAAACCTTTGAATACTAACAAATTAGCACAATCTCTATTAGTGGTAGTGTGGGTTTATCTGTTTTTTTTTTTCCTTTTCAAAATCATGGTTATTTGGTCTGTGGGTTTGGTGATCTTTGTTAGGAAGAGGCAACGACCAGTGGGATTCGCAAGGAAAAACATGTATGGTAGGGCTGTGGGGAAGGAGAGAATCAAGTGGGTTGCGTGTCAGTGCACGATCGCTTGGTCGCTTGCTACTACATTGTGGCTACTGTTGCGGTGCGAAGGACAACAGCCAAATCTCCAAACTTCGTCTTTTGCAAGGGTGAAGATGGGTCACAGAAAAGAGGAAATTTCAGCCAAAAATGGGTCAAATCTGGCTGGGGATGGAGGATGGTGATGGCAGGTGAGATTAATTGAAAAGGTGAAGGAAAAAGGAAAGAAAATCGACGGCGACGATGGCGGCTTTGAAGAAGAAAAGTGGAAGATGAAGAGTACTTGAGAGAGAAAGGTGAGTTTAATTGAAGAAGAAAGGGGTAAATGACCAAATTACCCTTTATTTGTTTTTGAATTTACTATGCTAACTTCTTCCGTTAAACAATATTAACGAAAAGTGAGTGTTTGTCATTTTTGAACTTTTTGGTTACCACAATTTGTCTTTACAACAAACTATGAGTGGTTGCATGTCGTTCGACCTAATTATAATAAATGTAATTTACGTATGCATACAGTGTTAGTACGAATACACTTTCATATTGTGCACTTTTCAAAAGTGTAATGTTTTCGGTTCATAAACACTTTTCAAACTTTCCTTTCAAATATTGACTAGAAATATCATCATTCAATTACAAATTAATAGGATTTCACTTATCACTGACCATATTTGAATCATAGATGTGATATGCAATATAAACACAAGTACAAGTAAGGCTTTTCACAAAAAAAAAAATACACTCAGGGTTGGAGATAAGAGTTAAACCTTATTGCATGAAAAAAACACGTATCATATTTTAATGAGTCCACCACTCACATATACGAATGCATCCACATATCTTATTGTATGAAATACACATACCATATCAAAAACTTGGACAATTCATGAAGGATACTACACACTTATAAAATGACTCCACATAAATGGCATATCAAATAAGTGCCCTACTAAACATTAAAAAAAAAAATAATAATTTCTTAATACAATTAAATTACATTTCTAAGACAATTATCAAATCTTTTAACTATTCATTTGCATTCACCATGAATAAAAATGATGCATATGTCAATGCACCTTCATATATCAACGCTCACAAATGTATATATAAATTACATATCACTTTCAAAATTGGTATCTCACGATGAAAATAACATTATTCAAAACCTTCTTGAATGTAAACCCTTTTCTTGAAATCTCAACATTATTATTAAACAAAACCTTAAATATGGAAGTTAAATGCATTTTGATCCTTTAGGTTTGGTCTAACTAACATAAGGTCCAATAAAATTGAAACTGACTTTAGATCCTTATCACTTAACAATTATAAATTATTTGAAGAATTTTGTTAAAAATCTAAAATACCCCTCATCTATTAATTTTTGTTTTCTTTTAATTAGCAAAATTATCAACTAGCAGCTGTTTATTTATTTGTTTATATATTTTTATAATTCTGTTAAATTTTAATGCTATTTACTTAAGACAAGATTAGGGGTATTTTAAACTTCAAAAAATAAATAAATAAATAAATAAATTAAATAACTGTAAACGGATAAGGATTTAAGTGTTAGTTTTAGATTTTACTGGATCTGAATAGATTGCGATTAAACCTTAGGCACCAAACTAACTATTAAAAAATGCCACGAACATTCCCTCTTGAATAGAGTTAATTCTTAATTCCCTAAGTTAGGATATAATACAAAAGCTTGAGGATTAAAAAATAACTTAAATCTTTTTGTTGTTAAATTTTAAATATTATAATAAATTATTTATAATAATATAAATTTTAATAATTTATTATTTTGAAATCCTGTATTATACGTGGAAGATTAATATGATTAACTCTCTTAAATATCGACACTTTCATTGGTCACTCCCGCTAGCTGGCCAAGGCCAAGAAGAAACGGTAGAAACGACAGCGTAATCATCTTGTTTGTGTTGGGTTTTCTCATTCTTTTTCGTCAGCCTTCCAAATTTCAATTCTTAAATTTTCTCTTGTTTGTGTTGGGTTTTCTCATTCTTTTTCTTCAGCCTTCCAAATTTCAATTCTTAAATTTTTCTCGAGAAAATTACATAATTATTAAAAAATCTTTAACACATGACAATCATTTTTATTCTTTCCATTTTGTCTTTATCTTCTTTTCCTTCTTGGAAGTCCAGGAACTTCTGACGTTTCTTCGTTGAAAGGTCAACTCAACCGAGTTACAGTTTCCATCTTTTTCAGCTTTTGATTTTGTTACCTATGTATATATATTTCTAGGGACCTTAATGGTTTTAGATGGGCGACGGAGGCCTTTCAATCTGAATATGCAGCTGAAACGACATAGTTTCACCATGTTACGCTTCCCTAAGCTTGCTACATGGATGCTTCTTTTGCCTCTTTTGCTCTTTCTCTTGCTTATTTCCCATGAAAATCCCTTCAATCCAGTCACCCGTAAGACCCCTTAATTCAATTTAATTTAATTTCAGTTCATTGATTTGATTGATTGAAGTTGGTTGTTGTTCATATTTGTACTCTTTAATGTTCAAATTTGTTGGTTTGTTTGTGTATTCTTGAGATTATAAAAGATGTTTTAGGATCGAATCTCGCTCATGAGGAGTTTGGTTGCAATTGGTAAGTTTGTAAAAAATTAAAAGTTTGATTTTTTCCCAATATTTTTCAAACTTAACCTTGAATTCAAGCAGCTATGTGGCTGGTAGGGCACTTCAATTGTCGTTTTAGTAATGTCTAATTGTTATGGAATTTAATTAAATGATTGGTTTCTGTGAGTTGTTCAAATTGGTAGTCTTCAATGTTCAAAGAAGTTGGTTTTGTTCTTGAAAAAGTAAAATGATAATATAGTTATGTTTTTTCCAATTCGGTAGAAATCAGTACAATGGTTTGTTTTAAGAAGGAAACGCCGAGATTGTTTAGTATTTCTTCGCTCTAGTTCTGAGCTGACATTGTGAATTCTACAATATTTGATTTGGATTCCCCCTAAAGTTTAGAGGACAAAGTATGACTCAATTTCTGTTATCTTCTGTCTTCAATTGCTGATTTATGTTATGCTGAGTAATGAATTTTCAATGTTGATTGAGCTGCTGAATTCTTTGTATAAAAGTAATTAAACTTAGTTATTTTACAATACAGATTAGTTTTTAACTTTGTATTTTTAAGATAAAATCTAGACTCTTATAAGACTCAGAGCTTGTGTAGGTTATACTTTTTTTACGAACTTCAGTAAGCACTCAATAACTTTCTATATATTTCTCTAGCTTAAGCTGCCTACATTTTACAGGTTTTTCAACTAAAAACACTCTACTACCAAATGTCAACCAAGTTTTGACGCTAGATTAACTGTGGTTTAAAATGCTAGTTCTCAGAATTGCATGATAATTTTGGCCCTGTTTTCTCAAGGTTGCTTTATTTATTTTGGACAAATTTCTTCAGTTTGCACCCTTGGGTATTTGGCTTGGGTACTTGGTGCCGTCAGAAATGCCTTCTGTTTCTAATTGTATTCTTTTGTCTTTCTATGTTCTTTAAACGAAATATGTTAAAGATCACTGCAGAGAGGGGTACTCTGAATTATAAATTTATGTTGCTGTTTCATCCTTGGCACCGTATTTATATCAGAAATTTTAAATTGTGGTTTTCTTAACATGCTACTCTTATAAATAGGAGTGAGTATTAATTGTATTTGATTTTCTAATAAAAGTTCGGAGTAATCAGTATCCCCTGCATTCTTTTAGCTGTTAATTTTACTTGGTTTTCCTCACATTTTTCAGGTTTAAGAAATTTCTTTCAACCCAGATCACCAGACTACAAACGTCTTGATGGACTTCTGGCACCAGACTTCACTGAAAAGTCTTGCTTGAGCAGGTACCAGACTGTGTTATATCGCAAATCTTCACCCCATAAGCCTTCTTCCTATCTTGTTGCCAAACTGCGAAGTTATGAAGAGCTCCATAAACGTTGTGGACCTCATACTACATCATACAGCATATCCATGGAACAAATAAAATCTGGCAAAATTAATAGTTCCAGTGAGTGTAATTATGTTGTCTGGGTAGCTTTTTGTGGCCTGGGAAACAGAATACTGAGCATAACTTCGGCCTTTCTTTATGCTCTTCTGACCAACCGAGTTCTGCTCATCAACCAAGAACCTGAAATGGAAGATCTTTTCTGTGAGCCATTTTCACGTACATCATGGATATTGCCAAAAGACTTTCCTTTCAAGGATCAATTTGACAGTTTTGAACAGGATTACGCCTATAGTTACGGGAACATGCTCAAGAATAACACAATAAATGCTTCAATGGAATCGTTGCCATCATATCTACATCTTTATCTTTCTCATGATTATGATCATCATGACAAGCTCTTTTTCTGTGATCAAGATCAAATTCTTCTCAGGAAAATACCCTGGTTGATAATGAAATCAAATGTCTACTTTCTTCCATCTCTATTCCTGATCTCATCTTTTGAGGAAGAATTA
Source organism: Pistacia vera (assembly GCF_008641045.1). Classification (NCBI taxonomy): domain Eukaryota; kingdom Viridiplantae; phylum Streptophyta; class Magnoliopsida; order Sapindales; family Anacardiaceae; genus Pistacia; species Pistacia vera. The sequence goes on along the minus strand of NW_022196153.1, from coordinate 208,177 downwards.
AACAAGTTATTTCCAGACAAAGAAACCGTTTTCCATCACTTGGGTAGGTATCTTTTCCACCCTTCAAATCAAGTATGGGGACAAATTACTGGGTACTATAAGAAGTACCTGGCGAAAGCAGACGAAAGGATTGGCATCCAATTGAGAGTATTTGATAACAAAACTAGTTCTTCCCAATTTATGGATCAGATTTTGGCCTGTACTCTAAAGGAAAAGTTGTTGCCTGAAGTGGATATGTCAAAAACTATACCTTCTCCATCAGAAAACCAGAGATCAAAGGCTGTTCTTATAACATCCTTAATCCCTGATTACTTCGAGAAATTGAATGATATGTATCTCAAGCACCCGACTTTGAGCGGGGAAATGGTTTCTGTTTACCAGCCTAGCCATGAGGAGGAGCAACATTCTGATAATAATTTGCATAACATGAAGGCATGGGCTGAAATATATCTTCTTAGTTTGACTGATGTCCTGGTCACTAGTGCATGGTCGACCTTCGGTTATGTCGCCCAAGGTCTGGGAGGTTCGAGACCATGGATTCTATACAAGATATTGGATGGAGAGACCCCAGATCCTCCTTGTGGTCGTGCCTTGTCGATGGAGCCTTGTTATCATGCTCCACCCATTTACGACTGCAAGGCAAAGACGGAGGTGGATACGGCTACTCTTGTTCCTCATTTGAAGCACTGTGAGGATATCAGCTGGGGGCTGAAGCTGTTCAATTATGATCAATAATTTTTATAGTTTAGAACATAGTGAATACTTTGCATACTGCTAGTCTTGTTCCGCTTTTGAGGCATAGTGAGGATGAGTTAGAGGACTTGAAACTTTTTGATAGTTGACAAAAGACAATAGTTATAGCTGTAAATATGTTTACTCTTTTATCTCTCTTTATATTTGGAGTTTACATGGAAAATGAATGTGAGTAATAAGAGGGTGACATTATGGAAATGGTTTTCTTAATTATCGTTTAATTTCATCTACATTCATTGTTTTAAGAAAGTATTATGAACCCGCTCAAGGGTTTTTTCAGATGGTTTGCATATATATTAAAATTTTATATCTTTTGGAATCCTGTCAAAAAAATTTATTCTATAATTTTCTAGAAAATAATAGTTAAAATCGTTTAATCTTTTGGAAAATAATTTGTTGTTTTAGAATTTATGGAAACCAAAACCCGTTGAGTGAATGAGTATTGACCTTAAATTTATATTTTGGAAAGCCAATAAGATAAAGACTTTTTATTATTATTTATTTAAGGTAGTATTTGTGTTAAAATAAAAAAATTGATTTATTTGATCTTAAATATAATATATCCTTTAACATTAGTCATATCCTTGAATAAAAATAATTATTATATAATTGTAAAAGGTACATTACGATTTACTTATATTAAAAGGACATATAATAATGTTGTTAAATTATTTATCCAAAAGTGATAGCTTAGTAACTACTTTTGTTTGCTGTTAAAGTGAGAGGTTTAATATTGAAAAGGGATCATTTAATTAAGAGTTCTAAGATCGAATCTGCATAAGAAGTCCATAAATTATTTAATGGATTTTTTAAATAATTTAATCTTTATTATTTTTAAATATTATTCCCAAAATGGGTTAGATTTTGCCCTTTTTTTTTTAGTTAAAATTGATTTAAAATTTTTAAAAAGAAATCACTAACCAATCTTGGTAGATTGTGAGAGATTTACTTCTCCATTCTCATGATTTATACAAAAAATATTTAAAAGTGAAGTAGTAAGTAAATAAAACATTGATTTTTTCTTAAAAAACAATAATTATAATATCATTATTTAAGTATATAGAATTTTATAAAATAATATTTCAAATTATGTTCGTATCCAAGAGATCTAATTACCACATTTAACCAAACGTTATGATAACACTCTTGGATTCGTCACTATTTGTCTACGTTTTCCCCAAATTATCATAGATCTTGAACTTTGAAAATCCAATAACATATTTTAATATAAATATTTTGAAATGTATCTTAAATTATTGAAAATTAATTTTATTTTAAGATTTTTTTTTTTTTTTGTTGTAAAGTGTAAACAAATTAAAAATTTTCATTTAAGAGATCTATTAACGCCTATTTTTCTGTTAATTACTAATTCAAGTACAAATGGTGAATTAATTACTAATTCAAGTACAAATGTTCACCCGCTCGACGGCATTACGGAACTCCCAGGATTCTAACAGTTTCCGTTAATGCCTATTTTTCCTTTCTACACGGATCTTAAAATTAAAAATCAAATGAAAAATAATTAAAAACCCTAAATTAGCTGTATTTAAAAAACATAAAAGAAAATTATTTATTTTCATGTCACTATATTATTTTTAAATTATCATATAATTTACGTGATTATATCATATCTGATATATAATTTTAAATTAATTTAAGATACACTATAAAAACATCATAAGGAATCATATCACAATTATCGGATTTAATGGTTTGATGTACAAATGTACGTTAGATAAATATATATGATTTTAGAATTTATTAAAATAAAAAATATAATAATAAAAGGGCATAATTTTTAAAATTGAAAAATAAAATGATTATTATTGAAAAGAAAAAAACGAGATCCTTATTTTAGGCCAAAAAAAACAAAAAAAACCACCGGAACTGAAAGGCTACATTTAAATACAACATAATTGTAATTTCGCGTACAAGAACAAACCTTTGTAGCAAGAGGGAGAGAGAGAGAGAGAAAAAAAAAATCCATAAATAAATTAAAAAACAAACAAAAATTTACCCAAAAACAACGAGCGATAAACATCAAACACTCTCACAGTATCTCTTCTTCATATTCATCGATTTCTCCGTTTAAGGTTCGATTTTTATTACTCCTGTTCTTTTAGATCTTTGATTTTCCTTTCTGTTCATTTATCTCTGTGTATCTTCTGGGTTTGTTTTTTATTGTTTTGTGGGTTTGTTCTTTTGATCTCTTTCTTGATCTGGGTTTTGATTTGAGTGTGTAATTCAACTCTTTGAGATCTAAGCTTTAATGGGTTTTATTTGGTTTATTATTCATTTTTTAAATAATTGTTTTGTTTTTATTATGTTTTGCTAATTATGTTATATTTGTTTAGGTTTTGTTTGATTTAGTGGCTGTTTTGGACTGTTAATCTTGTGGCAACAATGTGGTGTTGTTTGTAGTTCTGTGTAGGCGATGGGATGTGTTGTGGCAATTTGCATTAAGGATTTGTTATGAATTTTTCGTGTTTTCGAATGCTTTTCGTTCTTTTGTTGGGATTATTTCATTGGTTTTGACGGGCTCGCATGTGAAATGGGAAATTAAAAGTAATTAAGGTATGTGCGAACGGGTTTTGTTTGTTACGATTAACTTGATGGTTGATGGTTGAATTCATTTTGGTTGTGTGACACGCGTTTTTCGAAAGATTAGGGGCTGTAAGGGATTTGAATCTTTGTTATGACATATTTGGCCGTTAAATTAGCGATCCTCTTGGATATGATTTTGGGGCTGTATCTAGATATGAGATTTGTATATCTGTTCTCTGTAAATGATCATTGTTTGAGTGAGATATGTGCCATGCGTTCCTTTGTGGTGTTATCTGAAGTTCTGTTGCACGTGCCATTGCGTCATCCACGAATCCATAGGTCTAAATACTTTAGTTGGCACATACGTTTCTATGATTTTTGGTTAAAATTATGTCTGGAATTTCTTCTAGAAGCTTTGGCTTGGATTGAATGGGTAATCAATTGACTAACAGCTTGCATTTTCCTTTTTTGTCATTTTTTTCACCCTAGCATATAGCCCGTAAAGTTGATACCTCATTTAGTATGTGTCAAATGGTTAAAGTTTCAGATGCATGAAGAGTTGATGCCCTTGTTTTCCTTTCAAAATCCATTTGGAACATTATCTCCTGGGTTTTCTTTAACGAGTGTCTGAATTTTATCACAGCACCTACGTCGAAAGTATTTGTTCTCTTCTCTCCAACTCACTTATATTCAGCTCAAAAGCTCAAAAATTTAAGGACTTGTAATGTTTGATGTAGTTATAAGCTATGATAATCACATCTGTGCCAATCAATCAGTCTTTTTTTATTTATTTATTTTTTTTAAAGCTATTTGTTTTGTCTCTGCTGGTGGGTTATCTAATTGAAAGTGGTTGGATTTTGTTGAAGGCATGCCATTCTTTTTTTCTTTCAGTCATCGTACTTGATTGCTGCATGTTTTTCTCCCATTTACTTCATATTTTATTTTATTTTAAATTTTACTCATTCCTATTCCTCTCGCTTCATATGTTATGTATATGGATATGCTAAATAGTAACAGGAAAATTTAATTTTTTCTTTTCAACTATTTTAATAAATTACATAGATGCTATCCCCAGTGTACATTTATAGATGAAATCATCATATTTGATCAACTGTGTGCACATTGTTATTCTTTTATTCTTTCTTGTAGTTCAGTTTTCATGGAGCTTGTTGGACTGGAGTCAATTGAGTGGTCAACCTTGAAATTCATACATTGTAGGACATTTTCACATATGTTAGCTTAACCATATCTTTCTTCTTGTATTTAGTGTACATGAAACTTGTGGGATAAATCCATGGTTTCCAGATTTAAATTAGTGTTTTCTCTTTTTTTTTTTTTTTTTTTTTTGGTAAGTTGATCACACAAGGAATAAAAAGATTAATAAGACTTTAATGCGAAGAAGAAAATTATTTTGTACCTTTGTTATTTATTACTTCGTTACACATTGATGCTTTGTAATATTTTATCATTTGAAGGAAAGTTAAATCAGAGCAAACATTTGCCCTTTTGCTCATATGTGGACATATATCTGTCTCTCTGTATTATGTGCATTTTTTTTCACTCAATGCTAATTTTTTGATACGCAAAATAACTGCTATTGTTATTCTCTGGGTTACGAAGTGGAAATTTTGGGCCAATTGTTATACTGTGATTGCACAACTGAGATTGGTATTCATGGACAATTTGCAATTTGCTCATTTAGGAGACTGTTCGATTGAGTTAATAAACACTCTCAAAATAGTGTCATTGCTGGAGGCCATTGTCTGCAAGTTCTTTGGATCTTTTATGGCTATTAAATGATTTCCACTCATTAAATCTTTGATAGAATGCGTTCTGTTTGTTCCAAACTTGGCGTGGTTCCCAAATCATGCTGTGTGTATTTATATATTTACAATATGTTTATCTGGATAGTGCATGTTTTTATTCCGTATCCTATCAATTGATTTTTCATTTATTTGTTTCAGAAGATCAGCGATTTGGAATACAGGACGATGTCTCCAGCATCTAAATCCAAGTCCAAGGCCTCTGGAAAAGCTGCCAAGGAGCAACAAAAGGCTGCTATTAAGCCTTCGGGATCTTCCACCAACACTGGGAATGGAACTCCAGCTAGTGCTTACAATCCTATCTCTGGGACATTCCATACCCTAGATACAGCGTCAATTGCCACATCTCCACCTTACCAAGACAATGGTCGTTTCCGAAATATTGATGAGACAGATGAGCATTCCAGTAGCCCTCATGGAACAGTGTCTGAATATGATTCCATTTCAAACAATGGCAGTTGCTCTGGTGAGTCAGAAGACACAAAAGATAAGTTTGCAAGTTCTACTCCCCGGCCAGAAACAATACCTGGTTCTGACAATGATAGGCGAGAAAAGATCCGTTTAAAAAATGAGAAAAAGCACCAGCGTCAAAAAGAGAAGCGAGCACAGGAGTTGCATGACCGTTGTTGTGGCTATCTAATGTCAAGAAAACTGGAAGCACTTTCTGCGCAGCTTGTGGGAATGGGCTTCTCTTCTGAGCAGGCAACCTTGGCCCTCATGCTGAATGATGGTAGGGTAGAAGAATCAGTCAACTGGCTTTTGAACTTGAAAGAAGAAGCACGGAATAAGGACCATCAACTGGAAAGTGGTGGTAACTTGAAAATTAATATAACTGAAGAGCTTACACGCATTTCAGAAATGGAGGTGAGGTATAAATGTTCAAAGCAGGAGGTCGAAAGAGCTGTTGTTGCCTGTGAAGGTGATCTTGATAAGGCAGAAGATACTGTAAAGGCGCAAAAGCAGGAGCCACCTGCCACTTCACTGAATCCAGATGATACTGCTGACATCAAGAACCAGTTGAGACCACAAGAGAAACTTGCGGCTTCAATTACAGTACAGCAGAGAAGGAATGAACGAGATTTTAACTACACCAAGGCAGCAGCCACAGTACCAACATATTCAGAACCTGGGAGTAGAAACTTACAGCCCACAGTTACAAATCCACCTAAGTCACTGCCAGATAAAAGGTGGGCGACCACTGGTTCAAGCCCTTCTGTTTCAATAGCTGCTGCAGCACCTATGCAAGTAGTGTCTCCTACAAAAGTTGATGTTAGGCATGCTGTTGTTGGAAATGAGGGGAAGAATATCCAGCAAGTTAGGGAGCCAGTGGTTGTGATGCAACGGCAACAATCTATAAATGCCAAGCAGATCCCAGTCTCTAGTATAACTGCCTCACCTTCCATAACCGCTGGTTGGTATGCGAAAAATGTTCCAGTTGTCGAAAATGTAAGGTCAGATGGGAAAGTACTTCAAAGCATGGGAAATGTTGGCACAGAGAACCGGAGCTCAGAACAGTTCTATCATCAAGCACCTTACAAGGAAACTCAATATGCGTACAGCCATCTAGATACTACGCCAGCTGGTTTGGGAGGTTCATGGAGCAGGGTAGGTACATCCCCATCACTTACAGCTCCGTCCAGGCCTCGGGGTTCTTGGAGCACAATGGGTGGTATGTCTTCTCCTTCACTTGCCGTTCCATCGTCTCTTGGACTTTTTGCAAGTTGGGGATCTGCCGGAACTTTAGGTTCTTCGCATGTAGATTGGAATACAGGAGGGTTGATGCCAGAGTGTGACTACAACAGTATAGATTGGACTTTAAACACAAACCTATCTTCATCGAAAACAAGTGGGTTATGGCTAGGCCTTTCTTCTCTATTGAGGAACAGTTCTGGAATGAGAATGGGCAGCACAAATGGTTTGCAGGATGGTGGAGTGGTTACAGAAACATCATCTTCAGCAGGTTTGCGCGAGTGGACGTCGCCTTTTGCAGAGAAAGACATATTCAGTGTGCCTAGGCAGTTTGTTACTTCTCCTTCTCCATAGGAATGTGGAAGAGGATGAGAATGCAAAACACAGAGGCTGGTGTAGTTGATGTTTGGTTGGCTGTGTTGATGGTTGTTTCTGGTTTATCAATCAAAATGAATCTAGTTGTTTCTGGCTTTTGATTTGCAGTTTTTTTCATTTCATTTCATGCATGGTTTTTTTATCTTTACTCAAGGCTCCAGCATTCTAACTCACATTCCTGCATTGTTGAAAGATACAAGTTCTATAAACCCAGGAAGCCAAACATTCTAGACTGGCAGTAAATAAACAATAAAGGATTTTTCATCATATTTTTATTTAAAGGAAAAACAATTACGGAAAATGATTAAAGATGTTTATTTTAAAGAGGTGACTGCATATTTACTATAAACAAAATCACACATAACGTTTAATTTAATCAGAGGATGGGAAGATATTATATACATATAAATAAAAAAATATTTTTCTTTCATAATTTTAATAATAATGAAATTGTAAAATCTTGTATTTATATCTCATTTTCTACCTTCAATAATGAAAATCAGAAGCACTTCTGAGTTATTTTATTTTCTTATTTTTGGAAACTTCAAATCAAAACTCTTTATCTATATCTATTATAAAAATATGATTTTTTTTTTATTTTCATATTTTAATTATTCTGTTATTCTCCCTCCTTGCGTGTAAGTTATATAAGCAGATACCGTTAAGTAGACAAACCAAAATATCTATCCACTTGAAGTTGATAATGGCCCTCACTATGACAGGCTTCAACAACAACTTCATTTCCTCACCATCCCCATTATCTACCTTTAAACTTTGTTGCTCTTCTACTTCTTCTCAACTTCAACTCAACCAAACACCTTTCAAACACATCCAAAATTCTGGTGTCATCGCTTGCCTTCGCGCCAACAGGTTTCTGTTTCTATATATTCTTCATTAATTATATTATTTTTCGGGCGCTGAACTTAGAGTTATGACTTGTCTCAGTTTTCAAACTCTCAATTTGTTTGTTCTCTTCTTTTTTAGTAAAGAGTTGGCAATGAAAGCTGCTCGGGTTGCAATCAGTGGCGGCATCTCAGTCGTGAGTCTTGTATTTTCTATTAATTAAGAATTGTGCCGTCCATCTCAAGAACTATTCCAAATTTGTTCTTATAAGTGAAGTTGGGGTGAATAATTTGGAATACTGCTCGTGAAGTTTATTTCTTTACTAATATTCTTGTTAATTTAAGAGCAATGCTACACTTTTAAAGTAAATATCTCAATTCAATTTTGAAATAGATTCATCATTTGCCATCATATCATTTGTATAGTTTCAACAAATCAATCATCAAAAGTTGTGATATTTACAAAAGGGTATCGTGTTATTGTTAATTTAAGTAGTTTTGGAGAACATTTTGCATAAAAAATGAAGGACATGAATGGATAGTGTAGTGTACTAATTGCTCCGGTTAGTTCTTCCTTTTACCATAACTTTATAATATCTCAATAATCTTTAAGGCTAATCACATCTTTTCATGTGGATGAATGGTTTAGTGCATAATAAATTGATCCTAAAAGTGTATATTCATACTGAATCGAGTTGCGGTTTTTTGAATATAGACTATCGATCAAGTCTTAATTAATTAATTAATTTTTTTGTTTCCTGTGATATGTAGTTGGAGATTGTGATGTCAACCCCAGGTGTGTTTGAGGTTGTTTATAAATATACTGTCTTTCCTTCTTTTTGCTGCTCTTATCACTTGGCTTTAGAATTTATGGCCTTTCTTCTCTTCTGCGCAGGTTTTACAAAGTCTGGCACAGGAACATCCTACAATGACCTTAGGGGTAAAGATCTTCAGCTCCTCCTAGATTTACATATATGCCATTTATGTTCAGTGTGGGCACAGACAAATTGTGCTGGACATGAACTGAAAAAGCTCAGCACATGTTTGACCAAAGAGCAGGGTGTTGTGCTTCTGGGCTTGTATGTGTTAGTACATCAAGGAATACTTGGAGGGTTTTCAAGACATGTCATTATTTATATTAGTTGAGCATCACCTTGAAAACCCTCTTGTCTAGTTTTTGATAAGTGATTCAAATTGTCATTTGTTTGATCTTGAGTGCCAACGCATAATGAATTTGTCAAAACTGTGAAGAATATATTAGTTTTGAAACAGCATGAAGGCCTGATGTGTATGTTCTTCTTATCTACATATGTTGTAGAAGTTACTCTTCTAGAATTTTTCTAGAAATTTGCTAAATTTCTATGTCTTGCAGGTTGGAACTGTTTTAAATGTCAAGGATGCTAAAAATGCAACAAATGCTGGAGCCAAGTTTGTTATGAGTCCTTCGACAGTTAAGGTATTCCTTCAGAATCTTAAATTTTCTATATTTAAACTGAAAGTATTGTCTCCAGATTTTGTTTTGTCTCCTTTTTCTCTTGATTGGTTATTTTCCCCATTTTCCGAGTATCTAATGAATAATAGTTACCTTCCATCTTGTTAACAAACCTAATAATATGTTTCAAATTCTTTCTCTGCTGTTTGTACTAAACATGCTTCTGTTCATCAGAGGATTATGGATGATGTCCAAGGTCGTGAAGTTCTGTACATACCTGGTGTGATGACCCCAACAGAGGTAGAGAACCTTGTTCTTTCACCTAATCTTTGAATATTCAGGCTTCTGTATAGTTATAATTGCTTATCATTGCTTCATAATGATGATCTCTACCCAGCCTGGATTTCTGTCTTTGTGATCGTTCATCTGGAAGGCTATATTCATGACACCGGTTGAGATTTAGAAAATTTGCAATTAGTTTTTCTTTATTTGAAAAACCACTTAATCTTTAATTTCAAAATTTACAGATATTGTCAGCACATGATGCTGGAGCCAAAATTGTCAAGGTTAGTCTTGTCAAGTTATCATTTTTAATGTTGTTTAGGACATTGGAGTCAAAATATATAAATTTAGAGATGTTGGAGTGTCTTGTCATTTTGCACAACGTGCATCACTTGTTGCATAGATTCTTGATTTTAATGTTGAAAAGCATTCTTTATTATGTCTAACTATAACTATGGAATGATATTTTCGCTTTACAATGATTTGGCCTAGATGTATTTCTTGGTTATGCCCAAATTTACTCTTTTGTTATGTTTGATAAATTTAGTAGGCTGTACTCTGTTGGATACCGTTAAATAAAAGTATACATTTCACAGTTGCGGTAATAGCGTATTTATATCCCAGAGTTATTGTTTCACTTTGACAGTTCTTTGAATCAACAATGTTTCTGGAGTAATTACTAACATAATCTTGTTTCCGCCATTTTTTTGAGAGCTAAAATCTAAGAATGTGAGTTAAAGTTTCAAATGACAGTTCTATGAGAACCGTTTTTCTTAATTGCTAACTTCATCTTGTTTCCAGCATTTCCATGAGAGAGATAGGATCTTAAAAATGCATTTGTTTCTTTTATATATGGCCTTAAAAGTAATTTCTTTGAATATAGGTCTTATCAAGTAAAAGGTTTCCTTGTCTAGCTTATAACATCCCATTTTTTAATATTCAATTCATTTATAAAGAAAAAATCCTTCAATGACTGAAAGATACAAGACATCAAAATGCAAATGAGATGCAAAATGTTAGTAGAGAAGGTAGGACAAGACTTGATATAGGGGATCTTTCCCAAGGTGTAAAGATATGATGTATTAATATTGAAGTTGGAGAGAGGTATCAAGACATTTCTTTTTGAAGAAGTTTATAGTGATAGTTAGCTGGCACCCAATTTATAAATGGTCCGTTTACATGAGATGCCTTTGAGATATAAACATGTATGCGCAGTTGAGCTGTTCTATGGGATAAACTTATTATCTAACACAAAGAGACCTTAAGTTTTTGGAGCCATTTCTATGGAGTCTTTCTGAACCGGTATTCATATATAATGCTTCTGGGTAAACTGCTAATCAATGCAATTTCAAAGTCACTGGACTAGGTTTCTTTATTACATAAACTGAGTTACTGATCATAAATTTTCTTTGCAACATAAATTATTGTTGTTGCAGCATCAGAACTGTACATGAGTTGTTTTAAGAAAGAATTTATATACTGCATTTTGTTTTTCATTTTTGCATTTATCATATGCTCTCAACTGTTCTTTTATCTGAAAGTCAGTTTAGTATGATGCATGTGTTAGAAAAAAATTCTGGTCCATACATGCCTTCTGATTTTAATTTCATTTAATTGGTGGGATAGGTTTATCCTGTTTCTGCATTAGGTCGTACCCGGTATATATCGGCATTGAAGAAGCCATTTCCTCACATCCCAATGGTTGCATCTCAAGGCATAACAATAGGTTGGTAATTTCAGTGCTGTCTTATTATCCCAAGCCATTGTTGCAATCATATGCTTTTTACTGACTCAGAAATTAAACTTTTACACACTTCAAAATTTGAAATATGGAGTTGTGAAGGATCTATTTTTTTGAAGTGTCTTAAGACATCCACTTTTCTTCTTTGTAATGCAAATCCCAACCCTTCTACATAAAAAGGGGGGGGGGGGGGGGGGGGAAAAAAAAAAAAAAAACCACAATGGGCTCTCTTTTCTTGTCATTTTTTTGTTCATGAGGTATCCTTACAACTTTAAAATTTGCAGTATGTTCAGGACATTTATTTTCGAAAAAAAATTGATAGAAAACTCATTGCCATATATTCTTTGTTGTGGTCGAAGAGTATTTCCATCAGTTTGTAGGATTTTCTTTTGTCATTTCATTGAATTTGTTTCAAATTTGATACAGATTTGATAGGGGAGTACATTGCTCAGGGAGCAACAGCAGTTGTGTTGTCAGATGCCATTTTTAATAAAGAAGCAATGGCTCAAAATAACTTTGATGCAATATATCAACTTGCCAGCCTAGCGGCTTCGCAGGCTAAAGAAGCTGTACAATGGTCAGTTCTCCTATTTTGTGTCTCACATGACAAACTCTTCATTTATCATAGGCTATATTAGCTGTATTCAAGGACACTATAGCACTATAGTTATTGCTTTTTTATTTTTTCATGAGAAATAATATTGTCATTGCCACTGTTTGTTTCATGATATGCAGGAAGAGAAGGTGCATGCCAGATTAATTGCTTTATGAGTGGCCTGTACATTTCATCTGTATCATCAAATACTGACTGCTTTAAACTTATCCTGAATAATATAATAGTGCAGATGCAATGTCCATATATCCAGCATTCCTTTAATTGTGGTTCATCAATCACTGGTTTTGTATAACTATCAATCATGTTATTTATTCCTGGAGTTTAGGCTAAGATTAATATTTATACTGTTAATAGCTTTGGACTTTGGATATTTATACTGAGCATTGTGACTGAAAACTATCAAGTTCATCAATGGAAACATTCTGATACAGGTAAAGTGATGAGTTTTATTGTCTTTCATCACTGTTAATGTCTTACTTCATTGTCGTGGCCATCATGAACATAGTTAATCCAACATTTACTTGCTTCTTTCAAGATTATTTCACACTTTTGCAGTTGAATATTGTGAATAAATCCAAGCTGGTTCTGCAGATGGACGGCAGCCTCGCTAGCGTTGTGCTTGGAGGAATGAGAGTATGTTGATAGCACAAAGGGCTAATTTTTCTTTGGAGGAAGAGATTTATGATATTCCTAATCTGGTCATACACTCAAATATGAACTGTGCTTTTAACATTACATTAAATATTTTAATGGGATTTTTTTAGAGTACTACTTTGGTAATGCTTCAAGACTACTCTTTGAAATCTTTAGATGCTCAGAATCATTTAAACACAACATGGCTTGTAATGAACAATATTATAAGATTATGAACTATCGTTTAAGATGATCATAATTGAGTATATGCGTTGTTAAAATTCAAATAGAGAAGGTAATTTCCATAAAACATCCAATTTAATTAGCCCTCAAATCTCAATGACCCCTCATTTCACATTTTTTTGTTTTTTTCCTTTTGAGATTTATATATAATATAATAATACTCAAACTCATATAAAGTTACCTCATCAAAGAAAATAAACACTAGTACATTAAATGTGTGTGACATGAACTCTTAAATCTAAAGTGCAACAATTAATAAATAAATTAAAGCTTGAGGGACAAATCAAGTGCTGATGAATCCTCATTATCATCACTCTTTGATATTGAAGGGTCACCTTGTTGATGATAATCACCATTTTTAGACCAATTTAGAGCTTGAAAATTTGTTGAACCACCACAAAATCTTGGAAATGATGGCCTAGAATTAATACCATTATCATTCATCATCCTTAGCCTTTCAATGGATGATATTTGTATAGTATTATTGTTGGTCACGCCAAGGCCAAACCAATTATATCCCGATGACAATGAAGAAGGCCATGGAAATGAAGGTTTATTGATCAGTGAACCGTAAAATGGATGTGGAGAAATAGTTGGATAATAAGGATAAGAGAATAATTTTGGAGATCCAAAAGTACCCAGTTGATGATGATGCTCTTCATTGATTTCTTTTTGTTTTTTCGCCAACGCTCGCTCTTGTTTGTGTGCATTTTGATGCCCTCCTAGAGCTTGTGATGTTGAGAACTCTCTTTCGCAGAAATTGCATGAGAAAACCTTAGTTTCTGATTGCTTATAATCACCCTCATGATTTGAAAGCTTCAAGTCTAACGAAACACTAATAGAACTTGATAAAGCTTTAACAAGTTGACCATCCTCTTTCATGTTGTGACAATATAATAATTTTGGAAGACGCAAGTTCAATTTATGTACTAAGAATTATATAATCTTTTTCTACTTATGGAAAGAAATCTCATTTTATAGTTATTTGGCTAGGATTAAAGTAATTTTTTATATGATAAGGCTTGCCTATAATTATTCCAAAAATGTGATTATTCAAAGTACAACGTGAACATGTTAAATAAATACTCGTTTATATAAGGAATCTATAATTATTTGCTTGATTTCATAAATGGAAGCATGATTAATTATTTAATGATATATGAAAAATTAAAAATTAAATATATTGGTGAAGTCCTTGTTCTTCTTTCACTTACAGAAAAAATATTTAAGTTTCTAACAACCTAATACAAGACATAAACAATTGATATGCTTACCATCAGTTGTCTGTCATTTATGTTCTAAATTTATGCATTGATCTTCCATTCTTAAAGGAGAAATTTTTGGTGTATCCCATGTGTTGTTTATAGATTTATATTTGTTTCTATAAGGGAGAAAGTCTTTTGTGTATCCAATGATGAAAGTGTTACTATGAAGAATGAAAATTAATGATGGTGTAATTGTTAAATAAAACATATAAAAGGAATTGTTTTATAGATAGAAGGTTGGTTTTAAGGATTTTTCTAAACATGCCAAGTGTTGTTTATGTTATTGAAATAAAATAAAGCATCATTAAAAAAAGATATTAAATGTTTGATAAATTAAGGAGGCAATTTAAAAGATTTTACATCAAATTACATGTGAATGATATATGAACTATTATTTTAAAACTTCAAAATCTACATGATGAATTAATGATAAACATTTTCCAGTTATACTGACTTTGGAATTTAATTAATAATATAGTTTAAGTAAATTAAATATTCAAAACTTTGTAGCTACCATGTAAAGCATAAATTTTTTTGATATTCCATATCTTCTAAATGAAAAATGCAAAGTAAATCCAACCAACCAAATTACCAAAATTAAAAACAAATACAATTATTTAAAGATTATATGGCTTGCTTTTCTTTAATAGACAAATATAGTGTAATTTAAAGTTGTCATGTATAGACATAAAACCACAAAATAAGAAGTAATTTGATTGATTTCAATTAGTGGATGCATGTTAAATAATATTATGAGTTGGCATTTTTAAGTTTTGCATTGGCAATCCATTTAATAGATATAATTTAATTAATTTATGAGATAAAGTTTAAATATATACTTTGAATCTTTAACTAATTTTAAATACTTTGCATTATAAATCTCTTAAAATTTGCATGTATGAACAAAAGATAGAAAATTAGTAGAATACCTTCAATTAAGATACAAATTATGTATACATGTTAAATCCTGACTATACATATAAATTTGATAAGTTGGCATTTTGTAGTTTTATGATTATTATTTTTTATGCCCAAAAACCAGGGCTGGCGTAGGCATGCATCAGTAGAAACCAATCAGAGTTCAGGAAGGTTTTCTATCGTCTGGATGCAGCCACGTTCCGCAAGGACGTGAGGGGTAAGGCCATCGTCAGTAAGGTAGGTGAACGCTAGACCTACGAGTGGCTGTGAATTGTCCACTTGCTGAAGCCCTACGCGATTTAAGGAAATCTTTCATGCAGATAACCAATGGGAAGCGGGTTAGGAATTGTACCACACCTGCCCGCACACAGAATCATGATTACCAGCTTGAATCCTCCAACTATAAATAGAGAGCTCTCCTCTATTTTATAGGATTGGCTCATCCACCACTTAAAACATATACTTTCTCTCTCTTTCTCTTTATCTCTCTCTCTACATTTATTTTATTTTCTCTATTGTAATTTAGCTCGTCAAGTGCGATTTGATTGTAATCAGCCATTAATATAACCACAGTTGATTTAGGATTTGCCTTAGAGCATCCGAACCACTTTAAAGATTGCTACCCGCTCTATATCTCCTTTTTGCAGTTCCATATCACGTGTGATTTCTAAGTCCGCTTAGCACTTCACATGTGCGAATAGTTGGTGTTAAAATCAAACATCAACAGTTTGACGCTAGAGGAAGGGCCTGATTTAGTGTCCGCTCTTCATTAGAACCTCTGACTGATCCTGTGCACCAACTAATGGCTAGCGGTTTCGAAATTGAGTGAACCAATATCGACAATGAGGAAGTCCCCCAGGAACAGACTGACACTTCTCTTGAAGTGCCGCCAGTCTAGCAGAGTATCATGGTGGATATTCCTTCTAGCTCACAACTTGACCCAACCGTGATGAATTACCTGGAGAGGTTCAACAATACTCTCCAAACGATTAGCCAGAGGCTGGACCATTTGGACCGGGTTATGCCACTGGAGTATAATGAGGCGTTGCCACTGCCAAAGACGCCTGCAGGTCACGCGAAAGTGCAGAAAAGGGCAAAGGCCTGAACCGCACGCACTGCAGCATGTAAAAGTAAGGGAAAACAAGTGGCGAGCAGTGGACTAGAAGGCTCTGAGGGGCTAGCGAACATCGGTCACGCAGCGGGTAGAATACCCGTGGTGTTGCGACTTGGTGACATGTCATAGCATGAGCCGTCCCGTGCCACGTCGTATGGGCACACCCGTAAAAGTGCAGGCCGGGGAGATTCCTAGCCTCATCAAAATAATGGTCCCAACCGTCGCCATCGGGGTAACCCCCACCATCCACTGGTCGGTTCTGACCACTGCGGGGGTTAGAAAAATTCCCCGAGCCATTTGCTACCCTTACATAGCTCTAGCTAGTGTGTGTCAGGGTGCGCCGAAGCTTTCGGTCGAGCAGCAGAAAGGCCCAACCTTCGGTCTTTCCTCAATTGTAACCATGAGGGTCGAACCCACGTTGGGGAAAGTAACCCCTCGATAGCTCTGTTATCTCAGATTGAAGAGCTGCAGCGACAATTGGATCAGCTCAAGGCTCAACAAAATGAACAGGGTAAGGTCGCTGAGGCGTCCCCCTTCTCTCTAGCAGTACTAGCTGCTCCTCCCCCATCGAGATTCAAAATGCTCGACATGCAGGCATTCGACGAAAATTCTGATCCGCAGGACCACCTCTACGAGTTCAATGACCTTATGGAACTCCACCAAGTCTCCGACTTGGTCAAATGGCACTGCTTAGCAGTGACATTAACCACCCATGCCAAACGCTAGTTCAGGTCGCTCCCTGCAGGATCAATAAGCTCATGGCTACAAATGAGCTCATTATTCTTAAGGCACTTCTAGGCAAATAGGATTCTCAATGTCGTTGAGCTACCTGACCAATATACGGTAGGAGAGTGCTGAGTCCCTCCAATCTTATATAGATAAGTTTCACCGCGAACTCCACAAAGTGGCTCACACTCCTGAAGAGTCCGTTCTGACTCTCATTATTACAGGGGTTTGCCCACAGACTGACTTATGGAAAGAGCTACAATCCGAGGACGATGTTTCCCTCACTCGTTTTTCGAACTCATCGAGAACTTTCTCCGAATAGAAAATTCTGTGGTTGCTCTCAATCACCACAACCCCGATCCTTCAACCGGTGTTCCCTGTCGGGGGGAGAACAGTAGAAGAGATGATCGCGGTAGGGCTAATGATGATCAGCAAAAAAGAAAGAAGCAGCGATTCGAGCCCAAAAAGTCTTAAGCCCCAGTTCCTCGTCGCGATCGCGACAAGAATCAGTACACTCATTTGAATGCCTTAGTATCGATAATTCTGGATAAATTAGAGGAGGCCAGCCTGCTCGAAGAACCAGAGCCCATGAAGAATCATTTCTCAGCTAGGAACAACAAAAAGTACTACCATTATCATCAAGACAATGGGCATCATACTAATGAGTGTTGGGCTCTCAAGCAAGCAATTAAAGACCTCATCAAACATGGGCACTTCAAGGAATATGTTGACGGTCCGACTCCCATTCGGGAAAAAGAAGGAACAGGGGAAGAGACACCGTGGTTGCAAGGGGCTCTACTGTGTAAGCATCATTTTCGGGGGGCCATACCTCGCGGGGAACTCTCGAGGTGCCAAAAAAGGTATACCTCGGAAGCTCGCCATGACCCCTTGAGTGTAATGAGCACAGCTCCGCCACCTGCTAAGATCCGTAGGGAAGAAGAAATTACCTTCTTCGAAAAAGATGCAATACGAGTGCATCACCCCCACAATGATGCACTCGTCATCCCGTCTGAAATAGGCCAGTGCGAAGTCCACAAAATGTTGGTCGACAATAGAAGTGTCGTGAATATCCTGTTTTAGCAAGCCTTCGAAAGAATGCAAGAGGACGAGGCAGACCTGAAGCCTGCCTCCTTCCCCCTCTACGGTTTTGCCAAGGATCACCTAATTCCTAAGGGAACAATTGCACTCCCCGTCACGTTGGGTGAAACCAATGAAATGACCAAGGTGACAGATTTCTTGGTGGCAAACTATCCGTCTACCTTCAATGGCATCCTGGGACGCCCTCTACTACGGAATTTCAAGGCTGTCACCTCTATCTACCATCTGAAGATAAAGTTTCCCACCTCGACAGGGATCAAGAAAGTGCAAGGATCCCAACATGAATCTCACGACAATTAGAGTAGGTGCCCTAGAGCCAATCAATTATTATAAAATTGACTCTGTAATAAATGTTTATTTATCAATAAAAGGCATATCCTACTATATCACGTAAATCATATTATATGTATTGATATATGTCCTTAGAATGGTAGAATTGTGACGAGGGTATCAAGTGTTTCAAATTTTGATAGTGAGAACCCTATAATCATATATGGTGGCCATTCTATAAACATCCATAGCCCCAATATTATTCTAACCAAGGACGCAGATAATACGGTAAGACTATCATAGTGTTGAACGACCCTGTCGAAAGGCAGTGACTGATCTCACTTGTTAAGGTTGTTTGCCGACAACCTGATGTAACGCATGGGTGCTTGCTAGAAGGAAGTTCACTGGACAGACCCACCAGAGGATTCCATATGGATGGGAACCTCAACGTTTATGGAATAAATCCTCTAACGGATGGTGGTGGATGTGATCCTTAGACTTGAGATCACCGGAGTGCCTTGTGCACCAATTGGTGTAGTTTGACACTAGTCCAACGTAGTTCTATTCAGAGTTATCAATATGGTAATGATTAACTACATTGAGAAGTGTATCGAGACTATGGTGGATCGACAAAGGATTCATCACTCTTGGGTACGGGAGAAGTTATCTCACTGGGTAATTCAGTAAATGGAAATAACACTAAATCTGTGGCCATAGTGGGATTGCGTTGATGCTCAATCCAATTTAATATTCCTATCATTGGTCTAGTAACTGAATATAAACATGTCGAGACACTATTTCTGTACCTCAGTCTCGATGAGATAACAGTTGATGAAAATATTTGATTGCACAGTAATCATACTGTTGACAAGCTGTGGTTTCACTAAATCTGAATCTATCAGGTGATCATGATACCTTGCTAGGGGCCAGTCTTGGTATGTGTGTAGTGAGATGATTAATTGGTGTTAATCGCGATACTACTCACTCCCGATATGATGAGGAGCCTACGGGTCACACACTTAGAAGATAATTTAAGAATCAATTTGTGAGAAGGGTATTTTCATCTTTTAGGATGAAAAGGTATTTTGGTAATCTCACAGTGCAATTAAATTTGTTGATGTTGTTGCATGTATTTAATTTTAATATTAAAATTAAATTAGTGAGATTATATTTAAATATATATCTCTGTATATATTTAAATGAATTATTATTAATTAATTAAATATTAATATATTATTATATATTAATTGATTTTAATAATAATAATAATTAATTAATTAAAATACCATAAAGGGTGTGTTTGGTTACAAGGGTGAACTAGGGTTGGAGCCCATGGCTATTTCTAAGTAGAATAGGGTTTTAATTGTTGCACTATATAAGTGCAACTTAAAATTAAAACATGTGGAATTATTCATTCAATTAAAACCCTAGCCACCCTGTCTCTCTCTCTCTCTCTCTCAAGAAGAAAACTTTTTTTGTTCTTCTTTCTTGATTCTTGAAGCCCTTAATTGTTCTAGCAAAATAATCAAGAGTTCTGTGGATTATCTTCGTGTGGACTTCTGTGAGTGTGATCTTACTTTGGATCGATTGGTGAAAAATCACGTGAATAGTAGATAGTAAACAGTAATCGTGAATAGTGTTCCTGTCAGAAATTAGAGATATTCGAAGGAACCTCCAAATGTACGTAAGTATTCTAATCCTTGAATGGATTTACTTTATACAAATTTTTTGTTTATAAACATGTAAACAGTATAATCTATACTCTGATCTAGGCAAAGAAAGGTAATTGATTTATAGATTGAATTTTTGTTTTCTGCTCCGTATGGTAGATCAATTACTTACAGCGAATGCTACATAAGGGCAGCCCAGATGGCGAGCAAGGGAAAGGGAAAGCCAATGGGCGTCCCCAAGCACATCATGGCAATCAGCAGGATTGAGCCACAACCTGGACCATCAGAGGACAACATGGATCCTCCCATCTAGGAGTGGCCTCATAGTGGGCTAGTTGAGGACCTATCTAACGTATCGATGATGAAAGCGAGCCGACCAGAGTATTAAGAATTGGGAGTAATCTCAACCCCCAGCTCGCCGAAAGCCTGACAAGCTTCCTCAGAGAAAATGTCGATGTTTTTACATGGACTCATGCTGACATGGGACATGGTTAGGATCAGTCTGAACATAATATGTCATGCTCTAAACATTGATAGTGCAGTCAAGCCAGTTCGCCAGAAGAGAAGAGAAATGGCTGAACGCTATGCCACCTTGAAAAGTGAGGTGGATAAGCTCCTCTTGAATGGGTCTATTCGAAAGGCACTTTACCCGAGCTGGGTTGTCAACCCAGTCTTGGTAAAGAAGCCCAATGGCAAATGACAAACCTGCGTCGACTTCACTGACCTCAACAAAGCTTGTCCGAAGGATAGCTTTCCCCTATCAAGGATCGACTAGCTCGTTGATGCCACTTTTAGGCATGAGCTGCTAAGCTTTATGGATGCCTACTCGGGATATAATCAAATCCTGATATACGCGTCAGACGAAGAACATATCTTGTTCATTACAGATTGGGGACTATATTGTTACAAGGTCATGCCTTCGGCTTGAAGAACGTTGGGGCAACTTACCAGCAGTTGGTAAACCATATGTTTTTCGAACAAATCGACAAAACAATGAAAGTCTATGTTGATGACATGCTAGTTAAGTCGCATGTCGCATCAGATCACATAGCGCATCCCGTCGAAATGTTCAACGTGCTTTGGAAGTATAGGATGAAACTCAACCCTCACAAGTGCTCATTCGGGCTATCCTCAGGAAGGTTCCTAGGGTACATGGTTAACCAGCAGGGAATCGAAATCAACCCACTAGCAAAAAGCAAGTTCAGAGCCTGAATGGCAAGATATCAGCTCTAAGTCGCTTCATATCGAGAGCAACATACCATTGCTTGCCATTTTTTAATGTGCTTAGGGCCAACAAGAAGTTCAAGTGGACTCCAAAGTGTGAACAAACCTTTCAGAGTATAAAAGAACACCTCGGAAGACCACCTCTCCTGTCCAAGCCCCTTCTCAAGGAAATTTTACTTTTACACCTGTCTGTCTCCCAATATGCAAGCAGCGCTGCTCCAGGAAGAAGGCAGAGTTCAATGGCCAATGTATTACGCGAGCAAGCGACTGCTGGACGCTGAGATACGGTACCCAAAAATGAAGCGATTAGCTTATGCCTTGCTGATCACCTCTAGAAAGCTGCGACCCTATTTCCATGCCCACATAATCCATGTTCTAACCCACTACCCGCTCAGGCAAGTTCTTCAGAAACCGGAGGCTTCGGGTAAGTTGCTTAAATAGGCAATGGAATTGAGTCAGTTCAATCTACATTACAGACCGAAAACAACCATCAAAGGGCAGGTTGTTGCCAATTTTATTTCGAAATTCTCATACTAGGCCGATCAAAGACCCTAGCAATCGACCGGCGAGGTCGTCCAGGAGACCATTCAGAACCTGTCGGCCTGGAGCCTTTATGTCGATGGTTCCTTAAACAAGAAAAGAGTCGGGATAGGTCTCCTCCTCCTCAATCCTGAAGGGACGCGCATTCATGGAATCCTCCGGTTCGGGTTCTAGGCTACTAACAATGAGGTTGAGTATGAAGCGCTGCTTGCTGATCTATGACTGGTGAGAGAAATGTGATCCGACGCGATCAATATTCACAGCAACTCCTAGTTGGTCGTAAATCAGATCTTGGGAGAATACCAAGCCAAAGAAGAGAACATGATCAGCTACCTAAAGAAAGCAAGGGTTGCACTCGAGCCTTTTAAGCATTTCACGATCACGCAAATCCCAAGAGATAGTAACTCTATCACGGACGCCTTGGCAAAGATAGCCTCATCGCTAGACTTAGATATGCCGAACAGTATTCCAATTTGGTACATAGAAATCCCGAGCATTAGCTCACCTGACCCAATAATAGCCACAACCGAATTAGTCTTTTGGATGACCCCAATCATTTTGTATCTCCAAGATGGGACTCTGCCTAGCAACAAGATTGAGGCAAAAATCCTGTGCACTAGAGCTGTTCGTTACACACTCGTCGAGGATCAGTTGTACAAACGAGGGTTTAGCGCCCCTCTCCTCCAATGTGTAACCAATGAGGAAGCAGATTGTATTATGAGGGAGATAAATGAAGGGATTTGTGGTAATCACACTGCCGCTCAATCCCTCACCAATAAGATTTTCTGCCAAAGATATTATTGGCCCTTGCTTTAGGAAGACACTTTCAACTTTGTAAAAAAGTGTGATAAGTGCCAGCGGTTCGCGAACATCCCACAAGCTCCTTCTCGCCAGCTGACTACAATGACCACCCCCTAACCATTCTCTATGTAGGGAATTGACCTTATTGGGCTTATGTCCACCGGGAATAAGGGCGTCAAGTATGTCGTGATTGCGGTAGATTATTTCACAAAATGGGCTAAAAACGAGCCTTTGGCCGCGATCACTACCAAGAAGCTCAAAGACTTCATCTTCAAGAGCATAGTGTGCCGTTATGGGATTCCTCATACTCTCATCTCTGATAACGGTAAGCAATTTGATAACAAGGAATTCAAGCAGTTTTGCGATGAGTGGGGATTCACAAAAAGTTCGCCTCATTCGCCAGACCGCAAGCCAATGGTCAGGTTGAAGTTGTCGACAAAACCATCAAGCACACCTTGAAGGCCAAGCTTGACGCTGCCAAGGGTAATTGGGTCAATGACCTCCCCGAAGTTTTGTGGGCATATAGAACGACTCCGAGAACCTCCACTTCAAAAACACCCTTCTCGCTAGCATATGGCTGCGAGGCAATGATCCCAGTAGAAGTGGGGACCAGTTCACTTTGGAGAGACTTGTTCAATGAAACAGACAACAATGTGCTTCTATGCGCAAGCCTAAACCTAGTCGAAGAACATCGCGACAAGGCTCGGTTAAGAATAGTATCTTACAAGCAACGTGCAAAAAGGTTCTTCGACTCCAAGGTCAAAAGGAGAGGCTTCTAGGTCGGTGACTTAGTTTTGAAAGAAGTCCTTCTCGGTACAAGAGAACCAAATGCGGGGGTATTAGGACCCAACTGGGAAGGTCCATACGGCATTGTCAAAGTGATACGACCAAGAATGTATCACCTCAAGAGGCTTAACAGTTCTGATATACCGCAAGCTTGGAACGCTGAACATCTTCGCCCCTATTATCAGTAATTTCGGGCTCGTTCTCAGTTTTTCATCTCTTTTACTTGTAAAGTTTTCCTTGTAACCTTTATGAATAAGGTCGTTCTTCTTCACCTTGAATAAATGTCTTACATAATCTTGTTCGTTGTAATATTTTTACAAGTTTCTTGATGAGATGTACTATTAGTTTTGTAAAGCACTCGAGATTGTAATAGGCTAAAGAAAACTCTTTTCATATATGATTTACAAAAGTACAATGGACAGCCAAAAAGAAAAGAGTCAAAAGAAAAGGCAGAAAATGAAAAAGATCACTGGCCTCTACCTCCAGGATCTTCAGGTGCAACCTCGTCATCCCTCAGATGGTCGTCGGATGTCAAGTCAATCGTTGGATCCTTAGGAACATATTCCTCCGGTTGATGATCCTCCGAAAAGGGCTCTTATTCCTCCCCCTCCCTGGCCTTGTCATCAACTCGGGCCATGGAAGCAAGGATGTCTTGATAATCAGGCGAGAGGTCGAAGAGATTCATTCCCAGGTTCTTTGGTCGCAAGCTATAAATGGCCTGAATTGCCTAGCCAGCGACTTTCCTTTCAAGTTCAAGGCTTTGTTGCTTCATCTGGTCAGTCAATGAAGTGAATCACCCTCGGGAAAGCTCGAGGTCCATTTCCAGTGCTCTCTTCTGCTTCTCGGAGTTCTACCACAATCTAGCTCTCTCTTCCTCCGCCTTCGCAAGACGCTTCGAGTTCGCCTTCAGCTCCTTCTATTTCTTGCCATCCTCTTTGGTAAGTTTGGCTACTGTCCTCTAGAGTTGTTTGACCTCTTCGTCTCTCCTTTCGAGCTTAGCCTTCTGGAAATCCACGGTGCTAAGGGCAGAGTTTTTCTCTGCCAGGTATTGATTCGCTTGGAGGTTGAACAACTTGGCCTCTACAGCTCGATCTTCGAGGTCCTTCTTCAGTTTGGCATTCTCCTCTTTGGGTCTTGGATCCCTCCGGCATAGTCTAGGTTGTCCTTCTGTTGGGCCATGTGCAAAACAAGCAGGGTCTGCAAAAGAAAGGAAACAAGAGTTAACTCCCATTTTTCTAAAAATTATTAAGACCAAAAAATCAACTAAGTTTGAAGTCCTCGATGAGGAAGAATTGCCCTACCTGATTTTGCAACTAAGAACAGTGGTCATCAAGTCTGTGGGCCAGGAAGCCACGAACTCCTCAAAGGCCAAAGCCAATTGACACTCCAGTAGGGTATACACCACCGGCTACAAGTGCTCCGGGAGTTGCCCCATGGAATCCAACACTAGCGTGCCTACCTCTGTAGGAACTGGCAACTTGTCGACTCGCTGCTTGCCTGCTCTTTTGTGAGTAACTACGGTTTCCCCCTCTCTTCGGCCCGAGCTCTCGAGGATCGCTGAGACGCCCGACGCGTGCCTCAAGCGAAAAGTCTGGTATGACTGCGAAATCTTTGGCTACACCCTAGAGCCCTCAGACTCCGATTCCTCAGCCCACAGCTGTTTTCTTTTCTTAGTCTTTTGGCCTGTGGTTTTCTACTTGAAGGCGCGAGTAGTCGTAGACTGAGGAGCTTCCTCATGTCGCTTCAGGGGTGTTCACCCTTCGGCACCAATTTGTATCCCTCCTATGGGGATATCACCAGGGACCGCCTTGACTAGCTTAGTCAAAGCGACCCGAGGAAATACTAACTTTCTCAGCACCTTAGGCGGTATGATCGTTGCGCACCATAGAAATATGTTAGTAAGACAGGTCGCCGCAGGCAACTAAAAAGCATTCTAAGTATGGGGATACTCACAGTCTAACTCTAAGGATGCTTTCGGATTAAAGAAGCCGTACTTTTTCAAGTTAGCAGTGGTCACGAGCAGTCTTGCATCGCGACAATGGTCTGGAAGACGGCCGAACGCAACGATTTGGTTGTAATCTATTAGATTTGCCAACTTGGTCGTCTTATTTCTTGCAAAGAGAATAAAAAGTTTCGTTAGATACAAAAACCAAAGGTGGAACAGTTCGCAAATGGAAAGGAAATACCTACTTGGCTCCCTAAACTGGCAGACGCCATCGTATTCATAAAAGAAAAATTTAGTTTCATAAGCCACGACATTGTTGGAATAATTAAACATTCCTCCCTCGATCGTAGATCGCTTCAAGAGGTAGAAAAAATCTTTATCTTTGCTCTTCTTCAGATAGTAAGAGCACGTGAGCTCCAATGCCGTCAACTAGCCATAGTCGTTTTCGCCATATGCGATATACATAGCAATAGCTATCATATACGCATTAGGTATTAACTGCATTGGTACGACCTCGAAATGGTTAAGGATTGACCTAACGAAAGGATGAAAAGGTATTAGTGCCCCATACTTAAATATCGTCTCCAAGATCGCGGCCTTTCCCTCTGAGGGATCCCAAGCCGTACGGGTTATGTGCTGATAGACATTCACGCTAAGCGCGTATTGGTCCACTGCCTTTTGTATCTCTTCTCGGGTGATCATTGACCAGGTCTCTGGCACGGGACCCGCTTGGGTGGTTGGTGCCTACGAGCTCTTGCCCTCAGCTACCTTGGTCGCTGAGGCGTCAATTGTTCCTAAGGTCTGAAAAAGGGGCGACGTAAAATATATATATATAATGTAAAATACAAGAAAGAAAAAAAGGCTCAGTCCTCGTACGATGTTCCGTACGGTGACGTAGAAGGACAAAGGAAACCCTAATGCATCCTTCTAAAACCCTAGTAAAACCCTCAAAAACCTTTTTGGGCGTGAACCCCCAAGGATTTGTGCCCCAAACTTCTCATCTTTAAGAAAAACTAAATCCCTCTCCTCACCACTATCCGGGGATACACACTACAAAAGCCCACCGGATAGACCATACCCGCCATTACCAAGCAAGTCGAACATAACCGTCGAATAATGGAAGAAAGCGAGAGAGAAACTCTTCTTACCTCTTGGCGGCGTGGGAAGAGTTTTATGTCATAACGGATAGTGCGCATCAACGGAAGAAGGCGAGTTGACTTTTGTGAGAGTTTCGTTCTTCTTTCTAAGAATGTGAATTATGTGGCAAAATCTGAAGCAAATTCGGGTTTTATAGGGGAAAAGCAACGATTGGTTTCCTGAGCAAGCGATGTTTGGGCGGGACACGTTTCTCGCCATTGATTATGACCATGTGTCATTAATCCGCGAGAAGAGTAACCCCCACGCTTCATAAACACCAATTGACATTTCCCTCCATTGGAATAACCAAACGATGGCATGACTACCCTCCTCCACATTAAATATGCCCCTATCCGCATTTAATGCCCTGAAGGAGAATATCGTTTCAGCATGGCTCGCATTAAATGCGCAGGCCTGGCACTTATTTTTGTAATGGACAAGCCTATCAGAATAAAGGATATTTTATTGGTTACGTGAACCGTTACGCACAACGGATAACATCTGAAGAGGTCATTCGAATTAACACTCTTCGTCGCGCGTCAATTTCAAAGCAATGCAACTCCTCGTCTTTGATAAGAGATGTGATGAGACTTTTTTAGGTAGTGAGTTAGGGTCGAGACCCAGGGCCTGTTGATATGACACTAATTGTGATATGAATTAGGTCACTGAACCAGCCATAAAAAAACCACATCGGGTTGCTAATACAGTTCTCAGGGATCCATACAGCTTGATCGGTTCGATCAAGCGTCATTCGGGACAAACAAAGTCGCGGTCTAATCATGAAGTTCTCAAGGTTCAATCCTTAAACCTTGAAAACTGGGGGCTTCTGTTATGCCCAAAAACCAAGGTTGGCGTAGGCATGCATTAGCATAAACTAATCAGAGTTCAGGAAGGTTTTCTGTCGTCTGGATGCAGCCACGTCCCGCAAGGACGTGAGGGGTAAAGTCATCGTCTGTAAGGCAGGTGAACGCTAGACCTACGAGTGGCTACGAGTTGTCCACCTGCTGAAGCCCTACACAATTTAAGGAAATCTTTCGTGCAGATAACCAATGGGAAACGGGTTACGAATTGTACCACACCTGCCCGCTCGCAAAATCATGATTACCAGCTTGAATCCTCCAACTATAAATAGAGGGATCTCCTCTATTTTACAGGATTGACTCATCCACCACTTAAAACATATACTCTCTCTCTCTCTCTCTCTCTCTCTCTCTCTCTACATTTATTTTATTTTCTATATAGTAACTCAGCTCGCCGAGTACGACCTGATTGTAATCAACCATTAATATAACCACAGTGGATGTAGGATTTGCCTTAAAGCATCCGAACCACTTTAAAGATTGCTACCCGCTCCATATCTCCTTTTTGCACTTCCACATCACGTGTGATTTCTAAGTCCGCTTAGCATTTCACACGTGCGAATAGTTGGTGTCAAAATCAAGCATCAACAATTTTAAACATACAAACTCTTTATTTATCATAGGCTATATATATTAGCTGTAATCAAGGACGGTATAGCACTATAGTTATTGCTTTCTTATTTTTTCATAGGAAACTATTCTGTCATTAACACTGTTTGTTTCATGATATGCAGGGAAGAGAATGCGCATCCCAGATTAATTGCTTTATGTGTGCCCTGTACATTTCATAAAATACTGACTGCTTTAAACGTATCCTGAATAATATAACAGCGCGGATACGATGTCGATGAATCCAGCAAAGTCAACTATGTCAAGATGTAATTGGTTCCTTTAATTGTGGTTCATCAATCATGTTATTTATTCCTAGAGTTTAGGCTAAGATTAATATATATATAGTATATTCTTCTTGAGGACAAAAATAAAAACACTTCTAGAAATTAGATTGTAATATATAATGGTATCTAAAAAAAAAGCAAAGGGCAACCAATAACTCAATTTCTCTTTTTTTTTTTTTTTTCTTTTGTGATTTATATTTTAATATAATAATACTCAAACTCATATAAAGTTACCTCATCAAAGAAAATAAACACGACAAATTTAATGCACTATATGTGTGTGACATGAACTCTTAAATCTAAAATACAATTAATAAATAAATTAAAGCTTAAGGGACAAATCAAGTGCTGATGAATCCTCGTTGTCACAACTCTTTGATGTTGAAGGATCACCTTGTCGATGATAATCACCATTTTTAGACCAATTTAGAGCTTGAATTTTTGTTGAACCACCACTAAATCTTGGAAATGGCGGCCTAGAATTAATACCAATTAATCCACCATTATTATTCATCATCCTTAGCCTTTCAATGGATGATTGTGGAGTATTATTATTGGTCATGCCAAGGCCAAACCGATTATATCCTGATGACAATGAAGGCGGCCATGGAAATGCAGGTTTATTGATCAATGAAGCATAAAATGGATGTGGAGAAACAGTTGGATAATAAGGATAAGAGAATAATTTTGGAGATCCAAAAGTACCCAGTTGATGATGATGCTCTTCATTGATTTCTTTTTGTTTTTTCGCCAATGCTCGCTCCTGCTTGTGTGCATTTTGATGCCCTCCCAGAGCTTGTGACGTTGAGAACTCTCTTTCGCAGAAATTGCATGAGAAAACCTTAGTTTCTGATTGCTCATTTTCTTGCTTATAATCACTCTCATGATTTGAAAGCTTCAAGTCTAGCAAAACACTATTAGAACTTGATAAAGTTTTAACAAGTTGATGATCTTCTTTCATGTTCATCTTCTTAGATTAAACCTGGTTTGTGACTTTGTGTTTTGGGAGAATATAATAATTTTGGAGATGCAGGTTCAATTTATATACTAAGAATTATATAACTTTTTTCACTTATGGAAAGAAATCTCATTTTATAGTTATTGTATGCATCAAATTTGGCTAGGATTAAAGTGATGATGACTAAGGTTTAACTTGTTCTAGAATTTTTTATCTGATAAGGCTTGCCCTATTGTTTTTCCAAAAATGTATTATTCAAAGTACAATATGAACATGTTAAATAAATACTCATATATATAAAGAATCTATAATTATTTGCTGCCAATTTACTTGATTTCATAAATGGAAGCATGATTAATTATTTAATGATTTATGAAAATTAAAAATGATATGTATTCAACATCTAATGATTTATTGGTGAAGCCTTTGTTCTTCTTTCATTCATAGAAATAATATTTAAGTTACTAACAACCTAATACAAGACATAAACAATTGGTATGCTTAACATCAATTGTCTGTCATTTCTATTCTGAATTTATGCATTGATCTTTGATTCTTAAAGGAGAAAGTTTTTGGTGTATCCGATGTGTTGTTTATAGATTTATATTTGTTTCTATAAAGGAAAGAGTCTTTTGTGTATCCGATGATGATAGTGTTACTGTAAATAATAGAACTTAATGATGGTGTAATTGTTAAATAAAACATATAAAAGGAATTGTTTTACAGATAGAAGGTTGATTTTAAGGAATTTTCTGAACATGCCTAGAGTTGTGATATGATTAGTTTTAACATTAAGTTATTTTGTTGAAAAAAAATAAAGCATCACTAAAAAAGATATTAAATGTTTGATAAATTAAGGAGGCAATTTAAAGAATTATATTAAATTACATGTGAATAATATATCAATTATTTTTTTTAAAAACTTCAAAATCTACATAATGAATTAATGATAAACATTTTCCAATAATATTGACTTTGGAATTTAATTAATAATATAGTTAAGTAAATTACATGTCATTATTTTGAACAAAAACATATTCCAAACTTTGTAGCTACCATGTAAAGCATAAAAATTCTTGATATTCCATATCTTCTAAATGGAAAATGCAAAGTAAACCCAACCAACAAAATTACCAAAACAAAAACAAATATAATTATTTAAAGACTATATAGCTTGCTTTCTTTAATAGACAAATATAGTTTAATTTAAAGTTTTCATGTATAGACATAAAACCACAAAATTTGATTGATTTCAATTAGTGGATGCATGTTAATTAATATTATGAGCTGGCATTTTTAAGTTGTGCATTGGCAATATATTTAACAGATATAATTTAATTATTCTAAAAAAAGTTTAAACATACTTTGAATCTTTTAACTAATTTTAAATACTTTGCATTACAGATCTCTTAAAATTTGCATGTATGGTCAAGATTTAATATGTATACATTAACTGATCTAAAATTGAATTACTTCTTAATTTTTAGCTTAATTGAAGATATTCTATATGTATACATTAATTGATCTAAAATTGAATTACTTCTTAATTTTTATCTTAATTGAAGATATTCTACTAGTTTTATATCTTCTGTTCATACATATAAATTTGATGAGTTGGCATTTTGTCGTTTTGTACAATGTTTTTAAAACAACCCGGGTCTTGACTCGGTCAAGGGGTCGGTCCCTGACAGGTTATTCGCAAGTATACGAAATCGCGCAAGTAATAAAGCTCGAGTAAACGAATGTTGAATCCCAAGGAAACTACCTACCAAGTACTAAACTAGTTTATTTTGTTCTATTTGACGAAACAAAATTTTAAGAATGAATTTAATGAAAAAGATAACAAACTAAAAATTAAAATAAAGCAGAATTTTATGAATAATTTGGTAAATAGACTAATATAACTAAATCTAGGGCACATATTTCATACCAATTTAATCATATGCATTGACAATTATTGCTAACCTAATTAAGTTTATGCTAAAGGTCAAACTCCCTGATATTCCACTAACTTTCTCTCAAACAATTAGCGAATTAACACTTAAGCATGCAACAACCCAAAATATCTTTAAGTTGAATTTAGGAGCTAAGAGATCATTAAGTTCTTTGAAATTTACCAGAGCCTCATAGATCGCGTTAACCTATCTCTAGCATTCACTCAATCTATGGTTTTATTACCTTAGACAAATCAGGTCTCATCTCTCGATCTTAACGCAACCCATGATTTCTTTTCGACAGTCATATAATCCCATTTGCATAATTCCAAATCTTCACAATGCTTTTCAATGCCCACTTTTCTTTCTTTTTTTTTTTTTTTTTTTTTTTTTCTCACAACCCCCAACCAGCTTTTTGCTAGTCTCTAGCAAACTAAGTGATAAAATAAGTCTCTAAGCTTGAAAATAAACTAACCAATTAAAACCTATATCTAAACTATCCTAAATCACTTTCGTAAATTGATACAATTGCATTTAACGTGTGCAACAAGCCTTTAAACCCCTAGGCGGCCCTAGTTAGACAAGTTGTAGTCTCGTGAGGGTTTCCAGCGATGATGCCCACAAACATCCACACTAGACTTAACCTGAACTCCAAAAATAGAAATAAACATAAAAAGAACTAAAACTAACAAAAAATCTTGGATCAATTCATAAAGGTGTCTTAAAAATAGCATATACACAAAACAAATAGAATAATTAAAAATCACCTAAACTCACAGACAATGCAAACATCAATTCCATTTTCGTTATTGACCCTAGAACATCCATACAACCACAAAGCATTAGTCTACAAACTCGGATGGTTTTATGCATAACATTCATGAACAAAATTTTGATCTCAGTATTCGAGTTATGACTTATATGTGAATCATGGAATCAAACTCCATAGGCTCACTTTTCAAACTACTCTCCACTAATGTAGAATTTCACATTACCTTGGATCAATAGGTCTTTGTAAAGGTTGTAACGTTAGGCTAGGGTATGAGTTCATGAAGGAACAAAAAGGGAAATTAACAAAAATCAAATTAAGAGACTTAATTTTCATTCATTCCTATTACTATCATACAAAAACACTTCCCTTTTTCACTCAGTAGCTTCCCAACCTTTATCGAGCTCTTTCTTTTCAACAGTCATATAATCCCATTTGCATAATTCCAAATTTCACAATGCTTTTCAATGCTTACTTTTCTTTTCTTTCTCTTTTTCTTTCTTTCTTTCTTTTTTTTTTTTTTTTTTAACAACAATAAAAAGAAGAAAGTAGAAAACACACACTCATAGCCCCACTGATCTTACAAACACTCCACAACCCCTAACCAATTTCTTCGCAAAACCTGGGTTATGGCAAAACTAAACTTCATCACCAATACTCGTACTAAGCTTGAATAACAATTAAGTCTCTTAATGATAAAATGGGTAGGATTTTGTTTTAGGCTCATAATCAGGGTAGGGTAAAAATTAAGTTCAAAGAAAGAAAAACAAGGCTAAATTATGTTTAAAAGGCTCAAAGGGTTAACTAGTGACGATAATAAGAAGGGTTGGCTTGAAAGGCTCAATCGGTCCAAAAACAGCCTAAATCATTTCCTAAGTAATGTGAACTCTAGCATTTCGCCTCGAGTGGTTGTCAAATGAGTTCTAGAATTTGTTGAGATCGCAAACAATGTTCATGGAAACTTCAGACATAAAACGTCTCTAAGTAGGTAAACTTAACCACCTCTAATCCACAAACCGCTAAGGTCTCAAACTAAATGTCATTAACATTTACAATCATCCGTAATTAAAGGTAAAAATTAATGCCCTCTACTTGCTAAATGTTATTGCAATTACATTCCTATCATAGACATATAAATTAATCCAAGAGAAAAAAACTCACAAAATAAAACAAGACAAAACAAAACTGCTCTCTAAATCCATATCCATAAAAAAAAATTCTGCTTAAATTAAATTCCTATATAAATTAATCCAAGA
The DNA here is from genome assembly GCF_008641045.1 of Pistacia vera. NCBI lineage: Eukaryota > Viridiplantae > Streptophyta > Magnoliopsida > Sapindales > Anacardiaceae > Pistacia > Pistacia vera. The sequence continues at coordinate 175,037 of NW_022196153.1, read as the reverse complement.
GAAAAAACTCACAAAAAAAAAAAAAAATTGCTCTCTAAATCCATATCCATAAAAAAAAATTCTGCTCAAATTAAATTCCTACCCCCAACCGTAAAGTCAACATTGTCCTCAATGTTAAGAGTAGGAAAAAGGAAAGAAAATGTTACCACATTCCTCAATGTGAAAACGTTGTCTAGTTCATATGCGCCAAATTTGTTCTATAAAAAACACACTAAACGGATATTGTCGGCCATCATTGTTGAAATAACAGTTCACAAGGACTTAATGAACAAACAGCAACAAAATGCAAGTAATAAAAAGAAATAAACTACACTGACAATAGCAAACAAAAACACAACTTAAACTTCAGGGCTCTAATAGTGGCACACTCCCTACTCCTCCATACTCTCCTCAGAATCATCATCAAGAGCATCGCCATCCTCCTCATCCGATGGGTACACAAAATCAGTTCATTCACACCCTAGCGCTGCTACTCCAGCATGAGCAAGTTGCTATCTTTGCATCTCATATTGCACCCTCATTTGCCCACTCATCCACGACATCCAGGCTTCTTGGCGATTCTGTTGCTTTCTCAACTTATCTATATCTTCATTCAACTTCATCAATTGATCTTTTTGGGATAGCTTCTTCGATGAAGAGGCTTTGGTCTTGGATACTTCCACTAAGTCCCCACTTGTGAGATTTTGCATAAATTGCATTGTAAGACATACTCCTTGCGGGATTAAAACTTCTTCAGAATTCAAAGGCACCTGAGCTTGCTTACATAATTCAGTAATCAGTTGAGGGAAGTAAAAACCAGTCTTGTTATGCTTTGCTGAATGGAGAATCTCATGAAAAATAATCGTACCCACATTCATCCTCATCTTGTGATGGATAGCATACATCAAAATTGCCCTAGCTTTGCTAACAATGCTCATGTGCTTTGAGGGCATCAATCTAGAGCAAACAAAATATAACCACATGCGTGAAATTGAGTCCAAAAACTTACTTTCAAAACGGATGTGTTCCCTAGCCGCAATAAACCATGTAGCTTTCCCTTCCGTCAGAAAATTAATTACTGCGTCATAATTCACTTCTTGCTTGTATGCGGCATAGGCATCCTCATCCATCTCAACTTGCGGCAGCCCCATGAAACTCATTAATAGTGTCTGCAGTAAATACCACTTCCTTACATCTTACCATTGTCCTTCTGTCAACATTATCATGAACGTTGGCATAAAACTCTTTTACTACAGAGGCAACCGCAAGAGCCAGAGGTTCTTTGCAAAATGTCTACCAATCCAGAGCCTGAATTACATCAGTGATCCCCCTAATATCCTCTGTAAACACTGGCCCTCTTTCTTCAATAAATCCACCAGGTTTCTTTGCAAAATTTTCATATCTCTCCTTGGCAGCCTGACTAAAAAACCAGACATCATTGGAGGCCTGCCCTTTTCCTTTTTCTCTCCTATCGCCTCCTAGCTTTCTCTTGGGTGCCATTATAACAATTTCCCACTCAACCAATACAATCAATTAAGCACAATTTCAACACCCACGTAAAGCACCACAAACTCTCTTCTTCAATTACAATTTCTCTTATTCAATCAAAGCAACCAATAAACATTAACAACACCCAATTTCAATCACAAAGCTCTTCAAGCATAACACAATACTCCCATGAAATTCTAATCAAGTGCTCCCAATCTTCAACAACCAAAAACACAATGCAAAACGGGTGAGAAACACTTTCTTGAACCTGATTATGTGCAAATGTGCCTTGAATTGATATGGATTGGCTCAATTTCGAAAACCCCCAATCTTTGAACCCTAACTTTGAATTTTTTTTTTAGAATCCCAAATTGCTTCCTTAGGCTGCGAAATGTGAGTTGAAATTGAGTGTGTTAGTGAACAATTGAGGAAAAAAAATGAAGATGGGTTGAAGGAATTATGAATGGAAATGATGGTTAGAGATTTGTATAAAGAGGAAGAGAAAATGGTGGGGAAAGGTCTGTATAAGAAGGAAGAAAAATGTGATGAGAGAAGGAAAAATGTGGGAGAGTGCTGATATAAACGCGATATCGCGTTCGATTTGTTTGCTCGCTGTGGCGATGGTATTTGTCATCGCAGCAAGCGTGCTTTTCGTAGTGGGTGTGCTCGAGAGTAACGCTCACTGCAATGATTGTAACGTTACGCCGCGGTGAGTGTGATGCTCCTTGTTTACGTGCACTCAAGTGATGCTCGCTGTAGCGACAGAAAAGTATCACCGCGGCGAGCATGATTTTCGTTTGATTTTTCAGCACACGATCGCTGCAACAATTGAGTGTTTGGCGGCAGTGAGTGTGATGTTGAAGTGGCTGGGTAACCACTGACTGTGTTTGCTAATGACCTGAAAAGAATAAAATCAAACATCTAAATTAATGAAATAATTAAAAAAAATAACTCAAAATTAAAATATTTAAAAAAATTAAAATAAACCAAAAAAAACAAAAACAAAAACGTAATCAAAATCTTGGGTTGCCTCCCAAGGAGCACTTGTTCAAAGTCTCAAGCTCGACTCCTTTCTATCGTCAATGAGGATTTTGAAGAAGGATTGAAACCCTCTTGTCTTCATTCCTATTCTCAATATAAGGTTTCAATCTTTGGCCGTTGACTTTGAATTTTCCCTTCGTCAGGTGGTGAACCTCTATCGCCCCATGTGGAAACACATGATGAACTATGAACAAGCCAAACCATCTTGAGCGTAATTTTCCTGGGAAAAGTCATAGTCTTGAGTTAAACAACAACACTTTGTCTCCCTCCTTGAATTCCTTGTTCACGATATGTTTGTCGTGCCACTGCTTAGTCTTTTCTTTGTAGATTCGAGCATTCTCATATGCATTGTTGTGGAACTCTTCTATCTCATTGAGTTGCCGTAATCATTTTGCTCATGCGGCTTGTAGATCAAAGTTCAAAAACTTTACTGCCCAATATGACCTGTGTTCTAACTCTACTGGCAAGTGACAAGCTTTTCCATAAACCATCCTATAGGGCGACATTCCTATTGGTGTTTTGAATGCCGTCCTATATGCCCATAATGCATCATCAAGCTTGGTTGCCCAATCCTTTCGAGAGGTGCTTACTGTCTTTTCCAAGATTCGTTTCAGCTCCCTATTGGACACTTATACTTGGCCACTGGTTTGACGGTAATATGGGGTAGCAACACGATGTGTAACCCCATACTTGCTTAACAATATTGCGAATTGGCGATTGTAGAAGTGAGAACCACCATCACTGATAATGGCCATTGGCGTGCCAAAACTTGAGAATATATTCTTCTTTATGAACTTGACAACTACGCGATCATCGTTTGTTGGCAACGCTGCAGCTTCCACCCACTTTGAAACATAATCTATAGCAACCAAAATAAAACGTTTAGAAAACGAGGAAGGGAAAGGTCTCATAAAATCTATTCCCCACACGTCAAACAATTCTACTTCTAGGATATTATTTAGAAGCATGGCATTTCTCCTAGATATGTTCCCTACCCGTTGACATTCTGACAGGCTCTTCGCAAGTGTACGAAATTGTGCAAGTAATAAAGCTCAAGTAAACGAGTGTCGAATCCCAAGGGAACTACCTACCAAGTACCAAACTAGTCTATTTTGTTACTATTTGATGAAACGGAATTTTAAGAATGAATTTAATGAAAAAGATAACAAACTAAAAACTAAACAAAAGCAGAATTTTATGAATAATTTTGTAAATAGATCAATATGACTAAACCTAGGGCACAGATTTCACACCAATTTAATCCTATGCATTGACAATTATTGCTAACCTAATTAAGCTTATTCTAAAGGCCAAACTCCCTGATATTTCACCAACTTTCTCTCGAACAATTAGCGAATTAACCCTTAAGCAGCAACCTAAAATATCTCTAAGTTGGATTTAGGAGCTAAGAGATCATTACGTTTTATGGAATTTACCAGAGCCTCATAAATCGCGGTAACCTATCTCTAGCGTTCGCTCAATCTATAGTTTTATTACCTTAGACAAATCAGGTTTCATCTCTCGATCTCAACCCAACCCATGATATCATTCAACCCTCAGACCCTTAAGAATTGAATGCATTACACACAATAATAAAACTTAGAATTAATGCTCAATAAGAATTAACAACAAATAAGTCAACACATATTCATAAATTGAGCTACATCTATAGCCCTAGAAAAGGGATTTAGTTCATAATTTTAGTAATAAAAACAACCATTGTATCCAATAACATGAGTTCAAGAAAGAAAAATATAACAACTTCTCTAATTGGCAAATGAGAACTACAAGAATTCCGATCTCCAAATAGTAGCCGTCCTTTCTCCTTCTCTCCTCTCCCCAAAAACTACTTAAAGACACTTATTTATAGTGCTAGGGTTTGGAGGTTACTTAGGAAAGAATTAAATGCTTAACCTATTCAGATTCGGACTAGGAGAATGCAATAACCCAAATAGGCCCGTGGCCCATCGCTGCGGAGATAAGAATAGTCGCTGCGGTGATCGTTCTTTCTATCCAATGAGTCTGTGATATCCAGAATTTGGTAAAGTCATCAACAAAACCTTTGTAGCTCTCTGAATAAGCTTTCCAACGCCATAAGGATGTTGAATTCTGATTTCTACAGCTCAAGTTATGACAGAAACATTAAAACATGCTCATCTTGAAGGATTTCTAGATTTTACGTTGTATCTTTGACGCGTCACAACTTTCTCGTTTCAACTCCGATTCTTGCACCGTTTGTTCCGACGCGTCATGAATTCCATTGTCATCATTCTTTTTCCTTCAAATATTGGTTTGAACCTGAAAATACTCAAAATACACCCATGATCCCGTAAAAGGTATTTATGAAAGAATTAATTCAAATTCCACAATTTAAACACATTTTTCCATAAATAATCCAATTAAATCACTAACAAAATATATACTTTCAAGCTCTTATCATATTCATCACAACTCATAACAAAACTAAAAGCATCTTTGAAAAGAGGGGGCCAGAAAAATTCTAATTGAAGAACTTTAGCGGTGGTCTTTGTCGAACCAAAATGACCACCAACTTCCATTGAATGACAATGATGAAGAATATTCGTCATCTCTTCCTCTGGCACACATCTTCTTATCATTTGATCGGCGCAATGCTTGTACAAAAATGGATCCTCCCAAAAGTAGTACTTTAAATCTGAAAAAAGTTTCTTTCGTCTTTGGGAGTTCATTCCAGGGGGCATAACTTTCCATGCCAAATAGTTAGTAATATCTGCAAACCACGGCCCTTCTTGAATAGAAAACAATTGCTCATATGGAAGTATTCGTTGATTGGCTTTTCTTACTCTCGAACTTCTTAATTGGACTCTAATCGAGATAGATGATCAGCTACTTGATTTTCTGTTCCTTTCTTGTCCTTAATTTCCAAGTCAAATTCCTGTAGGAGCAATACCTATCGCAATAATCTTGGCTTGGAATCCCGTTTTGCTAGGAGGTACTTCAATGCAGCATGGTCAATATACACAATAACCTTGGTACCTAGCAAATAAGAACGAAATTTATCAATAAAGAATACTACTACTAAAAAATCATTTTTAGTAGTGGCATAATTTAATTGTGGTCCCGTTAAAGCCTTGCTGGCATAATAAATCACATGCAAAAACCTTACCTTTTCGCTGTCCTAAAACAGCCCCTAAAGCGTAATCACTTGCATCACACATGAGTTCAAAAAGGTAGTTCCCAATCAGGTGTAACAATAATAGGAGCAGAGATTAATTTTTCTTTTAAACACTTAAATGCATCTAAACACTCTTGACTAAAATTAAAAGGAACATCCTTAGCTAATAAATCACAGAGAGGTTTAGAGATTTTAGAGAAATCTTATATGAATCTCCTATAAAAACCCGCATGCCCAAGGAAACTTCTGACAGCTTTCACTGAATTGGGAGGTGGTAATTTCTCAATGACTTCAATCTTTGCTCGATCCACCTCAATTCCATTCGCAGATATCCAATGACCTAACACAATCCCATCTCGTATCATAAAATGACATTTTTCCCAATTTAACACCAGGTTAGTGTCAACACATCTCTGCAAAACATTAGATAGGTTAGTCAAACAATCATCAAAAGAATCACCAAAAACAGGAAAATCGTCCATGAAAACTTCAATGGAATTCTTAACCATATCAGAGAATATTGAGATCATGCAACGTTGAAAAGTTACAGGAGCATTGCACAAGCCAAAAGGCATTCTTCGATAGGCAAATGTTCCGTATGGGCACGTGAAAGTCGTTTTCTCTTGATCTTCTAGCACTATAGCAATTTGATTGTAGCCTGAATATCCGTCTAGGAAACAATAGAACTCATGGCCAGCTAACCTCTCTAACATTTGATCGATGAATGGCAATGGAAAATGATCCTTACGAGTCGTGGAATTTAGTTTGCGATAGTCGATACATACTCTCCATCTCGTGACTATTCGTGTTGGAATCAGCTCATTGTTATCGTTACGGATCACTGTCATTCCTTCCTTCTTTGGCACCACTTGGACTGGACTTACCCATGCACTATTTGAAATTGGATATATAATTCCTGCATCTAAGAGCTTCAATACTCCTTCTTGACCATTTCTTGCATTGATGGATTCAATCTTCTTTGTGGTTGGATGGTAGGCTTATAGCTCTCCTCCACTAGGATCTTGTGTGTGCAAATTGAAGGACTGATACCTTTTATATCCACAATTGTCCATCCAATAGCCTTCTTGTATTTTCTCAATATGCACAGCAACTTTTCTTCCTCTACAACATTCAAAGAAGCATTAATAATGACTGGAAAAAATTTATCCTCTTCTAAAAATGCATACCTTAAATGAGATGGTAGTTGCTTGAGCTCAAGTGTAGGTGGCTTTGTGATTGGTGAAGTGGACTGAGACACCACAGCTCCAATTTCTTTGATCGATTTAGCTTCAGGACGAACCGAGGGTGGTAGAGCATTTAAGTACCTTAAACACTCTCTTATCTCTTCACTATCAACTTCATCCTCATGATCTCTAGAATTCATCAGACAATTCTCTAAGGGGGAAATGGGGTAGCTTTCTTCAAAATTCTGCTCCACTATGGTGTCGAGAACATTAATCTTAAAACATGTATCTAATTCAGATGGGTGCTTCATAGATCCAAAAACATCAAATTCTACTTGCTCATCTTCTACCCTTAAGATTAATTTCCCTTGGTGGACATCTATCAATGTCCTACCCGTGGCTACAAAAGGTCGTCCTAAAATTAAAGGTATTTCCCTATCTTCCTCCATGTCTAACACTATGAAATCTACTGGGAAAATTAGTTTGTCTACCTTAATCAAGACGTCTTCTACCACCCCCGAGGATATGTTATTGATCGATTAGCTAATTGGAGAGACACGGTGGTTGGCTTCACTTCTCCTAATCCAAGTTTCCTGTAAATGGAAAACAGAATTAAATTTATACTTGCCCCTAAATCACATAAAACCTTATCAAAATAACAACTACCAATAATACAAGGGATAGTAAAACTCCCTAGATCTCGTAGTTTAGGTGGTAGTTTCTTTTGAATCAATGCGCTACTGTTAACATAACTTTCTCGTGTTCCTCAAATTTTTCTTGTGCGTGAGGATCTCCTTCAAAAACTTCGCATATATTTGGCATCTGTTCTAGCATATCAACAAAAGGGATATTAATATTAAACTTCGAAACATATCAATAAACTTATCGAATTGCTTGTCAAGCTTCTGATTTTTCAAACGTTGTGGGTACGGAAGGTTTGCATGGCTCAAAGAAAGTTTCTGCTCAAATTCACGCTCACCGCAGCCACCAGATTTATCGCCGCAACGACTAGTTGCAACTTCTGACAATTGGGGAGTTGTTTCACGATCGCCGCGGCCACCCGTATCATCGTTGTGGCAATCATCCTTCATGCTGACAAGCTTCTCCAAATTATCAAGCTTACTGTGGCGATAAATTTCCTCACCACGGCGATCGTTCTTCTGCTCTTCCCTCAAATCTTTCTCTTGTTCTTGCTTCAGTTTTTCACCCTCTGAAGTCTCCAAAATTTTTCCACTCCTCAAGGTAATTGCATGCGCTCGTTCCTTGGGATTTTTCTCTGTATCGCTTGGCAAAACTCCTTGAACTCTTCTTGCTAATATGTTATGAATTTGCCCAATTTGAGTCTCAAGGTTTCTAATAGAGGCTGATTGATTTTGGGTTTGCACTTGCGACCAAATTGGTAAATTATGGTGAGGGCACCTCCGTAAGAGATCCTTATACCTTTCCCATGCTTCATACAATGACTCCAAATCTTGTTGGTAGAAGTTGGTAATCTCACTCCTCAGCTTGGCAGATTTGGCAGGTGGAAAATATTTAGTGAGGAACGTTTGAGCTAACTCACTCCATGTCGTGATACTCCTAGGTGGCAGAGAAATCAACCAAGCCTTAGCTTTATCCCGAATAGAAAATGGAAAAAGCCTCAGCCTAATTATGTCATCGGATACTCCATTATGCCTGAATGTATCGCATAACTCCAGAAAGTTGGCGATATGCAGGTTTGGATCATCATTAGGTAACCCAGCGAATTGGACCGACTGCTGAATTATTTGAATAATTGCTAGCTTGATCTCAAAATTATTCACTTGAACTGGTGGTTTCCTGATGCTAGAATAGCACGCATCAACAGTAGGACTGGAGTAGTCCTTCAATGCTCTTCAACCCACTACTGCTTCACCCATTGCATTTCCTCCTATGGTATTCTCATTCTCATTCTCTTGATTTTCCACATTGGGATTTACAATTCTTGTGTTAGCCATTGATTTTTCAAAGTTAGCTTGCCTCTTTTCTTTCCTCAATTGTTTAGCCGTTCTCTCGATCTCAAAATCTAGTGGATTAAGATCACCACCACATTTTGAACGTAAGCTTTCTAGGTTCTAGATAAAAGAAACAAACAAAACAAAAACAAAAATTAATTTCTAAGCAAAAATAAAACACATCAAAGTAGCAACTAAATATTTCATATTGATATTGGTAAAACAACATAGTTCTCTGGCAACGGTGCCAAAAACTTGACAGGCTATTCGCAATTATACAAAATCACACAAGTAATAAAGCTCGAGTAAACGAGTGTCGAATCCCAAGGGAACTACCTACCAAGTACCAAACTAGTATATTTTGTTACTATTTTATGAAACATAATTTTAAGAATGAATTTAATGAAAAAGATAACAAACTAAAAACTAAACAAAAGCAGCATTTTATGAATAATTTAGTAAATAGACCAATATGACTAAACCTAGGGCATAGATTTCACACCAATTTAATCCTATGCATTGACAACTATTGCTAACCTAATTAAGCTTATGCTGAAGGCCAAACTCCCTGATATTCCACTAACTTTCTCTCGAACAATTAGCGAATTAACCCTTAAGCAACAACCCAAAATATCTCTAAGTTGGATTTAAGAGTTAAGAGATCATTAAGTTCTATGGAATTTACTAGAGTCTTATAGATCGCGGAAGCCTATCTCTAGCGTTTGCTCAATCTATGATTTTATTACCTTAGACAAATCAGGTCTCGTCTCTTGATCTCAACCCAATCTATGATATCATTCAACCCTCGGATCCTTAAGAATTGAAAGCATTACACATAATAATAAAACTTAAATGCTCAATAAGAATTAACAGCAATAAAGTCAACACATATTCATAAATTGGGCTACATCTTTAGCCCTAGAAAAGGGATTCAATTCATAATTGCAGTAACAAAAACAACCATTGTATTCAATAACATGAGTTCAAGAAACAAAAATATAAAAACATCTCTAATTGACGAACGAGAACTGCAAGAATTCTGATCTCCAAAATAGTAGCCGTCATTTCTCCTTCTCTCTCTAATCTCTTAAAAACTACTTAAAGACCCTTATTTATAGTGCTAGGGTTTGGAGGTTGCTTAGAAAAGAATTAAATGCTTAACCCATTCAGATTCGGACTAGGAGAATGCAATAACCCAAACAGGCTCGTGACCAATCGTTGCGGCAATAAGAAACGGTTGTTGCGGTGATCATTCTTTCTGTCCTCCGTGATCTCTGGAATTTGGTAAATTCATCAACATGAACTTTGTAGCTCTCTGAATAAGCTTTCCAATGCTACAAGAATCATTGAATTCCAATTCCTAAAGCTCAAGTTATGATAGAAAAATCGAAGCATGCTCATCTTGAAGGATTTCCAGATTTTACGTTATATATTCGACGCGTCACAACTTTCTCGTTTCAACTCCGATTCTTGCACATTGGTTCCTACTTGTCATGAATTCCATCTACATCATTCTTTTTCCTTCACATATCGGTTTGAACCTGAAAATACTCAAAATACACCTGTGATCCCATAAAAGATATTTATGAAAGAATTAATTCAAATTCCTCAAATTAATTAATTCAAATTCCTCAAATTAAACACATTTTTCCACAAATAATCCAATTAAATCACTAACAAAATATATACTTTCAAGCTCTTATCAATCCCCGAGTCCGGTGGTCCAACTAGTTGGACCAATCGGTCGGATCGGTGACGTCAACATATCCTACCAGTTTGAAACTTAATAAACATACCCTTGAGAAATCCAACAAACACAGCCTTGTGGTCTGGCTAGGAAACCTTAACCGTTGCAACTACAATCCACCATAGATCAGCCCAACGTCAGAAAAACCACCACCAGGCCACCACAAAAACTCTAATTCACCACAAAATACCATCATCCGCCACAACAAAATTTTATAAATCCATGTCTCAAATGCCAACAAAATCAAACTCTCTAATCACTAATCACTCGAAGGCCGAGTGAAGTGTGACCGATAGAGTCGTGGAGCAGAGCGGTATGAGTAGGTTGATCAAAGGATGCACAGAGCAAATAATGAAGATTGAAAATTAGAATAGGGATTTTGTTTTTAGCGATTGTAGTGACCCGGTTTAGTCATCAGTTCGGTTGAACTGACCGTTCAGTTCTATGCCGCTGGTTCAAACCTAGGTCAATCCGATAGCTGAAACAGGGTTTATGGTGTTCCTATACCAGAGAAGGGGCCAATCCGATCTGGGTTTTAAAACATTGGTTTTGTATTGACAAAATATTTAATGGATATAATTTAATTTATTTTTAAGATACCAAAACTAATTTCAAATACTCATTTTTTAATATAATATTTTTAAAACCGTGTTTTATTTTTACACATCTTTTATATTCCCAATACATAAAAAAATTTAAAAAAAAAAAGGTTTTTACTTAACTGAATTTAAAATACAATAAAAAGAACAATTCTATTAAAAAATCATGAAAAAAAATTCTTAAAAGTTTAGTTATATATATACTACACAGTTAATTGGTGAAATACTTTTAAACGTGAAAATAGTCTTATATCATAATGGAGTGAGCAAATTACCACATTGATTTAACTACATGCTCTACATGCACATGATGATAAAAAATTAATTTTCGCTACTTACAAATTTTGTATGTTGTTAAAAACATAAAAATTGGTATGTTTACAAATGTATGTATAATACATGTAGACGTAGTGTCAACATATGAGTCATTTGGCTTGCTCTAGACCCTCAAAATCACCCAATGATCAAAATTTAAGATTATTCTAAGGAATATGGAAATATTAATCTTTAGCTTTTCATTGGTTCTATTTTCTATTTTTGAATAACCGTTTCCTTCACTCAACAATATGTGATCATCAACTTCTTCCATTTAAACGATTGTTTGATTTACTCAAGATAAAATGACTTTGATCATCTTAGAACAACCCATTTGCTGCTTTCAAGTTCTCTTCTCTTTTAAAAGTTTACGTGGTTCACGTTGGCTCTGCTTCTTGCGTAGAGTCGATTTTCAGATAAAGAAACTTTATGATTATCCTCTGCAAGATTTTAGTGGGTTCATTTTCTAATTCATTGGGAAGAAATGGATTCTAGGAGCAAAATCAAAATAACAAACGTAGCACAGAGGACGATAATTTGTTATTTTTCACCTACTAAATTGGTTGAGAGGAATCTTGGGGAGCTTTGATCTATTGGGTTTGTGTGTATTTAATTACAACATTCATAAATCCACGAGTCAATGAAGTGCAATTTGTTTTAGCTTTATTAGAGATGTCAAGTGTCATTTTATCAATTATTTTAAGATCAACATATTATTGTGTACTTTTTCAAAGACATATAGGATGTGTTTGGGTCGGGGGCAAATAAAATGACAGGGGTAATCTTCGTTTATTTTACAAGATTCCAGTATTTGGTTTGAGATAATAAAATATTACGGGCATCTTTTATTGCAAATAGTATTTACTGTTGATAATATAGGGGATAATCCGATACCCTCCCCTAGGGCTGTTATTAAAAAATTACCAGGTAATTTGATTTTTAAACCTATTTTGCCCTTAATTAAATATCATTTCGGACACAATTGCCCTCAAATATCTGTCAAATAACCGTTCGCCCAACCCCCCACATTTGAGAATTTAGCTAAAACATCCTAGCGACAAAAAAGTTTAAAAGTTAACAAAATACCCCCGCCACCCAAGACCACCACCGACGTCGATCGTCGTAATGGCACACGACCAGCGAGATTTAGCTGATCGTGCATCGGTAAGGCCATTTCACGACCACATCTTTGGCCGTGAAACGGCTATGGATTTGTGATCCATGGCCAAAATTGGCTTTGCCAACGCACAGCCGACCATATACAGCCAGTCGTGTACCATTTCGTCGAGTACCAGTGGTGGCTGGCTGCCGGCAGTGACTTGAGGTGGGTGGGGGGTAATTTTGCTATAAATTAAAGTTTTATATGGTTGAGATATTTTAGCAAAATTTTAAATGTAGAGGGTTAAAAGAAATAATTCAAATAATAATAATAAAAAATAATATTATATAAATATTTAAAAAGGAGGGTAATTTAGTAAACCGTATAACACACCCACCAAACATATTATTCATTAATTTATTCGAACCAACAAACACATTTTCTAAACATTTCAAGTAATTTTCAAGATGATTTATCTTCTATTAATATAACGTATCCCTATAATAAAACATTATATGATGTAAAGATCCTTATAATTATATTATTTGATATTTATAATATTTAGGCAAATAATTTCTTATTATATTGATTGATTCGACACATTTGACACTCTGAGTTTGATTGTGCTCATAAATATGGCCCAACAAGGTTCAAACACTATGTTAATTATCTAACACATATGTTTTCCCTTATAATTGTTATTTGATTTGAAACATAGCTTTTCTGTTCATCATACACTTGGAGAGCCCTAAAACATAAAAAATATTTATAACCATATATAAATATTAAATTTAATTATGTGTTATGTCATTAAGTATAATTAAGATTTAATAAGCCTAAATAATCCTTATGGAACGCAATTAATTATATATTAAGAAATTCCTAAAAGGGCTTCTATAGTTTAATGGTCTCTTATGTGATTACATAAATAGTCAATTGGTATATGTAAATCATTTATTGGCTTTGATATATAAAGCACTGAAAAATAAAAATTCAGTTAAAGCTTTTCGTATAAGAAATCCCAATATTTTTTCCCTTTTAATATTTATCTTAATGGTACAAATATTCACAATAGAATATTTTTTTGATAGTTTAAACTTTAAACCATATAATACGCAATAGATAATTAGGGTAATTTATTAACAGAAATGCAATGCAAAGGTTCCTAAATTCCCCATAATTTTTATAATATTCTCAAAATCTTATAAACTTTGTAAAACTTCTAACAATTCTTTTTTGGAACTTCATAATTCATATATAAAATTTGTCAGAAACCTATGAAAGATATCACTAGCCCAAAAAAAAAAAAAAAACTTAGCAATCTTTTAGAACGTATTCACCATTTTAAATACGTAAAATTAGTTATGATTCATAAAAACTTAAATTTATTTTTGAATTATTAAATAGATTGGGGATTTCATTGGAAAAAAGAAATGTATATATATATATATATATATATTTGCTTCTATATTTTTTTTTTCCTTTTCTATTAATAAATTCCCAATATCAATGATGGATGATTTTATAGCGAGAATACTTTTGATTTATATTTCAAATATAAATATAAAAAAATTAGGAATTGCAAATTACTAACATAATTTGTGTTAAAATTATGTTAATTAATACTTAATATTTCTATTATTATTTCAAAATTTAGAGAAGTAATTTGTTAAAAATCCCATTTAATAGTATTTTTCTATTTTGTTTTTTAACCTTTACCCTTTAGTATGGATGAAGTAACATTGTCCCATTTAGGTTTTGGAATAACAAAATACCCCCTAATGTCAGTGTCACGTTTGAGTTTCTGTCTCCTAATCATGTTAGTCTAGTCAAATGACTACTTTAACCCTAAATTACTATTCCTAACCATGCGAAAAGACTAACCTATCCTCACAATTTCCAACAAATCAAAACTTATCTTTACTCTTTAAAATTAGACAATTTACCTTTTAAATAATTTTTTTTTTTTTTATAAAAAGAAAAAGATGATGGAAGTGAAAGAGATGGGGGTAGCTGTGCACAGCCAATAAGGAAATCAAATCAAGGTTTATCTTGCCATGATTTTTTGTGTGTTGACTACAGTTAAGGGACATTACTTGAAAGCTTGATGGTGGGATCATGGTGGTGTTTTTGTGTGTTAGTTTGGGTAAGAAGACTGATGCTGTAATCTCGATGGTGCTTTTGTGTGTCGATTTGGATAACGATGGTGATTTTATGTTCATATTGTTCGGGTTTTGGTGGTTGATCGGTTTTTTTTCCCCTCAAATCTAAGTTTTTCTTCTGTTTACTCTTAATTTGATTTTTTGTTTTCCTCTAAACTTGAGTATTTTTGTTTCTTCTCATAAAGCGTATATTTTTAACTTTTTTTTATTATTATTAAAAAAAAAAAACCTAATTTTTGTTCCCTTTTTAAACCAATTTTGGGAATGCAGTTACCGTAGTGCCCTTGTCCGTTAAAATAAACGTTTGATTCCTTAACAGCACACTACGATCAGGGGAAATTGTTATTTGGAGTAAACCTCAGGGGAAAAATGTAAAATGGAATCTACTCACTCACTCGGCCGCTCAACTCAAAAAGCCTTCACGCCGGTTCCGAGCCGCGGTCTCCTGGTCGTCAAGCAAACGCACTCACCCACTGTGCAGCGCCTCTCTTCGCCACTGCCGGAATTGGAAAAGGAAAAAAAAAAAAAAAAGAACGGTAAATTTCTCAACTTAAAATCTTTTGAAATTTTAATTTTATATGGGTTTGTAAGTATATGCTATTTCTTCAATATTTGGGACTGAAGGCTATAACTCTTGGAACTTTGCATCTTTTTTAAATTTGAATGTTGGGAATGTTGTGTGTGTGAGGATGTTATTTTATTTATTTATTTGATTATCTAAGACCAAATAATTTATTGGTTTACAAGTTAACTTGGGAGTGAATTGTTGAATCTGATGGTGGAATTTCAGTAGTAGATACTCCAGATGAATTATACTGATTTTTTTGTATTTATGTTTCCCGCTTGGGAGCATAACCAAAGATTAATGGAAGTTAATATAACGGAAGCAACCAAAAATAAAGCAAATCCCTCAGATCAAGCAGAGAAAGTGGAAACAGATTCTTAGCCTAAAATCAAGGGTGTGAAAGCAATCAAATATTGCATTTATTTCTCTGCAACAGCTAGCATTTATTCTAGGATTCTTACTTAGAATAGCATTTGAAAATTTGTATTTATTCTGTGATATACGACTGTAATTGCTGTGTGTAAAATTCTGAAAGTTTAGCAGTAATACAATTTTGAGAATTCTCAAACATCATCAGTTAATATTGATTTAAGTAAAGATTTTAACAGCGAACTTTGAAAGGAAGCTATAGTTCGATGATTAAGCATTGTCCATAGACTCATTGAATTGATAAATACTCGTTCAGTCTAGAGTCGTAGTACACCCGTAGTTTTAGATTCTAGGAAATATTTCTTTTAAAATTTGGGAATAAAATTAGAAGAGAAAAAGTTAAATTAAAGGGGTGAAGAGAGGAATTAAAACATATTTCTTTTGGACATTGTTCTTTCGCTCTTGATAATTTATTTTCCATGACTGCCAAACTTGCTTTGGTTTCTTATTTATTTTGGCTGAGTTAGTTGTGCTATTTTAATGGAGATTTTCTTGAGAACCTATGTGTTATATTAGTTTTGGACATTGACATAGAGCCATGCTCTTTTATGTCAGTACTTTGTTAACTTTAGGGATATTATTTGCGCTTAGTATTATTTTAGAAGTTTTCTTGTTAAGGATATTGTTTGTTGATTTGGGTTCCTTTTTGGCTTTTGTCTTGCCTCTATAAGTAGACCTTAATATAATTCTTTTGGAAGTTGGGATTGAATTGAAATACAGAAACCGTATTATGAGTATTCACGCTCTCCTTCTTTTAGGTTTTGTTCACTCTTACTTTATGGTTAAATCATTTTGTTCTTTTGTTTACAAGATGGTTTTCACTCATTCTATAATACCCCAGGCACTATGGACCATTCCGTATAAACAATTTCCAAACGTATGCATCGGATATGATAAACCACTCCATTATTATTTTCTCTTCATATTGTTCATTGTGAACTCAAATTATGTAATTGGTGTTAGTATTGCTGGAGAGAGTTGCTATTTTGTGGGAGGAAAACATATAGTTGGTAGGAATTTAGTTGTGAATGTGACCGCTAATATTGTTATAGCTGTATCTGGAACTAAATTTACATGGAATGGGATATGATATTCTGGACTGGATTTTCTTTTTCGGGTCTCAAAGTTTTTGATTTATTATTAGCCTATATTAAACCTGATAATTTTAACTTCAGCAACGCCCAAAAAATTTGACCAAATTTCATATACAGGTATCCAGTGGATCCCAAGCCCATGGTAACCAGAACAATTGAGGAACATGGTGCTCAGACCTTGCAGTCCCAGTTTCTGTAGGTTTACATTTTGCCACACGTGCTTCTCTACTAGTCATCACCATTACACTCCATGTGTTTCCCACAGAAACAAGCTACACTTCTCTAGTACACCAGGGAAAATTACCTTCAAAGAAATTGAGAAAGAGAAAAAGAACGACTGTATAGATACACAAATATCAAATGAGTACCACCATGTCACGGTTGATCCATTCAAGACCATCAGTATCTGGACTCTAGTAAGTAATCTTTATCATTTATTATTTCTCTAAATTATAGTTCAAAATTTCACTGGTATTTTATTTAGTTATATATGACTATTTTATTTTAATTTTTTGTTTTGAAATTTGTGTCTGTGTTTGATTCTCAAAGAAGAAAGATGGAGGGGACATGAAATTTGGATTCTCAATAACTATTAGTAGGCAAAACTTATGTTAGATGTTTGATTTTTTTGTTACTATCTTATATGTACTACTGATTCGCAGTTTCTGTGAAATTCCTTTAGTCAAAGTAAGAAATGATTTAGATTTAGTAGCTCATGGGATGGTTTTTTCGTCAGTTGTAGTCAATGCACTCCTAGGTGTCTGTAGCCTTACTTTCTGTAATTCATTACTTTTATTTTTCATGTTTTAGCTTGAATGTTGGATGTGGCTTTTGTTAGTTATGATAAAAGGATTGCATTTATCAATAAATCTCTTTGTTTAATATAAATTGTCTTATCATTTTTCCTTTCTCAAATTTCTGTTGAAACAGTGCAATGGCTGCATCAGGGAATGAAAGATATCTTTTGGTAGATTGTAACAAGTATGATGAACCCCTTAAAGTTGAGGAAGCAGAGACAATAGATATGCCCCCACCTCCAACAGAGAAGGTATGTTGTACTGAGGATTATAGTTTGATTTTGAATTTGCTTAGTTCCTAACATAGGACAAATGTTATGTTTATATGAATGAAATATTGGTGGGAAACAGGTCGTGACCATCTTCACGAACGCATCTTGTCCATCATTTTCAACAGTTCTGAAGATCAAGAAATGTCTCCTACAAGGCGTAAACTCGCT
Organism: Pistacia vera; assembly: GCF_008641045.1. Lineage (NCBI taxonomy): Eukaryota > Viridiplantae > Streptophyta > Magnoliopsida > Sapindales > Anacardiaceae > Pistacia > Pistacia vera. The sequence goes on along the minus strand of NW_022196153.1, from coordinate 156,971 downwards.
GAAACAACTCAAGCAGGCTCATGCTCTCCTTCTCCACTTCAATCTCAATGAAAACAACTATCTACTTAATATGATATTACGCTCTAGCTTACATTTTGGTGACATAGACTACAGTTCCCTCATTTTTAAACAAACCAAAGAACCCAACATATTTTTATGGAATACTATGATCCGAGGTTTTGTTTCTAATGAATGCTTCCAACAAGCCATTGAGTTTTACAATTACATGCGCATGGACAGATTCTTTCCCAATAACTTCACGTTCCCTTTTGTTTTGAAGGCATGTGCGAGACAACTGGATTTCCAATTAGGTGTTAAGATACATACACTCATTGTAAAAGCTGGTTTTGATTATGATGTGTTTGTTAAAACCAGTTTGCTCAGTTTTTATGCAAAATGCGGCTATATGGAAAATGCACTTAAAGTATTTGATGATATTCCAGACAAAAATGCTGTTTCTTGGACTGCAGTTATTAGTGGGTATATCAGTGATGGGAAGTTTAGGGAGGCTATTGACATGTTTAGCAGGTTGTTGGAGATGGGTGTGAGACCTGATGGTTTTAGCCTTGTTAAGGTTTTGTATGCTTGCAGTAAATTAGGGGATTTGAATAGTGGAGAGTGGATTGATAGATACATAAAGAAAGATGGCATGGGAAGGAATATCTTTGTGGCTACGGCTTTGGTGGACTTGTATGTTAAGTGTGGAAACATGGAGAAAGCATGCTGTGTCTTTGACGAGATGCCTGAGAAGGATATTGTTTCTTGGACTACTATGATTCAAGGTTATGCATCAAATGGGCTGCCAAAAGAAGCTTTAGATCTGTTCTTTAAAATGCAGAGAGAAAATCTGAAACCTGATCGATATGTTATGGTTGGAGTTCTCTCTGCTTGTGCTAGATTAGGGGCGCTAGAATTGGGTGAGTGGGCTAGCAATTTGATGGACAGAAATGAGCTTCTTTCTAATCCTGTGCTGGGTACTGCATTGATTGATATGTACACAAAATGTGGGAGCATGGCTCAAGCATGGGAAGTATTTAGGGGGATGAAGGATAAGGATCGAGTGGTTTGGAATGCTGTCATATCTGGGTTTGCGATGAATGGACATGTAAAAGCTGCATTAGGGATATTTGGCCAAGTTGAGAAATGTGGGATTCAACCTGATGAGAATACTTTTGTCGGTTTACTTTGTGCATGTACTCATGCTGGTCTTGTTGATGAGGGTCGCAAGTTCTTCAATAGCATGAGTACTGTCTATTGCGTGTCTCCTACAATTGAGCATTATGGATGTATGGTGGATCTTCTTGGTCGTTCAGATCTTTTAGATGAAGCTCATCAGTTGATCAAAAGCATGCCAATGGAGCCCAACGTTATTGTTTGGGGAGCCTTGCTGGGTGGATGCAGGTTGCATAAAAATACTGTCTTGGCTGAACATGTACTAAAACAATTGATTGCATTAGAACCATGGAACTCTGGAAATTACGTTCTCTTATCAAACATATATTCCGCTAATCGAAAATGGGATGATGCAGCGAAAATCAGGTCAACTATGAACAAAAGAGGAATACAAAAGATACCAGGTTGCAGTTGGATTGAAGTAGACGGGGTTGTTCACGAATTCCATGTAGGTGACAAGTTACATCCATTGTCAGAGAAGATATATGCAAAACTTGATGAGTTAGCTAAAAAAATGAAGGCCGCTGGGTTTGTTCCTACAACTGATTATGTACTATTCGATATAGACGAGGAAGAAAAGGAGCATTTCCTTGGATGTCACAGTGAGAAACTAGCCCTTGCATTCGGTCTTGTTAGTACTGCACCAAAAGAAGCGATTCGAATAGTGAAAAACCTTCGAATATGTGGCGATTGCCATGAGGCGATAAAACTCATTTCAAAGATTACAGGTAGAGATGTAGTAGTTAGAGATAATAATCGATTTCATTGTTTTAGCGATGGTTCTTGTTCATGTAAAGATTTTTGGTGAAATAATCTCATATTTTTCCAAAGAAGCATGTCATTTGTTACATTGAATGCATGTCTTTACTTGCAAACTGGATATACTGGCTGAGTTGTTTTGTATTATTAAAGTTGGATTACATTTTTACCCACAAAATAAAGAAAGAAATAAAAGCAGCAGGGTTGAGTTGTTTTGTGTTATTAAAGTTGTATAATTAAAACACAACTCAAGACTTATGGTCCGTGTAGTTGGACATGTTTAAATAAAGCTGAAGGGAGCAAGGTTTGTTTGGTTTATTCAAATAGAGCTAATAAAGTAGAGTTTATTGCCAGTTTATGGCTTTGTGGTTTATGGCATTTTCTTGATTAGTTTGTGAAGAGTCTGCATGCTCTTTTACGTCGGTTTGTGGCTTTGTGGGTTTCATCCATGTGTTTTTTGATTGAGAGTTATCAGTCTTTCTCTTAGGATATGTCCTCGTATTTGTACATTTTTTTGTCTCTTTTATAAAATTCTTACCTTTCCAAAAAAAAAAAAAATAGAGTTTATTGAAAATAGAGTTCTTACCAAGAAGGTTTTGATTGTTTGATTTGATAAATGAAACTAAATTTTTTAGTTTTGAATTATTAAATTTAAAATAAAATGATGTAAAATGTTTTTGCTTTGCAAAATTTTAAATAAGCTTAAAAAAGAGCAAAATTTGAGCTGTTCTTGATAGATAAATAAAAAGAAACCTAAAATCTCATTTTAGATGCAACTGAACAACATTTAAAGAAAGATTGAGGTGTACGAATGAATGAAGCCCTCCAATTACTTTTGGAATCTCTCGATCAAAATTATTATTTGAGAAATCAATGGCAATGAAAGCGGTGATACTTTTCATTGTCACTGTAATGGAATCTTGATATATTGCAAATTCCTTTCAACTTCACTAACATCCTTCACGGCATTAAGATTTTCGAAATACCAGGCTGGCAATGAACCACAAAATTTGTTGTTTGAGAGGTCAAATACTTTTAACTTAGGAAAACAATGCTTCGTCTTTGAGCAACCCCATACAAAGCCATAAAATTGATTTGAATGAAGGACAAAAACTTGCAACTCAGGAAGACTTTCTAGCCAACATGAGAAGGTATCTTTTACCTTGTTGTTAGTGGTTACCAACATCTAGAACTGGAAGCATAATCTATTGTTGTCGAAGTTTAGGGTCCTCAATAGACTGCCCTTAATAAATGTTGCAGGAATGGTGCCATAAAGTCTATGTTTTTTTGCAAATCCAACACATGAAGATTGCTAAAGCTTCCCATGCAAGTTGGAATTTTACCACTCAAACTATTATTAGAAAGATCTAGAATTAGCATGGCACTCATGTTGTAGATCATATAAGGTATCTCCCCAGTCAATTTGTTGTTTGACAACAATAACGTTATCAAGAAAGGTGGTGGAATTGGAAGTGATCCTTAGAGCTTGTTTGAATTAAGGTCTAGAATATCAAGATTCTTCAGGGGAAGCTGCTCTATGCTGGTCAGGTTGTTGTGGGAAATATTTAGAAATGACAACGTATCATTTCCAATGCTCCACATCTAATTAAGTATTTAACCACTGATTTTATTGTAAAAAAGATCTAGTTGTTGTAATCAATTTACAGTTCTTAAGATACTTGGGAATTCTATCGAGTTGCAACCTGATAACTTCAACGACCAAAGTTGTGGAAAAGAAGAGTTGGTTTTGAATGCAGTGTTAATAGATAGACTATTATGAGAAAGATCAAGTTGTGGTACGTTCTGATTTTTCATCACATACCAAACCAAACACTATTTTAAAGTTTTTCCCATCCATGTTGTGCTTCTTTGGTTATGTCCAATTAGAGTAATACTACACTCACAATCTTTTTATACAAATTTTCTCTCACAAACTTACGTGGCAAAAAGTAAAAGTTTATTTTAAATTTAAAATTACCTAATCATCTTTTGCCACATAAGTTTGTAAGAAAAAGTTTGTATAAAAAGGTTGTAGGTGTAGGATTATTGGTCAAATTAACATATTAAAATTCAAAGTAACACTACACTCACTAACCTTCTCTTACTAACACCACATGTCAGTTCACAATTCATCAATTTACATGGGGTCCGTCTGTCTAATAATGGATCCTACCTAACCAAACCAATCACAAACTCTCACATGAGATTAATGAGAGGGGTTACTGAGAGGGATTAGGGAGGTTAGTATTATTGTAAAATTCATTAAATAAATACATTCTTTTTGCTTTTTAGAGCATAATCTCAATAAGCTATTTACAGTAATACTACACTCACAAACACTTCTCACTAACTTTTTCTCATAAACGCGACATGTCAGCTCATGATTGGTCAGCTCATAATGGGTCATGTCTATCCAAATACGAGCTGTCAAATCAACGTTTATGAGAAAAGTTTGTGAAAAGTGTTTGTAAGCTTATCTTTATTCTTATATTTATGAAAATGAATTAGTTGAGAGGGATGGTGCAAGCTTTTATCAGGTGCTTTTATGTGTAATTAACTACAAGTGAAATAGCCAATAGAACTTTCATAAATTCCCAATTTAATTAGATTAATTGGGCTCACAATCAGGCCCATGAAGCCCAATTTTTTTAAGGATGAGCCCAATTCATTCTGACTTTAAATTTTAAAATCAACCTTTTAAAGAAACAAGTCCAAGTTATGTTAATTTAAATTTCTAATTCAAATACTTTTTTTACTGAATTGAATTGAGAAAAGTGATGGGAGTTACTCTTAATGCTAATTAGATAACCTTTATATTATTGAATTGTATAATTATTAATAATCGTTTGCTTATATTGGCAAACATAGTTCAATATTGGCTATAATTATCTTTTTTTCATATTTTTAAGTAAAAAACATTTAACGGAATCTCTTCAAAATATTCTATAAAATCGTTTGAAAATACCCAATAATAGTTTCCCTTTACTATAAGTTGACTTAATAAAGTTAAAATTTGTGTAATTTATAATTGTTATCACCTAAGATCACTTTTTTCAAAAGTAAACTCAACCAAACTTAGAAGAACAGCTAAGTTACAATATGTTTATCAAAACCAAACAAGAGTTTACTTAAGTAAGATTGTTTCACAAAGGCTAATTTACACCATCAAATATATTTTATCTCCCCTATGGGGGCTCACATTTACTCATCCAAACTGTCTACATTTTTTTATGCATTGTTGACCTCGGTGACTAGATCATCTTATGGTGATGTTAACCGTGCTCACGGCAATGTCGATTGCGTCAATTTCTGGCAAAGTTACCAATTTTTAGTATTTTATTATTTTTGTTTATTATAAGATTAAGGGTATTATGAATTTGAGCAAACCACATGTCCCTACCCAAGGCTTAGCAAAATGACAAGTTTTCACCCTTAGTTTCATAAGTTTCTGATTCTCATATTTAAATTAGTCGAAAATTGTTTAATGTAACAGTTAAAAAATAAAATAGTCATTCTAAATCTCAAATCTCATTCGACCGGAATAGCATCCAGTTTGGTGCAATTCCAACACCTAAACCACCACCAGATCCAAATGAAAACACCCTAGATTCAAAAACTAAAACAAATCGAGAATCCAACAACACACAACTCAAATTAAGCTAAGATCCAAACTTTCTGCACAAAAACTAGAAACGAAAATCGAAAAAACTAGGAAGACGAGTTGTGAAACAACTAAAGGGGCGGTAGACTGCATTTGGCAAGCTATCATACGCCAGCGTGATGGGGGGTGTTGGTGATGCTAAGGTTGGTGAGGAGTGGGATTTTGGCTACCGAAATCGGGCTTGAAAAGGTAGAAACCTAGCGACAGCTAGCAATTGATGGGAGCAATCAGGTGGAAATCATGGGGGTTTTGGTGTAGGAAGGACAAGGATGCTAGTGCTTGTGTCGATGGAGGCTAACGATGCCGGAATCAGGGAAATTGGCTTAAAATAAATAAATAAATAAAGATGGGAGGAGGAGGGGAAGATGAAGAAGAAGAAGATGTGAGGGCATTTTGGTAATAGCATCATTTGCATCTATGTCAGAACCCAATAGTCACTAACAGTATTAATTTAAGAGTGAGAATCTGGAATATAAGAAACTATGGGTGAGAACTACCATTTGGCTAAACCTTGGGGGGAACATGTTATTTGCTCTTTTAATTTTTTCAATTTAAGTGTACTGCAACTAACTAAATCTGTGGTGTTACTGATGGTGTCAAAGTGCAAAAATAGTTCTATAGACTTTCTATGGTGCCAAATAGTGTTGTTCTTTGAGTCTCACTAAAGTTCTTTCGAAGCCCCCATTTTTTTAAAATTCATTAAATAAAGCTTTATTCTAAACACACTCTTATCTTCCATCTATCCTTATCCTTCTCATCTTTAATGGTATTCTAAATATTACTGGTTGTTATTATAAAGAAAACATTGTCTCAAATCGAAACAAAAATTTGTTAATGGATGGAAAGAGATTGCAATATTATTAATCAATCAACTCGCATTTAATTAATAACAAAAAATATGAAATAATTTGATTGTTTTTTATATTTGAAAATTCTAACATGTTGGAAATATTAATAAATAATTTATTCTTGAATTTGATTCCTTCAAATTTCCTAGTTAGTAAATTTGCGTATTATTCGCGAACTGTCGTATTTTATCAGCCTAACCGTATTATTCGCGAATTATATGCCTTAACCGTATTATTTGCGAATTATTCCCATATTTTTCTTGTATCCGAATTTTTGTCGAATTTTTACAAACGTATTTTTCACTATTTGCCGTATCATACCCGTAAAATTCCCATACCCTTTTTTGTTATACCCGTATATTTGAAATGCTATATAGATTTTAACCAAATGGCCCATGAAAAGTGCTAAAACTAGGATTGATATTGCCGTATTTTTCAAAACGTATTATTGACAATGTGCCATATTAAACCCGTATATACCTGTACCGTATTTTTTCCATATCCGAATTTTATGATCGAATTTTTACAAACATATTTTTCACCATTTACCCTATCATATCCGTAAAATTCCCGTACCTTTTTTTTGTCGTACCCTTACTAACTAGGCCGTCAATTCCTCATAAAGCTAAGTCACTCAAGGCATGCTAGAACGCATTGTCCTTTAAGGATAGATTTTGCCCCCTCTAGGACAATGTCCTTGTGCAAAACAGGCTAAAAAAGATACAATGACTTGATAGTTCTATAAGGGTGCACTCTAAGTATAGATACCTAGAACGTTATAGAACAAAATCTCTCTAGTAGTTTTAGAAACATGGTTTTCTTATAAAATAACACATTAGAGGATTGTCTCATCCTCTTTTTATAGAATAATGCTGTGGACACTGATTTTTTACACCGAATTTTTGTACCGAAGAATGTGGCATCCAGTGAGACGCGATCACGTTGGAGACAAAACATGTCTTCCGTGAATGAACGACCGTCCAACAGTTATGAACGCATGTCCATATTTGATAGACTACCGTTCATCACGAAGGTTGCTCATCTAGCCTAGCGGATCCATTGTTCATGAGGCAATGCAATGCGGCTGAAAAGTTGTTGTTGCTTGCTGCTTGCGGGCTTGAAAATCTTTCTTTCGCCTTTCCTCCCTGTCTCCATTTTGATTGATTCGCTTCTTCCTTCAAAAAAGCGCTTGGTTTGCCCCTTGTTGTGTTGCATTTCGTGATCCTCCACTTCAGTCCTCTTGCTCAATGCAATGCAATTTCTATTTTTATATTACACTATTACCATGGCTTAATGCTCATCTTGAAATACTCTTTATTGACTAAAGACCATATCAGAGACCAATAAAAACCTGTTATTATTATAAGGAAAATAATACAATTACCGAAAGGAGCACACCGAATTCATGCACCGAATGACGTGACTCAATCCTGACCGTCGATTAATTATTAGTTAATATTAATCGACGGTCAGGATTATGTCACGTCATTCGGTGCATGAATTCGGTGCGCTCTTTTCGATAACTATAGCATTACTCTTATTATAATTATTGAAAATGGACGCCTCTTGGTATCTATACGAGGCAAATAAAAATTTTTATTTGCCAATGGATAGTCATCCATTTTAATTGGATGCTAGTCCATATCATATGAACGGGCATCCACTATTATACTTTTAAAAATTTATGGACAGGTGTCCATTCGAGGTGGACGCCCGTCCATAGGAAATGGACTCCCGTCCATATAATATGGACAGGAGTTCATTGTTATTTTCATACAAGGTTGATGGACGGGAGTCCATTTGAAATGAACGGCTGTCCAACAATCATGGACGCTCATCCATATTTGATGGACGGTCGTTCATTCATAGAAGATGTGTGCTGTCTCTGACGTGGCTGCATTTGACTAAATGTCACTTACGTCAATGTGAAAATTCGGTGCAAATTATCTATGTCCGTAGCATTATTCCTTTTTATATGGGATGTACAAATTTTTTTATATTAAAAAATGTCATAAAACCAAAATAAACTTTAATGAAACTCCCAAATTATTTGATAGGGGTTGTTTGTGGTTCTATGTTTACTAATGTTCCACTTAACCAAGTTTTATATAAAATGGTTTATTTTGGGCCTCTATTTTGACAATTTAGTTGTTAATTGAACAAATCTTTTCGTCTATTTAAAAATATGTAATGGGTTAAATTTCATAAATCACAAAATTAGATCCAATTTTGTGTCTTATAATAATAATAATAATAATAATCGATTTCATTGTTTTAGTGATGGTGCTTGTTCATTTAAAGTTTTTTGGTGAAATAATCTCAAAGAAGCATGCCCTTTGTTACATTGAATGCATGTCTATGTTTTTTTTTTTTTTTTTTTTTTTTTTTTTTGGTAACTGGGGTAGACTTTGGCATTTGAGACTAGATCTAAAAACCCAGCCCAAAAACTCGGTCCTAGCAGGCCTGATCCCAAAACTGGACCAGGCCTAAGGAGGAGGGCTCGGTCCTTCCACTAGGCCCTCCTCCAAGGCCCGGGCCCAAACCCTTTTGGTTTATTTTTTTTAGCCCCTGAATAATTACATAAAACCCTTTATAAATTTTGAAATAGATAGAAATTGTAAGAGTTAAAATGAAATTTAAAAAATTTAAAAAAAAAAAAATTGCATTTAATAACTGTTGGCTGACAGCAATGCTACAGTATAAATATCCCCTAAATTTCTCATTTTTTCCACACCACTCAATCTCTAATTCTTTCAATCGCTCTACTCTCTACTCCAAATCTCTAATCAAATTCTCATTCAATTTATATTTATATTTATAATTTATTCATATTATTATTTGTTTATTTATATTATTCAATTTTTTCTATTTCTCAATATCATCTCTTATTTATATTATTATTTAATTTTTTTATTTTAATTATTTATTATTTTATCATAAATTCATAATGGATTCCCGAAAATGCTGCATTCGAAGGATCATCCCCAAATGAGTTTTACGTTCCATTCACCGAGAAATGAAAGGGTTCGATCCATTTTCACTTTTCCTCCAGAGGCATCAACTGCAATTCAACAACCACATTCGGCCGAGACAAGATGCAACCAAACACAAGCAAGCTACGACTCAACGAGCACAGGCATGGCCCACCCCCCCGACCATCAAAAAGGGTCGTGTCCGATGTATACACTTCACCAAATCAAAATGGCCAAAGACAAATGAGGAGGGGGAAGGATCATGTGGGGTATGTAATTTTTGTGAAACCATTATTTGCGCTGAGAATGAGACTTCGACGATGTGACGACACTTGGAAAAGAAGCACCCCCAAATAATGCAATTGTCCAGTACATCTTCAACTGGATCAAGTAGACAAATTCAAACTCTTAATTTTAATCCACAATCCTCAACTCTCTCAACATGGCAATATAATGCACATGTTGCACGAGAGGAAATAGCAAGATTCATAGTTGTTACGGACTCTCCCATTTGTTTATTTGAAAATCTTTATTTTATTCACATGATTAAAACTGCATTTTGTCCAACATATACCCTTGTTAGTAGAAGTACAAGTAGAAGAGATATACTAAAACTTTATAACAAAATAAATAATAAACTTAAAAACGAATTTCAAAATTTTAGGAATATATATATTGCACTTACATTAGACCTATGGGTTTGTAGATCAAAAACATATTTTTTTACTGTCACAATACATTTTTTAGATCATAGTTGGGGTTTACAACAAAAATTGATGGGTTTAAACCATTATATGAAAAACATAGTGCTAGCACTATTTATTTTACAATTCTTGAAGTTTTGCAAGAATATGTATTAACTGATAGAGTTGTAGCACTAACGTTTGATAATGCAACTGCTAACACCGCAACAATCTCTTTATTTGAAAAGAGATTGGATCCGCGTGGTGAAGGCAATTTTTTTCACCAGAGATGTGCTTGTCATATCATCAATTTGATTATTAAAGCAGGTTTAGATGCTACACATTCGAAGATGAAGAGGGTGCGTGCGACTATCAAATTTATCGTCGGCGGTAGCAATAAAAGATGACAGGAGTATGTCAAATATTGTAGGCAAGAGGACTCACTGGTTCGACCTTTAAAGTTATGTATGGACATGTTTATCTATTGGAACTCCACCTACTTGATGTTGGAAAAAGCTTTGCCAACCGCAAGACAAATTACAGATTTCATCAACTAGAAAACCATCCAAAGGAAGTTGTCAACTATGATGATTGGGCGTTTGTGAACTTTTTTATTCATTTCTTAAAATTTTTTATGATTCCACTAATACATTAAGTGGTATTTATTATCTGGCTACTAATTTAGCGTTAGATATTTTACCGAATTTCTAAAACTTTTGCCAAATATAGATATAATGACATTTAATGGAAATTATTTTAAAGATGGAAGAAAAATATGAGAAATATTGGTTAGATATTCCATTCTTATATGGATTAGGCCTTGTTGTAGATCTTAGGTTTAAATTACACGTAGTTAAATGTATAATTACTGAGATAGGCTAGCATTTAGAACATGCTTATACGTCTTATTTGACTGACTTTAAGCAAAAATTGGAAAGTTTTTTTTCTTTATATCAGAACAGGTACAATGGAAGTGGAAGTGGAACATCCAGGAGAGACGATCAGGACCCTGATGAAGATCTCCATCAAGGATCGAGCATGTGGATGTATATAGAACATGGCAGAAGTAGTAGCTCCAGCTCATACATATATGGACCAAATGAGCTGAATCACTACCTACAAATAGACATGTCCTACATGACGAAGAAGGAGAAACGTGAGATGGATGTGCTTCAATGGTGGAACCAACATCAAAGTCGATTCCCCATTGTAGCCCAAATGGCAAGTGACATTTTATCTATGCCGGTTTCTACAATTGCATCCGAGTCAACATTTTCAACGAGTGACCGAATTGTTGAAGACAGAAGATGTTTTTTAACCGATGAGATGATTGAAGTGATAACATGTTTACGGGATTGGACTCATGCAGAGAGAAGACTATAACAACACCCTGAAGATCCTGAATGTAAGAACAGCATGCATGAAGAGTGGCGAAAATGAAGATTGAAAGCATGAAAGGTTGGATGCATAGGATACAAAAATTTCAAACCAAATGTAAGAAACTTATACCTTCTCCTTTGCTTAAGGTTGATGAAGCCAAGACTCAAAATGATGAGACCTCCACACTTTAACACCACCTTGACAGAGTTAGAGACTTAGAGAGATAGATTTTAGTTTTCTTTTGAGTCAACAAAATGAATAATGAACTAAAATGCAACCATTTGCATTTATATATACTTGGAAAATTTTTGCAATTAGTTGTTTTTCATTTCCATGCCTCAATAAAATCTTATTTCAAAAGGAGCCCACGAATTTGTTATTTTACCCTTTGAATAATCAATATTATTCAAGGGCCCATGTAAACTAAACTAGTTTACATTAACAACCCATAAATTTACCCTTTTACTCTTTAACTATCAAAAAGTTATTTTCGTTCATCTCATTAATCTTAACACTTTAAGATATAATAATTAAATATTGCTTGACCATTTTAACCCTTAAAATGTATAAACAATTTTCTATGTAACTATTACCATTGAAATCCTGTCATTACCCTTGGAAGGTGCTAGCCCTCTTGGGATAATCATTTCTCTCTCTCATCCTTCTCTAACTTCTCAAGGCTATTGGTGTGACCATGTAGGTCCACCGTGGATTAGTCGTGAGTCGGTTCTGGATGAATCCGGAAACCTGTCTAGAGGCCCAATGACTATGGTAAACATCTAGCAATGTGTTATAATCCCTAAACCACGATGAAGAAATACTTCATCGAACCCATTTCAGATCATATGTACCATGCATGTAAAGTCCCTCCATTGATATATCCTGATCGAGCACGGATTCATGGAACGTCAAAATCCTAAACTCGATTTTCTACCGAATCGTCATCAATATGTCTAGAACTCATCATCACAAACTTGCTTCTGTATGACTAATAATAGGCTCTGGCCAGAGATTCTGATTTCCGACATTTATCGACGTTCGACCTGGAACTCGAATCCGAATGGAGTTAGTGGTACTCCTGATCCTATATTTCCGAGTCAATGGATCCCTTCTTGACCATCGTTCGTTTCCACATATAAACAACGCATGACGAAATAGGCTTTTTCATACGAAACATGACTAGTCTCGTACTTATACACTGTATGAACCATACGCATCCATATCAGATCCGACCACAATGTCTCAGGTCAAAGAACTACATCGTGCACTGATATAACCAAACGATAAATCATTAACTACATGCTTTTCCAAGTGATTTGTCATTATTTTGTCACGTTCAAAAAATAGTTCACCAATCGCTAATCCATACCAATGCCCCAGTGACATGACTATCATCGTCATCCGTATTTATATCAACACATGATATCTTTCGGAAGCATCCAATATGCCTACTATGCAATATAGTTGCCCAAATTATATTGCTTCCGTAGGGAATCCTTTTGATAATTCATTTACCGATTAAATGAATCATCTGGACAATTCATATACGTACTTTATTTTAAATGCATGACTAAATAAAGGAAGCAATTTATATATATGAATTGAAGAACTCTTTCTTCTATTATTTATGATATATAGATACAAGACAAAATGCTCTGAAACCGACAACATGAATGGTTTCTAGGGCATACATTAATATACACTAACACCGAACTACTTAAACTCTTTAGGAACATAGATTTTAATGATTTAAATATTTTTGACGATGAAGATGAATAATTTAATAAAAAAATTATTTAATTGTTTATTTGTGAAGCGTGAATGTGTGATTGTGTGAATATTACATTTATGTTAAAATTAACCATTAATTTATTTATTATTTTATTATTTTATTATTTTTTAAAATTAATTAAACTTTTAAAAACTTACTAATCTACCCCTAAAAACTACATAAACTCCCTATAGAATTTCATTTCGCCCCTAAAATATAAAAAAAAAAAATAGGGGAAAATGAAATTTTACAGGCCCATAGGACCGATCCTAGGGGCCCAAGACCAGTCCTAGTCCTGAAATTGCCGGTCCCAGGCCCATGAGTGACTGGTCCCAAAGGGACCAGTCCCAAACGGGCCTAGGCTCGAGCCCGCTTGGGTCTTTGACCAACTCTAAACTGGGGTATCCGGTCTAGTTTGCACACACCTTAACTAATCTTTGGGACCCACTGAACATCTTACAAGTCTAATATTCCAGATAAGCCACAAATGTGGTAGGTGGCCTCAAAATGGTTTGAACCAATGTTTTAAAACCCAGCCCAACTGGTTCAACCAAGACCTAGGATCTTCATCGAGCTGGGTTAACAATTTTCCTATTCACCCAAAACTCTAGAATTTGGGATGATAGTCGACGAACAACTGAAGACTGGGGTGTTAAGAAGAGGAAGTGTTGGTGAGTGCAATGGTGGCAACAGAAGTGATTTCCAGTGAGTTAATCGATTGAAAATCGAAAAAACCAGCGGCGACAACAATCGGCTTTTGCTGACTATTGGCAAGGTGAACGAGGGTGGGGTGAGATGGGTTTTGGTCAGGAGGCTGGGGGGAGTACTTTCGTGGTAATGGGGAGGGTTGTCGATGTTGATAGTGGTAAGATCTGGCCACAACCGATCGACGTCGACATTAGTGAGATATGGCCAAAATCAATCGACGTTGGCGTTGGTGAGATTTGGTTGAAATCGGTCGATTCCAGCTAGATATTAGGTAGATTTTCTACAGGAATGGGCTCAAGGGATGATTGTGATTGCATTTGGTGTGTGGCCGTCACCAACCAGTCAACTGCTAATTTTTATTTGAGGTGTGTTTTCTAAATTTCAAACCTATAGGGACTTGACTATAATTTTAGGGGCATATTTGCTTAATTTTAAACTTTTTGATACCCGATTTGACTGGTAGGTCAAACTGGTCAACCTGAGACTCGACAATTTTGCCAAGTTTCACCCCAGGTTGGTTATTAAAACATTGGTTTAAACCCAAGAAATCATTAAAAAGAACAAACCTTCTTGACCATCAAGTAACCCTTTAGGATTTTGAATGCATATCCTTACTTGCAATTTTGGGTAGTGCTTGAGTTGTTTTGTATTATTAAAGTTGGATTTAATTTTGACCCACAAAATAATGAAAGAAATAAAAGATTGCAGGGTTGTTAGTTTAGTAGTTTGAGTTGGTTGATTCTCAACCACTCAACTTTATATTTTAATGTTAGGGGAAACGATTTTTGCCCACCCAAGGTTTGGTGAAACGACACTTTCCCACCTATCAAGTTTCAAAATGACACTTTCCCACCTTCCGTCAAGTTCTGCTAGGGTTTTCCGTTCTAAAAAGGGGTAATACAGTCAATTTCAATCCAGCCACAAAAGTAAAAAATAAAAAATTGAAATCTTGATGAGTGTCGCCTGAATGGTTGGCTGCCTTTTCTCCTTGCTCTCTATAACTGAAGCCATTGTGATCTAGGGTTATTGGTTTTGCAATCAACACATCTCCACCCCTGCTCGTCATAGATATACCATATCGGCTTCTTTTTCATCTTTGGTTCGACCTACTTTTTAATAAACTACAACACCACTTTGACAAGGGTATTTCCGCCCATTGACACCCACTCTCAACTCTCTAACCTTGTTGCAGAACCTTACAAAATTTCACTAAGGTATGTCTATCTCAACTTATATTTATCTACACTACACATATAGATTTGCCCTTTCCTCTCTTTTAACAAGTGTGTTTACTTCAACTGTCGTTACTTTTTGTTTTTTGGGTTGGAAATGGTGGTAAAGATCTGAACTCATTAGAAGCTTAGTTGGGTATTCAATATTCTTGTCGAATTTGGACTTAAAGATAATGGGTAGTTTCGAATTTAGAGGAAATGCATTGTTAAGTTATGTAAAGACTAAGTAGTAAAAAATTTATGTACTGTTATTTGTAGTAACTGCTCGATGACCAAGCTTTGCAAAGCTTTGATTGAATTTAGAAACTCTTTGGAGTTTATATTGCTTAAATTGTAGCATTAAGATGATGTATCGTTATTATACATTATTGATTTCGCTTCTAATGGCCTCGTTTCCTATCTTTATTATATTGATATAAGATGATTGAGTAGTTTTCAATCAATTTTGTTGTCATTAAATATGTGGTAGATTGCATCATTGAGATTTTCATTTCTGCTCAGCTTGTGTTTTCATGGTATTGAATATGCTTGAAAAGGTCCTTTTAGATAAGCTCTCTTAATTATGTTTACATTTGCTTGATATTTCAAAATATATGTCAATCAAATAGTTGATGGGTGGGATACATCCAAAACGAACAAGTTCTCGATAGTCGTCTTTTGGATCTAGTTCACGTTCATGGTGTCATCACAATTATCCACCGCCACCATATGCTCAACCAAGCCAAGATTATGTGTCACAGCAGCATTATACACCTCCTCAAAACGACTATGGTTGGGCCCTGAGTCAAAAAGGAAATTGGAGAGGAAATATTCAAAGATAAATGATGATTACAATAGCCTTGAGCAAGTTAGATAGTATTCTTTGTTTCTCAGTATATCTAAATTTGTATTTGCCGGATATGAACAATATAGGCTATTTCCATTTTGAGTGCACATAATACTCATTCTGGGAATGTGTTCTAAGGATCCATTTCATTAAGGATGTTTTTTTACTCTGTAATGCCATTTCTGACTCTAAAGTTGTTGACATGAAAAGTCCATTTGACATTTTTTTCCCTTATGTTGTTAAATTGAGGATCTTCATTTGTTATTAGTGTTATAATAATATGTAAGCTTCTTGATGGCATGTATTAAGGAATTGAGATTGCTTTAGAATCTTAATTGTTGTTAGTGATGTAATTATCAGCAAAGAGTTAATAGAGCTCTTAGTATTGCTACAAGTATAATTATGATTTGACTCTTACTTGTACATCAGTACTTGGTTTCTTTTAGTGGTTAGGCATTAATCTGGCCTGCTATAGTGATAAGTAGTTTTTACATTGTTTTAGCGAGTTAGACACTGGTCATTTGAAAATAGTTTGGATACTGGATCTGGTGTTGGGTGTTAGTGTATATTAGTTTATACCCTAAAAACCATTCGTGTTGTCGGTTTCAGAGCATTTTGTCTTATATCTATATATATCATAAATAATGGAAGAAAGAGTTCTTCAATTCATATATATAAATTGCTTCCTTTATTCAGTCATGCATTTAAAATAAAGTATGTATATGAATTGTCCAGATGATTCATTTAATCGGTAAATGAATTATCGAAAAGGGTTCCCTAAAGAGCAATATAATTTGGGCAACTATATTGCACAGTAGGCATTGGATGCTTCCGAAAGATCATGAGTTGATATAAGTATAGATGACGATGATAGTCATGTCACTGGGGCATTGGTATGGATAACGGTTGGTGAACTATTTTTTGAACGTGACGAATAACGACAAATCACTTGAAAAAGCATGTAGTCAATGATTATCGTTTGGTTATATCAGTGCACGATGTAGTCCTTTGACCTGAGAGATTGTAGTCGGATCCGATATGGATGCGTATGGTTCATACGGTGTATAAGTACGAGACTAATCATGTTTCGTATAAAGCCTATTTGGTCATGCGTTGTTCATATGCGAAACGAACGATGGTCAAGAGGGATCCATTGACTCGGAATATAGGATCGAGAGTACCGCTACATCCTCGATTTGAGTTCCTAGACGAACATCGTAAATGTCGAAAACAGAATCTCTGGCAAAAGTCTATTATTAGTCATACAAAAGCAAGTTTGTGATGACGAGTTCCGAACATTGATCGACGATTCGGTAGAAGATCGTTTAGGATTTTGACGTTCTATGAATCCGTGCTCGATCAGGATATCGCAATGGAGGGACTTTACCTGCATGGTACATTGATCTGAAATGGGTTCGATGAAGTATTTCTTCACTTGGTTTAGGGACATGGCACATTGCTAGATGTTTACCATAGTCGTTGGGCCTCCACAGGTTTCTGGATTCATCTAGAACCTGCTCGGCTAATCCACGTGGACCTACATAGTCACACCAATAGCCTTGAGAAGTTAGAGAAGGATGAGAGAGAGAAATGATTACCGAAGAGGACTAGCACCTTCCGAGGGTAATACGGGATTTCTATGGTTAATGTACATAGAAATTGTTTTGACATTTTAAGGGTTAAATTTCAAGCAATAATTAATTATATTTAATTATTATATCTTAAAGTGTTAAGATTAATGAGATGAACAAAATAACCTTTTAATAGTTAAAGGTAAAAGGGTAAATTTATGGGTTGTTAATGTAAACTAGTTACTTTACATGGGCCCTTGAATAATATTGATATTCAAAGGGTAGCATAATAAATTTCGTGGGTCCTTTATAAAATAATTTTATTGGGTTAGAAGTGAAAAAAAATAATTACAAATTGCCAAGTATGTATAAATGCAAAAGGTTGCATTTTGTTCATTACACATATTGTTCACTCAAAGCAAAACTAAAACTCTCTCTAAAAGCCACGACCACTCTCTAAACCTCTCAAGGTGGTGTTAAAGTGTGGAGGTCCATCTTTTGGAGCTAATCTTCATCAATCCAAGCAAAGGGGAAGGTATAATCTCATTTCCATGCTTTGTTTAAAAACCGGTTTTTGAATCCATGCTTTCATGCTTTCATTCTCCATCTCCACCACTCTTCATGCATGCTGAATCTTACACTGGGTTGAACATTTGGCTGACAACTCAAATAAATGTTCACTACAGCAGGTGGCAATTATGATTTATTATAAGTGGTATTGTTTGTTTTAGCTTTTTTTTTTTTTTTTTTTATTGCTAAGCATAAAAAAATATTCCAAATCAACATTTCAATTGATTAAGTCAAGTAAAAAATATATAACTTTAATAAAGACTCATTAGTTGGTCAGGACTCATATGGAAGAGTGTATTTCGGTGTTCTGAGAAGTGGGTAGTCTGCAGCCATCAAGAAATTAGAATCCATTAAGCAACCAGACCTAGATTTACATGCTCAAGTTTGGCTTATTATTATGCATTATCTTCGATTCTTCTATAGCGCTACACATGTTTGGCTTATTATTCAATGGATGTTACATCATGATAGTTTAAGAAAATTGTGATCGTTTTTATGAGTATTAATTTTATAGTTGTCTTTGATGGTCCACGTAATATAATTGAGCCCTATATATTGGCCAATATAATTCTAATTGATTTACAAATTTGTGGTGGTGATGGGACAATAATAATTTGTCTTTCACCATTGGTTGGCCTAGTATTAAAGAATGATGGTTATTTTGATGGTTACTTTTATGTTTGGTGTTTATTTTGTTGTTCTCTATTCAATTGATGGTTATTTTGATGGGATTAGTCACAAATTTTGCTATGTTTGGTGGTTACTTTGATGTTCTTTGTTCAATTGACAAAATATTAAATAATGGTATATTTTTCTGCGTAGGGTATTATTCCAGCTATGATTTCAAGTGTAAAGTTGATGTTAGAAAGATGAAGAGATCATGAAGGCAAAGAGATTGAAGTATTCCAAGAATTTACTGTTTTGACGGAGGAAATTATTTCCACTTCGGACAGGTTTTGGAAGCAGTTACTTAGAAGGGAAAAATATATTTAATATGTTGACAAGGTTGAGTGTAATCATTATAAAAATAAAGCTTCTGATCAGATAAGGCAAAGCTTCCTCTATGTAATTTTTGTAATTCGTGGCTACTTAGTTATACACTTTTGCTTCTCTATTAATTCTATAGTACCACTTTTTATCTTTGCAGAAAGTTTGTGGAAATCTGCTTTCTTTGTATTGAATTCCCTATTTTATATATATATGCACTGCAATTTTATGATCTAGATTCTTATTGTTCAGATATTAGTAATGCTAATACTTAGTTTTATTTGGGTTTAAATTGACAAAACTTAAATATAAATGTCAGTTTAGGGTTGCAACGATTCTAAAAGTTTTAAATTTTAAAAAATCCTATGGTAACTTCATTCATTTTAAAATTATTTTTAATAAAAAATTGGAAAGACAAATTGGTAATTTATGTTCCTATATATAATTGAGGATATATCAGTTATTTATATTTAAAGAGTGGGTATATTGGTAATTAACTCAATTGATATGACAAATTAATAAAAATTAAAAGTCAAATATTTAAGGGTATTTTCCTCTTTTCAATCAAATATTAACAGAAAACCTAATCAGAACCTGACGAAAGGTGGCAAAGTGTCATTTTGAAACTTAACGGGTGGGAAAGTTCATTTCGCCAAACCTTGGGTGGAAAAATGTTGTTCTCCCTTTAACGATAATATTAAACCACAAAATGGTGGTCAGTTTGGTTCAAATTATTCAAATAGAGTGTATAAAAAGGGGGTTTGTTTGTTGAAGTTTATAGCTTATTCAAACAGACATATTGTTTATATTTTGGAATTAGTAAGAAACAAGAAAAAAAAAAACAAATTGTAGACAGTTAGATTTTAATGTAAATTCTTTGTTCATCTTTCACATTTTTAACACAAATATTATCAAATAAATACAGTTTTTATATTAATAGAAAGTATTGGAATATTTTATGGGAATATTGCTTGCCCTTTTTGTTATAATTTTGAAATCAATTGTCTCTTTGGGATTTAAAGCAAATATTTTCCCTTTAAATAACAGTAATAATTGTAATTTAATAATATGAATAAGACTAGTTGGGGGTGATTATATGAAAATGAATAAAAATCCCAAACTAATAGAATTTATGAAAATAATTAGTTTTTGCTTATTACTTAATTAAGATGATTATATATTAACAAAAAACAAAAAGAAAAAAGAAAAAACATAACATAAATCTAATAACTTAATTATAGGCATGGCCTGCATCAAATTTTTTTAAAAAATAAATAAAAGAAAAAAATTTAAAAAGACAAGAGCGGGTATACACCACACGTGTACATTTAAAGGGTATTCTTCACACGTGTCAATTCTTCAATAAATCTTTAGTCACTTCACTGTAACTTTATCCTCCTACTAACTCTTAATAATTAATTAATTTTTTTTTTTAAGTTTTTTTTTCATTTTTCGTTTTTTTTTTTTCGTCAAAGCTGTACGGACGGATATTCCGTTGAAACAAGACTCTGTTTTTTTCTTCTCAAAATTGAAACAAAAATAATATCAGATCTGAGATGGGTTTTGTGTGCTAGATTTTCTGTGATAATTATTTTATAAAATCTAGTTTGTTTTTTATTGAAATCGATTCTGTTTCTTGTATTTTCACTGATTTATTATTTTATTTTAACTTCACTTTTTAATGTGCCAAATTTAACACACAATATGAGGAAGAAGCTCGATACCCGTTTCCCAGCTGTGAGTTTACTCTCTTTCTCCTCTAATTATGAAATTTTCTTTGACTTAGTGGGTATTTTGAGCTTAATTGATTGATTGATAATTTGGGATCTTGAATTTTACTGAAATTCAGTTGATGGGTGTTTCGTTTCTTGAATATTTGTGTGAATATATGAGCTGGTTCTTGTTTTTGTTCTTGAAATTAAATCAGTTTTTGGATGCTTCAGTTTCGAATTTTCAGATTCGTGATTTAGGTCATGTTTTGACCTAATTTTGGGCCGGCTGGTTTGCTTCGATTGTTGATGGGTGTTTGATTCCTGAGGGGTTTATGTTGATATATGATGTGGGTTGTGTTGTTTGAGACGTTTGGTTTATAGAATTGTGGTTTATACTGCAAGGCAATTGTTGTTCGTTTCGTGTTTCGGCTTTTTTATGGAGATCTATGATCTGTGTTATGCTTGCCTCAATAGTCGTTCGAGGGTGTCTGGGTTGGGTATATATGATTATGATTTTTCTAGTTTTTTATGTTCGCTCTTCCGGTGAAGTGATTTAGTACTGAAATCAGGTGGTGGTTGGATATTTTAAGTTTTTGGGGATATCTTGGGATGGTTGATAATAGGTTTCATTTCACAACTGGGAAACATATGATGGCTTGTTCTTAAAGTGTTGAGCATCTTTCTTTTTTGTAGAGTGAGGCATGTATCTCTTGGTAGCTTTATTTTATGTTCCTTTTGTTACTCTGTTTTTCGGCGACACAAGGGAAGAAGTTCTCTCTTTTTTGGGGACACAAGGGAAGAAGTTAGGTTATTGGAGTTGGAAATTCTTTGATTGTTACATCCATGTTTACTTGGCTGTTTGGATCCATGTCGATTAGTTATTTATATATTAAATCATTTTTCGGATTCACATGTTTGGTAATAATAAATGTCGAATGAACAATCTAAGCCGTATGGTCCCAGTGAAGTTGTAGTTTTCCTCCTCTTTGCATTATGTTTTCTGTGGTATGTCGTGGCCATGCTTTGTACAGAGGTCAAGTTTGATGTTAAAGTTGTTGTCAAAACCCTTGCTGGAGTGGCCTTACCCAAGAGTATAGTCATGAATTTATTAGAAAACGATGGAATTTACATGATGAAATTATGAATAAATGAAAGTTATGGAAATGATCGCATCCATATTTTATGCTTGAAATATTGACCTTTGACTAGGTTTGGAGCTTGTTTGAAAGTATCTCCTCATGTGATTCTTGTAGTTAAACTGTTGAAATAATTGCAGCACTTCTGTACTATATCTGCTTATGTTAATTTTAACCCCGAGTACCATAGTATCTTGACGTAGCTTTTGTAAGAAGTTGATTCAACCTATCCAGCACATAATAATTTGATAGGCTCTATAGTAATCTCTTTTCTAATAATTTAACTATGTCTATGAATCAGTGACACTCTACTAGTGTACAGACATTTATAGTTGAAAAAGGTTACTCTTTAAATAGCATGGAGTCCTCTTATGTATAACTTTTTTCATTTGTTTTGGTACTTTATTCGATGAGGTCCCTTTTTTCTTGGTTGATTGGGAGGTCAAATTTTTTTAATGTATAACTCTTATGTAACATTATAACACCATTTCTAATGTGCATTAAAATTTTGGATTACCAATTATGTTCCAATTAAGAGGTGGATTTCAAATTATAATCTCTAAAGAGTCACCTGAGCCACAATGCTCTTCTGAGATTTATGCAAAGGCTGGACTCAGTATAAGTCTTAGATTTCCCATCGTTGGTTTGAAGAAAATAATTTTTTGTATATATGAAGAACCTTAAATTTCCTCAGATGTATAAAGTCATATTTTTGGCATTTCTGTAGATGATTATCTTTGCAAGAATTACTTCAAAATAAACTTATATTCTTACATAGAAGACTTTATCTTGTCATAGTTTCCCTCAAACTAAATTTTAGGTTTATGCTTTTATGTTTTAGCCTGAAAACTGCTATAATTCTATGTTCAGCACCAACGTCAATCATATCAGGGAATAATCTAGCAATTACAGAATGCCCTGCTACCTGCTGAAGAAATATGTATTGAATATTGGATGGGATTACAGAGTGAACTTCATCATAAAACATGTGAATCTTCCCTAACTCTATTTTCTGTTGTTTTGCTTAGTGAGTATGGTCAGTAGGTAGAAAATTTTTGAAACCAGACTGCCGTATCATGCCTAGTGGCTCTGGTTACCTAAATTATCCAGCATCTTCAATTAGAATGATTTCTTAAAAAGAATGTGAATCATCTGAGTTTTTGTTATTGCAACTCAATCTTAGCTTGAAGTTGTGTGCATTCATAAAGTTCAAATTTATCCATGGCTTTGGGCTGCTGAGTTTCCTAGGGTTTGCTTTCTTTTTCTTTGCTTTTATTCCAGAGTTTCCCATTGTTAGGTAGTATCAATATGTTTGGAAATTCAAAATTTTGGTTGCCTTTCTGGTTTTGCTTTGTCATGAAAAGTTTGTGGAGAATGGTGAATATTAGATAAGCTGGTTAAATATTGGGTGAAGAAAATATGAGGTGAGTTAATTAGTTGAAGAAAATTGAGGTAAGTTCTTATTAGAGATTACTTGATCGTTCAGATGGTAAATGTTCCCTTAGAAGGAGCCTGAAAATCTTCGGTCAAACAAAGGCAGCTTGCTCTCTTTGGACAGCTGCTTGCCAGTAGTTTCTACAGCTAAGAATTCAATTGAGAGGGAAGGATTGTTGTGAGCTGGTGTTATATGTATCAGTTTAGTGGGGAATCAGATGAACATTTGCTATTACATGATTGTTTGAAAGCTTTATGGTCGTAATTTCTCTTTATTTGGAGTGCAACAAGTTCTTTTGGAACTGTGAAGGTGTTGGCAAGTTCACACTCTGCTTTGTGGTGACTAGATCAGAAAGGTAGCATGGGGAATTCCTTCTATTAGGTTGATTTGCTTTGTATGGAAATGAATGTCAGAGCCTTGAGAGAATGAGAGACCTCATGAGTAAAAATCAATTTTCTGAGAAGTTTATATGGTTCTTTGGATGACTTTGCTTTTCTGTAGCTGGCTATTTCATTCTTTAGTCATTCTAATTTGTTTTATATGGAAAGGAATGATTGATTTTTTGAGAGGATCAAGAGACCTTGTCATGAGTTAAAGCCAAATTTTCTTTGAAATTTATGTGGTTCTTTGGAGGCTTTGCTTTTCCTTTAGTGCTTAGTTCATTGATTCTATAGTCATTTATTGTCGCTGAATATTTTTTAAATTTTTAGGGTCTGTCTATGTAAATTTACCACTAAATGGGTTGTGTACTTGTTGATGTCATCTCTCTGTTTCACACACATATCCACATAAAGCACATCTGTGCATGCACACATGTATACACACATATATAGTTGGTGCTGACTTTATGATTAATTGATATAATTGTTGTACTAATGGTGTGACACATAATATCCAAACATGTTTCATGGTTGCACTGTATATATAAGACAACAATTATTACCATAGTCATAAGGTCAGCAACAACTATATGTGTGTATATACATGTGTGAATGCACAGATGTACTTTATGTGCATGTCTGTGTAAGAGAGAGGACATCAACAAGCACACAACTCATTTGGTGGTACATTTACATAGACAGACCCTAAAAATTTGAAAATGTTTGTTTATCTTTGTGTATAATTCCTTCTGAAAATACATGTCTTTCAATGATTAGTTATTATCTAATAAAGAACACATTTTTCTTCTAGGCTCGGATTAAAAAGATAATGCAAGCTGATGAAGATGTGGGGAAGATAGCATTGGCAGTGCCCGTACTAGTTTGTGAGTACCTATAACTTTTTAGATTTTACCTTCATGGATCTTTTATGTGGTTTTCTTCTTACATATGATCATTTGGGGTGTTTTTGTAGCAAAAGCATTGGAATTATTTTTGCAAGACCTTTGTGATCGCACATATGAGATAACATTACAAAGAGGGGCAAAGACAATGAGTGCACTGCATTTGTAAGTGATGAATACCCTCTTTTGCTTAATTGTTTTCATATTCAGGCTAGAAATGTAATCGATTTATAAAGTTGGATTAGACTCCTCATCTGCTTTTGTTTTCTTACTTGCTAGTTATTATTATTCAGGCTTTTGCTTGCTTATGATAGTAAGGCTTCCCATTAGTGGATAGCCATACACAAAAGTTAACTTGTGTAGGACTTGGTAGCCTAATGATTTAATTAGGTGTTGGTCTCAGTTAAAAGGTGAACTGTATGTAGTAATGAATGAGCCAGATCAAGACTATTTAAAAAACTGAGTGCATCCATATAGTTCTGCTAATTATTTAATCTTACTCAAAAGCCTTACTTTCTTGTGATATAGTCTAGTAAAAATGAATTCAATCATACAATATAAAAGTCTTCTCACTATGTTTCCAATTTGATATTTTTAGCTTAGGAAGTTTCTTTATAGTTATAATCAAAAAAAAAAAAAAGTTTTTCCAGTTTTCTTTTTAAATTCTTGAAAAATTTGTCTCAAGATTGCCTAGTAGGCTCCGAATGGAAATGGGGCCACTGTTGAATATTGGATGGTGACATTCTTCAAAAGTCAAGAATGAGTTGCTTGCTTTGCGGTAACTGTTCTCCTATGAAAGACTAATCTTTTGTAATTCTAAAACTATATTTTCTATTTAATTATTGAACTTTAAAGTACAAAAGTTTAGGATAATCACCTAACAGAGAAATACAATTTAAATAAAAAATAACTTATACTAATACAATTCCTTCCTCAAGACTCTTAACTCCTAACAAACCTTTAACAGTTCATTATTCTAGCTTTCTTCATTAATGATCTTCATGAACATGTTATGTTCCTTTTCCCTTGAAAGCATCCTTGATGAACCAAGAATTGTCAATGATATCATTTGGTTGAACCAGGTTTTTTTAATGAAAAGACGTGATCACTAAAGGCTTTGGTAGGCTAGTTGTAACTCTTGATGTCTCCAATAGGGGTTTGGGCACATTTGGGCCTTGTGATGGTGATGACAACACAAAATTTGAATTCAGGATAGCAGATGGTGACAACAAAATAGGAACGAAAATCTGAATAGTTCAATGAACCCATTATTAAAATGGAGCACCAAGTAGTTAATAGAACTAAAGAGAGTAAAGAAATGCTGAATTCTCAAATCATTCAAGTTCTTGAAAAAGTTAAATCCAAGTTCTCAAATCTCTTACTAAAGACCATTAAAAACCAAAGCCCATATTTCTATTGAAGTTCTTACACCAGCGTTGAACACACTCTGCCACTCTGCCACTCTACCAATTCATGCCTCCGTCTTTCAACAAGCTTACCTAATTCACCTATGGTTCCCATCTTTGACATATTTTATCGTTTGTTTTGTAGAATATATCTTGGCTTTGAAAGTTAATAACATGTCATTCTTGGATAAGGATTGTTTCAAGGGTATCTATGAGAGCAAAAGAAAATAGAGGAAATTGTTGAAGGCAGGCAGCTTAAAAGTTTTGAATACATCAAAGATTATTTTGAGGAAAGGTGTGTACATCGAAAGAAAGTGATTATGAGGAGTTGGGTTAGGGGCAGTTTGCATATAGAGGATAGGTGTTAACAGCAGCTGAGATAAACTTTGGAGATGTGAACTGGTAATAACAATAAGTACAACAAACTTAGGGGGTAACTTAGCGAGGGAGAACATCTCACTGTTTGGAGTAATATACATTAGTAACGATTCAGCTGATCAATGTTTTGTATTTGTTCTGGTAGTAGCTAGTAAATCATTCTTTCTAATTGTAAACTTGTTTTGTTCTTTTAATTTCAAAGAATTGCAAAATTGCTCTAAATAGTTCCTTTTATACCGTTCTTTGAGAACATTTGTCAGGCTCTACATACTCTTCATGATACTTCTCTCTTGCCATTTGATCTGACATAACTGTCCTAATTTGCAGAAAACATTGTGTACAAAGCTATAATGTGTTTGATTTTCTGAGGGATATTGTTAGTAGAGTTCCTGACTATGGTCATGGTCATTCTGAAGCTGCTGGTGAGGATCGATCTATTGCGAAGAGAAGGTTAGAAAAACATGGTTTCTTTTTCTTTTTCCCTTTGTTAATATCTGCAGAATTACTTATGGATATGTTTTTCCAGGAAAGCTGCTGGTGATGAATGCAATGACAGTGACGAAGAGTCAAAGAGGAGCAAGATGGTGAGATACTTCAAATATTTTATTGAACAACCAAAATAAAATTATTTGTCATCCTGTTATATTATGTTTATATAACTTCATTTTAATTCATACAAGAACAAGATAGAGGGGATATTTATCTACTTAGATTTTCTGCTTTTATTTTTTTCCCTTTTTACCATTTTTCCTAGATGATGTAGCATCGTTATATGAACAGAGAAATTCAACTTTACCTCAATTTCATCTTTTAAGAATAACCTAAATCTATTTCATACCCAAAATAAATGATGCTTGAACTTTTTGGTGAAAATATCTGATTTCAAGACTGTAAAGAAAAACTTGAAAAAGTATGATCTACTTATGTTTTTAGGTTCTCTAGGCATTAAGGAATGGGACTAAGGTACTTTATACTCTTTGCAGCATGAGATGGGCCATGTCAGTGGCAGTGGTAGAGGGAGGGGCCGGGGTCGAGGAAGAGGCCGTGGACGAAGTGCTCGCCATCTGGAAAGAGAGTCCTCTCATCGTGAGATGGATTCAGAACCTTCTACAGCTGTGCAGCATGGCATCAAAGATAACTCGAGCTCTGGAATGGTGGTGGATACTGCTTCTGAATCAAAGGAGTCTAAGGAAAATATTATAGGCAGTGATGGTGCTAATGCAACAGCTCGAAATTTTGATCTGAACGCAGACTTAGATGACAATGTGGACACAAAGGCTGCGGTAGCACCACTAACAGCCCCAGCCCCAGCCCCAGCCCCCGCCCCAGCTCCATCTGCAGCTCCAGCTCCAGCTCCAGCTCCGGCCACAGCCCCTGCTCCTGCTCCTGCTCCTGCTCCTGCTCCTGCTCCAGCACCTGCTAATATCTCCTTAGCAGGACCTTCCGAGGAGACTAAACATGAAGATATTCCAGGTTGGTCTCTCTCAGAGATGGACAGAATGGCCATTGACCCTCTTCAGCTTGCAAACCTCAGCAGAAGGTTGGAC
The DNA here is from genome assembly GCF_008641045.1 of Pistacia vera. Lineage (NCBI taxonomy): Eukaryota > Viridiplantae > Streptophyta > Magnoliopsida > Sapindales > Anacardiaceae > Pistacia > Pistacia vera. Next base: position 128,934 of record NW_022196153.1, on the reverse strand, counting down.
GACGACGATGAAGATTATGACGAAGAAGGGTAACAAATTATGAACCATGGGGTCTCGAGAAGGATAGTCATCGAGATCAGATCTAATGGGTAGTTAACAAACAGAAGAAAAACAGAAGATAGATGCAAGCATAAGTATGGCCTACTTGGTGGAGAATGAAAATATGTCTATTGTGGTTCTCCCTGGGAAGGGCTTCAAAGCATTATTCTTTGTTTCTATTTTGTTCGTCACCATGATGTGCATTTTCTGTGGTATCAGTTCCTAACTAGCTCTTTTTCAGGAACTAGATTTGCATGACAATTGGAGCACACTTAGTTTGTGCATTTCAACTATGTAATGTAGGCAGAATATGGCAGCCGTAGTAGATAGTATTAGTAGTAGTGGTAGTAAATCATTTAGTGGTTTGTTCAACTTTTTGGCATTAGGCTTGGTGGAACTATTATAAGGTGTAGTAGAGTTGCCTTTGCTTTGCTTTTACTGCACAAGGCATAATTTAGTAAAGGCGCCTTGAAATTTCTTCTTATTGAGTGTCTTCTCCATATCAAATGTTCAAGTAGTTAAAGTCATATGCTGGTGATTGCTTGAAATAAATGCTCCAAGTAAGGCTTGGCTCAAGTTCCAAATTTCAGTCTTATGTAGATAGTTTTTATGGCTTCTGTTACTGTTACTCCAGGCTAGAATCTGCGGGTGGCTTGAAATAAATGTGCCATCTTTGCCAAACAAAAGAAATCCATTAGCCCTTTGCTTTTGGGATCCCCAAATCGATCTCAAAGCTGCCTGCCCATTAATAATGATAAAAACAATTTTTTTTTGGGGGGCGAGAAACTTATAACTATACAATCAAATATGCAAAAAAGAATCTTGANGGAGTTGGGTTAGAGGCAGTTTGCATATAGAGGGTAGGTGTTAACAGCAGCTGAGATAAACTTTGGAGATGTGAACTGGTAATAACAATAAGTACAACAAACTTAGGGGGTAACTTAGCGAGGGAGAACATCTCACTGTTTGGAGTAATATACATTAGTAACGATTCAGCTGATCAATGTTTTGTATTTGTTCTGGTAGTAGCTAGTAAATCATTCTTTCTAATTGTAAACTTGTTTTGTTCTTTTAATTTCAAAGAATTGCAAAATTGCTCTAAATAGTTCCTTTTATACCGTTCTTTGAGAACATTTGTCAGGCTCTACATACTCTTCATGATACTTCTCTCTTGCCATTTGATCTGACATAACTGTCCTAATTTGCAGAAAACATTGTGTACAAAGCTATAATGTGTTTGATTTTCTGAGGGATATTGTTAGTAGAGTTCCTGACTATGGTCATGGTCATTCTGAAGCTGCTGGTGAGGATCGATCTATTGCGAAGAGAAGGTTAGAAAAACATGGTTTCTTTTTCTTTTTCCCTTTGTTAATATCTGCAGAATTACTTATGGATATGTTTTTCCAGGAAAGCTGCTGGTGATGAATGCAATGACAGTGACGAAGAGTCAAAGAGGAGCAAGATGGTGAGATACTTCAAATATTTTATTGAACAACCAAAATAAAATTATTTGTCATCCTGTTATATTATGTTTATATAACTTCATTTTAATTCATACAAGAACAAGATAGAGGGGATATTTATCTACTTAGATTTTCTGCTTTTATTTTTTTCCCTTTTTACCATTTTTCCTAGATGATGTAGCATCGTTATATGAACAGAGAAATTCAACTTTACCTCAATTTCATCTTTTAAGAATAACCTAAATCTATTTCATACCCAAAATAAATGATGCTTGAACTTTTTGGTGAAAATATCTGATTTCAAGACTGTAAAGAAAAACTTGAAAAAGTATGATCTACTTATGTTTTTAGGTTCTCTAGGCATTAAGGAATGGGACTAAGGTACTTTATACTCTTTGCAGCATGAGATGGGCCATGTCAGTGGCAGTGGTAGAGGGAGGGGCCGGGGTCGAGGAAGAGGCCGTGGACGAAGTGCTCGCCATCTGGAAAGAGAGTCCTCTCATCGTGAGATGGATTCAGAACCTTCTACAGCTGTGCAGCATGGCATCAAAGATAACTCGAGCTCTGGAATGGTGGTGGATACTGCTTCTGAATCAAAGGAGTCTAAGGAAAATATTATAGGCAGTGATGGTGCTAATGCAACAGCTCGAAATTTTGATCTGAACGCAGACTTAGATGACAATGTGGACACAAAGGCTGCGGTAGCACCACTAACAGCCCCAGCCCCAGCCCCAGCCCCCGCCCCAGCTCCATCTGCAGCTCCAGCTCCAGCTCCAGCTCCGGCCACAGCCCCTGCTCCTGCTCCTGCTCCTGCTCCTGCTCCTGCTCCAGCACCTGCTAATATCTCCTTAGCAGGACCTTCCGAGGAGACTAAACATGAAGATATTCCAGGTTGGTCTCTCTCAGAGATGGACAGAATGGCCATTGACCCTCTTCAGCTTGCAAACCTCAGCAGAAGGTTGGACGACGACGATGAAGATTATGACGAAGAAGGGTAACAAATTATGAACCATGGGGTCTCGAGAAGGATAGTCATCGAGATCAGATCTAATGGGTAGTTAACAAACAGAAGAAAAACAGAAGATAGATGCAAGCATAAGTATGGCCTACTTGGTGGAGAATGAAAATATGTCTATTGTGGTTCTCCCTGGGAAGGGCTTCAAAGCATTATTCTTTGTTTCTATTTTGTTCGTCACCATGATGTGCATTTTCTGTGGTATCAGTTCCTAACTAGCTCTTTTTCAGGAACTAGATTTGCATGACAATTGGAGCACACTTAGTTTGTGCATTTCAACTATGTAATGTAGGCAGAATATGGCAGCCGTAGTAGATAGTATTAGTAGTAGTGGTAGTAAATCATTTAGTGGTTTGTTCAACTTTTTGGCATTAGGCTTGGTGGAACTATTATAAGGTGTAGTAGAGTTGCCTTTGCTTTGCTTTTACTGCACAAGGCATAATTTAGTAAAGGCGCCTTGAAATTTCTTCTTATTGAGTGTCTTCTCCATATCAAATGTTCAAGTAGTTAAAGTCATATGCTGGTGATTGCTTGAAATAAATGCTCCAAGTAAGGCTTGGCTCAAGTTCCAAATTTCAGTCTTATGTAGATAATTTTTATGGCTTCTGTTACTGTTAGTCCAGGCTAGAATCTGCGGGTGGCTTGAAATAAATGTGCCATCTTTGCTGAACAAAAGAAATCCATTAGCCCTTTTCTTTTGGGATCCCCAAATCGATCTCAAAGCTGCCTGCCCATTAATAATGATAAAAACAGTTCTTTTTTTGGGGGCGAGAAACTTATAACTATACAATCAAATATGCAAAAAAGAATCTTGAGAAAGAGCCAAAATCTAATTGAATAAATACTACCGACTTGCCAACATGTATATTGTATGAAAAATAATTCAACCACCTTGAAGCAAAAGAACTTTCATCATAATTCACCACTATAAATTGTTTGTAGCAATTACATTTAGATAGTTAATACGTAAAACAGATTTTATGTAGCATAAGTAGTAGCGTCAGCACCAGCAGCATATAAACAGAAATCCCTACCCACAGAAAAGGGATGTATCATATACTGGGTCAACGCAAAATAAAGCTTCAAGAGTGATCTTGTTCCATCTGATTGAGATGGAAGGTTCCTGCAGTCTTCTTGTGTACCTCCACCTTGAACTTCTCCTCCTTGTCTCCCCTTTTCACTTTCAGAAGCATGTTAAATTTCGCAAAATCTTCTACTACCTGTTCATGCATGCAAATAGATCACCATTAGAACTTGAAACTAACCCTTAATCGAAAACTCCATACCGTTTTAAGAATAAGAAAAAACAACAATGGTAAGCTTCTTAAAATTCCTGAATCTACATATGAAATAAGAAAGATTCAACAGAGAACCATAAAGAATAAAGTACTCACCTCAGCTTTTGCATGAACGATCTCTTGAAGTACAAAGGGGAAGAGAGAATTGGACCTTTGCTGAATGGTTTGAACAGCATGATTAGCTGCATCCTGCACCACAGGATCATGAGCTGGCACTTCTTGCCATCCAGGGCCATGACCCTCTGAATTACAAAGCAAAATGTCAGCAAGAGCATAAAAGAAAATGTCTTGAAAACATTTTACCACGATCAATTAACTAAAAAAAAAAAGCAATCAATCTTTGTTCTCGAACCTGAATTGTGTTTATTAGTACTAAAATTTCCCAGAAAAAATGACTGCATAAATTAGAAGTTAAGAAAGTAATAGTGAATCACCTTTCTTACAACCGAGATCAGAAGAGGTAAACGTGGGAGGGGAATCGCCAACGTGCTTAAATTCCTGTAAATCTTTGAAATTCATCCATGGCTTCACCCAAACCTTTGCTTCATAAAGCTTCTTCTTCCCCGCTTCGATAGCCTCGATAGTAAGATGATGCAAAGTACCAGCAACCACCTGTTCTTGCGCCTTCACCACTCTTCCAAACTCAAGAACCGCATTCTTCACACATAATCAAAACCCAAATCAGCCAACACTTTTAGCATTTACATAAAAATTAAAAATTAAATAAATAAATAAACCTGTTTCTTGTTGTGTTCTTGGACGGCAAAACGACCGAGTTCGTCGATTTCGACGCTGTTCTCGGCACCACGGGATTCCTGCAGAGCGCCGGGCATGGCCATGATTTCAAATTCTTTGAAGGAAAAAGCAATGAAGAGAATGAGTGAGAGAGTGGGTTTCATTATTGTGCCGTTCTGAGAGAATTTATATAGATTTTGTTGTCGTTTTGAGTTCTGTTTATTTCCCTTTCCTTATTTTGACACGTTTCATGAACGTGTCAACCTACGGTCGCCAGTGGCGTACCTTTGCTTACTGCTTAAGCTAAGTGGGCCGTCGGTTTTCTTAATGAGGAGGATTAAGTTAATTTAATTACTTAAAATATTCTAAAAGGAAAAACTAATTTATACCAATTTTTTTTTTTTTAAAGTATATTTATTGTTAAAAATTTTAATTTTAATTTCACATTTTATCATAATTTAAACACAATTTATTTACTAAAAATGTTGTTAAAATTGTAGTAAATGTGAATGTGTAAAGCATATTTGTCAGTTAATGTTAACAACATTACATTAATTGTAAATTAACGTACGTAGAACTGATAAATAATGTAATAAATGTTAATAAATTCTTTTAATAGGGCAGTATTATATTAATTCTAAAATAAATAATATAATTAATATGGTATTAACAACTATATCAATTAAAATTGAAGGTTGGGATACTTTATCACATGGGATTTAATATTTTTGATAAACATTCAAAATTTTTAAATAAAAAATAAAATTAATTTTTAATATTTATCAAAACATTTCATTTCTTCAATATTTTCTTACCGGGGATTAAGTTAATTTAATTACTTGAATTTTGGTTTATTTTTTGAATGATAAGGAGATTTTAGTAATTCATTGAATTTAACAAGGTAAATTATTCAACTATTTTTAATTTTTAAATCCTATTTCATAATAACCACCCAATTCAACCTAACAATAATATTTCAAAAATATTACTTCTAATAACTAAACAAACGAACCCTAAACTCCACTATTTCTCACTCAGAACAACTAACATAAACCTTAATCCAAAATAAAATAAAATTGTAACTTTACTTGCAATGTCGAGAAGCACCTTGTGGCTAAGGGTACTTACTCGAATAGCATTAGTCTCATACCTTAGGGGAAAATAATAATAAAATAAAAGTGTATGCACGTTTTATTTCAGAAAGCAACTAGCAGAAGTAGTGTCATACATATGATTCCGTGACAAAGGTGATGCCTAGATCCGGAGAGAAAAAAGTTGGAAGAAAAAAAGTCTATTTTAAGTTCAAAGATGGGGTAGAAAACCAGAAATATATTTATATAAAGAGGCTCATAGTGCTTAAAAAACAAATTTAAAAAGCAGGAAGGGAGAACAAAAAAATGAGTCACAAAAGTGTACTCATGCAGCATGATTCCCCCATAACAGCTAATGAGCCTAAAACACAAGACCTTCCCCATCAAATGATTTAGTAAGAGACATAACCACGAACCCTAAAACGTGTGTGCCTTCTCCGTTTCAGGTGTTTCTTCGCACAAAAACTATCTCAGGACTAGGAAGAAGCTGGTAAACACAGTTGTTCATGGTTGCTTTTGGGTTCTCTTCCGACCCTGCCCGCAGCCTTATCTGTAAACAAAGAACGATTAGATTTCTAAATAAAGATTACGACAAATGAATGTATAATCCCTTCCAAAACTTAAATCGGAACTCAACGCAGAAGTTTAGAACTTCCCATTCTATGTAGTACATGCCAGCCATTGTCTTGATTGAATAAACTTCTTAACATATCACTTCAGACTCATAATTTTTTTTTTTTTTTTTTTTTTTTTCCTGCTAGGCCAAAAAATCACCACAATCCTCTAATAAAGGCATGGCCAGTTGATTTCACCGTTGCTAACAACCTTTGCAGTGGTGCTCTCCTAAGTGGCATAAACCCACTGAACATTATCTCAGTAAGTAAAATGAATAATAAATCACTAGTCTTACGTATTTACAAAGTGAACAATGGCAGCATTCTGTACCAAGATTGGTGTCCTAAAAGATACTGAGTAAAGAGAAACTGAACCTTGAAGAAAACACAAACAACATACACCGAACAACTACTAAGGAAGAAATTATCCAAAAATGAAGACAAAAAACAAGGAATACTCTCAATTTCATCTCTCGTAGAAGTGGGGAGCAATATATTTCATTGGAGCATATTGTTATCAAACCCTAACATTTGTATGATAACCTGTGAGGCTAAGCACAGAGTTTATAGTGTAATGAAGCAGCAAAAGGTTGCAAAATATAAATATTTGTGACAAAAGGACTAACAAAATACTAGCACAAACCTCATAGCGTTCAAGCAATGATGCAAATAAAGTAGCAACTCCATGAATAACAAATTTCTGGCCAACACAGGCACGACTGCCGGAGCCAAAGTGAAGAAATGCTACATTGTCATTTGGATCCTTCAAAACAGATGAGGTTTCTCTTGGATCCACATCCTCCTTCACAGCACCTGTGAACAATCACAAACTGATATTTTGAGTATAAAATCATAAATACTACAAACCTGTAACTCGTCATCATACAGACTCGATGGATGGTAGGACTAACTGAAATGCAAACCTAGAATGTTCGTATATGATACAGACAAAATTAAATTGTGACAAGCTAAATTACCACAATATAACACTCATGCTTTTCAAAGCAAAGCATATTTACATGATAAAAGTGTGATTATATCACACTACCACATAACAGGGCATGTCCTGGCAGGCACAGAACTATAGCCATGTAACATAGTTAAGACCAAATGATTGACATATTAAAGTACAAACAAACTTTTTGGGTAGAAATGGGCAAGAGTAAAACCTGTCAATGATGCATTGCACGCTTTATCAGATTGTTTTCCATTCGCTGACAAAAAACGGTATGGATTAAATTGGCAAGAATCACTTCCCCAACTACACTTGTCCATCTGTACCAACTGTACAGGTACAACCAGCATGGCTCCAGTTGGAATGGTTACACCATTTTTAAGAGTCAAATCTTGGAGTAAAGAGAAGGGGGGAAGGGGGAGAAAAAGAAAACAGTCAGTTACACATTTAAAGCCACAAAGATATTAGCAATAGCAACGATGAAGCAAAACAGTAATACAGCCACATCTGTAGGGTAGGACAAAAGTTTGAAGCAGGTGATTCAGACAGATCCAGAGATAATAAAGCAAATAAAGACAAAAAGAGAGACAATTAATCGAATATTAGCTATAAGAATCCATAAAATCGTTCAACTTACGATGATAGCTATGAATGATTAAAGAATATATCAGGTAACCTCCAAACAGATGAAATCTAAATTTATCATACTAATCTATTATGTTTACTCATGGTCAGATAGAAAAATAAACTCTGTTACCACTTGATGCTACAAAATAAGAAGACCCAAGTTCTAGCAGATTACTCAAATCCACAAGACAATAACTTGAATCCACGAAAATGAGTTCTTGAATCAACGAGAATATAATTTTTACAAATTAAGTGAAAAAATAATTTAAAACATATACATAAAAATGTGAGATAACAAACCCATTTACGGCGAAGTAACTAGAAAAATCAAATCATACAATAATAATGAATATCTTGAAGCAAAACAAAATCCTAAAAAACTCCCAAGTAAAACAAGTTAGTGAAATAACATTTCTAAATTTTCTATCCTACATTAGAACTAAAGACTATCATTCACCCCTTTTTCTAATGCTCAAGATGTGCAACCTTCACACATATTTCGATCAACACAACATTCAACACCCCTTGCAAAAAATGGATAAGGAAAAAGCAAAGGTCTTGTCACAATTAAGTTTCAAAAAAAGAGCTCACAGAACATCAGGCAGATAAACTGCAACAGCAGATAAACAATTAATCATTTTTCTCTTCACCGTCCTTGAGCCTCAAAGTTTTGACATCTTCTTTTTAAGACAGCAAAGATATTACAGATTGGAATAGAATTTTGTATTTCACTATTCCTAGAGGTTTTGCGTGCGTTTGGTGGAAAAAAAGGGTAAAGTATTATGGAGATATTCAGTGCTGGCAGTCTTTTGGGTGATTTGATGAAAGGAGAAATTTGGGACAGTTCTAAAGCTGGCATTTTTATGGATGTCTATAACAAAAGAATTCCAAAATTCTTTATTTTTCATGCTGGAAAACTGGGAGGCCTGTTAACAAATAGAAAATTACTGCAGAGACATTTTGACCACACCCAATGAATAATGTAGGTTTCCGTTCAACCACTTCACTAGCCAAATAAAATGAAAAGCAACAATTACAGCTCAGTCTTACTTTCAGCCTGAATTCTATCCTTTTTTTGATAGGAATCAAGTTTTTGTATCCTATAAGAGAAAGAAAAATTGATGAATGTACGTCCTGTGTGATACAAATAGATGATAATCATTTGCAAATTAAATATAATGTAGACATCTATGCATCCCACTGCAGAAAATGCGACTCCAAATAGAAAAAGGTCTTGAGCATAAAGTTCCAAATTAAGCAATCACCAAAGAAGTAAGCAATGCCTCACCATGTTTCAGAGAGCATCTCTGTAACAAAGGTCCTGCAGGCAGAAGACGAGCAGATTCATAAACAGTTGCCAATAATAGGAGCATCTTATCAACACTTTGTTGTTCTTGCTTCACAGACCCCTTTCGTACCATAATTATCTCCTCGTATATCTGCAAAAGTTTCATATAAACAATAAACATAAAATACAATCAAAGAGCCCCAATATGTAAGAATGCCTTCTGAAAGTAATGGCAATTCAATTTAGTCTTTATTCATAGTAATCCCAATCAAATACTGATTTAGACCAACATGTAAATTCAATATGTTATATAACCAAAACCTCTGCAAGCATACACAAGAATGAGACAACCAGCCACAGATTTATATACACTTCATGCAAAGAGTAGGTCATGCTTATTTTCATGCTCCAGAAGCATTTAATATAAATGTGAGATTCTTAATAAGCAATTTAGTCCAGGAATACTTCAAGCACCAAGCTTAGCAGGTCACTAATCAGTTGGGTTTGGATCACAACAGAATGCATAGTCTACACTTTACTACCACTTTCTTATGTTTCATATGTGATCTTTTTTCTTGTTTTTTATAAGAAACAGAAAAGGCTAAACTCATAGAATAAAGATTTTAGAAAAGGGTGAACAAGTTAGTCCAAGAAAACCTATAGAAGAATATGTACAGACAACTCAAAAGAACCCAAAGACTCAAAAAATAAATACGAAGAAATCTTATATGTTTTCTGGACACAAGCTGAGATTTTATTGGTGCACAATCTCATAAACAGCTGCTTTTCTACCTCCCCAAATGCAGAAAAACCCAATACAGAACAAAGCACAAAATTTCAAATCACCCAATATAAATTAGTGACTGGGAACAATTTATACAATACTTTTAAATCTGTAGAACAATATAGAACAAGTGGTCCATATTCTCGTCTCAATTCTACAATTCACACACCAATAAGGAAACAAATATGGTCTTCACCGCTGAATTAAATCACAGGTATAAGTTTAGCATGAGCTATTGTTTAAGCTAGAATTTGCCCTTTACTAGGTACTTTTACCTTCCAAGTGTATAAATTTTAATATTTAATAAAACATAAACACAGGGAGTCTAAAATGAAACAGAATAGAGGGCTAAAAAATAAAATGATAATAAAGGGAAAAGTAAGGCAGTTCAATTATTGATTACCTAAATGACAAATTACTGGACAACCACTTCATACAAGAGATTGAATATGGCAAATTAGAGGCAAACAGAAGGAACCATGCAACAGATGTAAATGAAAAAATAAAGTGGACCAAGCTCTATAAGAAAAGAATACAGTATCTAGACGGAGGCTATTAGCCTATAAGAAAAATTCCAGAAGGATCAGTAGCACTAATAAACACATTAAGTTTCGCAAAATGTAAGGTTCAAGAACTTAAATGCTTGAAGTTACACTCAATTGAGACCATTATAAATTTAAATAAAACTAATTTCAGTTCTGACACTATAAATATGAAGCAACATTGTATTTAAATGGGGAAGTTTGATAACTACCTTATCTTGTATCTCCTGATGTGTAGCAAGCCTTGCCAGGATATTACCAATCAAACCTGCTGTGGTTAAGTATCCATGAAACATCACACCCATAAGATTCCCACATGGTTCTTCTCTCGCATTAAGATTCCCGTTAAGCTTTTCTGAGAATAAGTTATCGGGTACAGGAACATCAGAATGAGATGGTCCACCTAATGCAGTTTCCATTCCAGTATTTGAGGTTTCATTATGGGTGCTTTGATCCAAATGGCAAAATAGCTTGCAGTTTTTGCAGCATTGTTGAACAATATCTTGAGTTAAGCATCTCAATCTTGTGCAGAGATGCTGGTACCTCCAAAATCCACGTTTCCAGAAGGGGGTAACACTATAAGAGGCCCAAAAGCAAGCATCCTTAGCAATTTTCATGAGAAGCTCCTCATAAACAGTTGCCTTGGACCAAGCCAAAAAGGCATCTCCAAAAATTGTGGCTCCCAACATAGTAAAAGCCATATGTTGAGAAACCACTTTGCAATCACTGCTTCCTTTGCCCATGATCCCATTTATTCTATCCATGACAGAGTCCACAACCTTTGTAGGAATTACGTTTTCTCTCTCAAGCAACCTTCCATTCAATTCCAATGCCAACGATTCTCGTCTCTTTTGCACCTACAAATAGTTAAAGCAAACAATAAATTACCCATTAATAGAGAGAAAACAACATACTTTTAGTATTAAAATGGTCAAACACACACGAATTTAAGTGTTATCAGGCTAAATAATCTTCAAGTACCCATCACTACAAGCTAAAATAACGATATAAAGCTATAAATTGATAATTTAAAGATCTAAAATTTGAACATCCCAAACATCTAGCAACAACTATATCATCAACCCCAAATGTTTTCAATCAGGCACTCTAGATTCACTATAAACAATCAAGACAGCATAATTCCCATTAGCTTATTCATCAAACGAGCCTTTCCATAGGCTTTCCTGAAATGAATTTGATGAAGAAAAATTCATATGATAACTCCTGCCTTGAATTATCAGCAAGTATAATTTCAACAAGTTTATTCATCGAATCAACGGCTTAGCCTGCAATCAAACAAAACCAACCCCTTAACTACCTCAAAATACACATATCTACCTTATCAAAAGAGGAAGCAAAGAGACTGGACTGTCCAAAGGCCAAACTAAAAGCCCTCCCAGTCAAAGGCAACTTATCCTCAGCCTTCAAAAGCATCTCTTTAATGAGCACCGGCTCTTTAATAGACACCAACAATTTAGTTGGCCCCAACCAAAGCTTGACAATCGATCCATACTTATCATGCGATTGTGACAAAACCTCTGCAACAAAACAAAAACCATTAAAAACCCACTNAATATTAATTTTAAATTTAAATTACAATAAAGGTAAGAAATGACATAATCATATTAAAACTCTAATGACAATAACTATTTGAAATCTTTTCCCTTCTTTCTAATATTTTTGTTATCCATTTCACAATATTCATCTTTTCAGGGTATTTTTTCTGTCCTTCTACACTGTTTGACATAATAAAAAATTGGATGAAAGTGTCTTTTACTTGGCAAAGACATATATACTGTTAATTCATTATTTTCCTCCAATATCCTGAAGGAAATTTATCAAAAATGAAACAATCACGATGATAAACACAATCATATATAATTTTTAGAATATTATTATTAACCTTAACTCTCAAGCTTAATATAACGTAAAATGTGATTGTAAAGTCATACAATTTTATACATAACTTTACGTTAAATTCATTCTAATTTAATCGTATAATTTGTGAGTATTAGATACAAATGGAAAATGTTACACCTATAACCTCTTCTCACAAACTTTTTTTCACAACTTGGATGTGACAATTTACAATTGGTCAGCTTGTAATAGATCCCACCTGATAAATTGTGATTGACCACTTGCAAGCTGCCATGCTGAGGTTGTTAGAGAAAATTTGTGAGAAAATGTTGTGAATATAGCATTGTTTTATACAAATACAATCATGCCAGAACCCATATATAAATCAACTTACTTTAATGTTAAATCAAAACATTTTCTTGTTTGCATGGTACATAAATTTGTTAATTAACTTAAGAATTTATATAATTGTATTTAGTAATTTATATGTAGTGATTAGCGAAAGAAAATCAGGAATTTCTCTTCTCTAGTCATCATAATTTTAATTATGTACCTTAATGAAAAACGTAATAGAAAAATCATAAAACTTCACAGAAAATTAAAAGTAACACAATTACATGCATAACTTCATGTAAAATTCATTATCTTATTTCAATCAAATAATTTGTGGTATATTAAATTAATCCAAAACTCATATATAAACTTACTTTACTGTTAAGTCAAAGCAATTTCTTGTTGGAATTATACATAAAATTGATATGAACATAGGAATTTTTTATAATTGTCTTGAAAGACAATTCTTAATAACTTTGGAATATGTAAACTGAAAAAAAGTAAACATATTCAATAATTTATATAGTCACGCATATTCAATTATTCATCCTAACAAAAGTTGGAAGGTTTTTTTAGAGAAAAAGAGCAAATGACATGTTCCCACCAAAGGTAAAGCGAAATTATAAGTTCCCACCCCTTATTTCATAAATTTTAATTTTCACCCATAAAATAACACATTATGACAAAGATATAAAAAATGTTATTAACATATTACCCTTGGTAAAATAATTAATAAATTACTTTACTCTCCAAATTAATAGAATTTCCCACATCTCAAATTTCTCTCCACCGCCTCCTCCATCTCCACCTTTATGAGCCTAGGGCTGCAAACGAACCGAACAGTTCGTGAACGTTCGTTGTTCGTTCGATTACTGTTCGATAATATTCGCAAACATTTGTTCGCGAACAGTTCGATATTCGTTCGATAATATGTTCGATCGAGTTCGAACAGGGGTTGTTCGTTCGATTATGTTCGCGAACACTATACGTTCGACTAATCCATCCGTTCGCGAACAATCATTCGATTGTTCGTTCGTTTATGTTCGAAAAACATGTTATGCATTATTATAATTTAATTTTTTTTTTCATTTTTATATTATGTTTGATTTAGTTTGGATGAATTTTTTTTAATGGTAATCAATAATAAAATATTATGATACTTTTGTTTTTCTTATATATATATTATATTTGGATTTTTTTTTTTCCAAATGTCATCAATAATTAAATATATAAGTATATAACATTTTAATTAAAAAGTAATAAATTATTATGATAACTAGCATGGCAAATTTAATAACATAATAGTTTGTATAATCAAGTGATATATAATATAGTAAATCCAATAACATAATAGCTTCATATTTTTCTAAATGTAATCAATAATTAAATATTATAAGATAGCATTTCAATTAATAAATAATAAATATAGTATGGTAAATTGATAAACATAACATATTGTATAATCAAGCGATGTATAGTATAACAAATTTAATAATATAATAGCTTAATTAAACCTAAATTAATCACACATTTGTATAGATCATTTATTACAATAAACCCTCATACCACTATGAATTTATAGGTGTTGATACAAAATATATATGTAGACAGAAATGATAACATATGTATTGATTATATATTACAATAGACTTTCATTCCACTATAAATTTATGAGTGTTGATACAAAATATATATGTAAACATTTAAAATATTTATGATAATTTATGTAATGATAATAAATATATGATGACCTATAATTTTGGTAATTTCATAACATATTTAACCTATGATTAATATATGTATAATAATAATTTTGTATATACACAATTATACATTATATATAACAAATTAATCACACATATATGTTGATCATATATTATAATAGACCCTCATTTCACTATGAATTTATGGGTGTTGAATTGTTGATATAAAATGTATATGTAGACAGTAATAATAATATATATTTATATATAACAAATTAATCACACATATGTATTGATCATATATTACAATAGATTTTCATTTCACTATAAATTTATGCGCGTTGATACAAAATATATATGTAAACATTTAAAATATTTATGATAATTTATGTAATGATAATAAATATATATGTAAACAAATTCTTTTTGTTTGTGTCATGCTTGATATGGAACTAAATTTGTTTTGAATGATTTATTGTTCTGTTTAATTTATTTTGAAATTTTATTATTTATGATGGTTAGTTATTTTAATTTACTGAGTTTTTATTGATTTGTTTAAAATATAAATATAGATAGAGAGTTGGTTTATTTTCAAATGTTGAATTAAATGGGTATGAATTATAAATTGTTGCATATTTGTTTTTTAGAGCATCAATTGGAAAGTTGGTGTATATTTTTTATTTGAACAGGTATTCAAACGAGTTATTCGAACATGTATTTAAAAATTATCGAACGAATTAGTCGAACGAGTTAGTCGAACAAGTTAGTCGAACGAGTTAGTCGAACAAGTTAGTCGAACAAGTTAGTCGAACGAACACGAATGAGTTACGAACGAACACGAACGAGCTTTTTGTTAATCGAACGAACACGAACGAGCTTTTTGTTAATCAAACAAACACAAACACACATCCTGTGTTCGTTCGAACACGAATACGAACATGAACAATCGAACATGCTTATCGAACGATTTTCGAACGGGCCTGTTCGTTCATGTTCGGTTCGATTGCAGGCCTATATGAGCCCCCATCCACCCCACTCGATTTCATCCACTATTCATTGGCCACAATATCGTCATCCAGGCCATTTTTAGTGCCCCCTATGCCTCCCTTATTCTTACCCTCCCCCGCCCCCGCCCCCACCCGTTTTTGCCCCAATGGTTGCCCCATTTTTGGGGTTTAGTCAAGCTGTCCCCATGAATTCTTGGTGCAACCGTGCTTTGTTGCTTCACGATCTAGCGCCTGTCAGCATGAATTTGCCTTCCTTTCGTGTTTTGCTTTTTCGGTGAAATTGGGGTTGATTGGAGTTTTGTTTGTTGAGATTTTGAAAAGAGATTGTTTGTGTGTTGTTTGGGATTGATTAAGAAGTGTTTTGAGTTTGTTTTTTGGGATTGATGGAATTCTGGGGAGGATGATCAAAGCTTTGTAAAATTTTGCACTTCACTTATTTGTAAAAGTTCCAAAGCCAACTCTCCTTTGATCTGTGGGTTTCTCTCTTTTTTTCCTTTCCATTTTCCTTTCCTCCTCATTTTTCTTTTCTCTCTTTTTTCTTTGATGATTGATTGATAGTATGTATTTTGTGTTGTGTGATTAAATAGTTTAATAGATTATTGATTTGGGTGGGAAGTTTTTGTAATTACTGGTGGCTTGTGGTGGTGGTGATAGTGATGGTTGTATGGGGTGCTTCTGGTGGTAGCTCATTTTCGGATTGAACTTGGAATTAGAAATGACCATTTTACCCTTTTTCTATTATATCAAACAATCTTCTATTAATTTAAGGGTGAGAATCTAAAATTTATAAAACTAGGGGTGGGAACTTGCCATTTCGCTTTACCTTGGGTGGGAGCATGTCGTTTGCTCAAAGAAAAATTATGATGCAAGTAAAAGACCCATAAGGCCATAATACATCAAGAATTTATTTTCACAAATGATCTTAATTAAAACCAAAAAAATGAAATAAATAAATAACAATTATTTGTTTTCTTCAACAGAACCTCTTCCATATCTACTTTTCCTTCTTATATATGCTAATTTGGCATGAAAAGGTTAAAGAGGACATGTACGTATTATCTATAAATATTATGTATATATGCATGTAACATTCATGAAAATATAAGCCTTAAAAATTGAAGATAAAAAATACAAATTTAAGATGGTATTTATCATGTATCTAGTATGTTAGAAAACTAAGAATAACAAAAATTCTATTTCTATCCCAAGATCTTATTAGCATAATAATCATTGCAATCACATTAACATAATTAATGAATTGTAATAAATAACATCACATCATAAATACCTCTTGTGGATACTAAAGTAATAAAAACACACAGATTGACAGAATGTAATTGGAGAGTATGTTCACTACTCTCTGAAAAATAGAGAGAATAGTGTTTTTGAGTGCAGAAGATTTTGTTGAGAGTTTTCAATCAAACTCTTATACTAAATGGCGGAGATAGTGGTAATTGCCAAAGGCAATTACCACAACACAATCCATTCGATATTCAAATTGGGTGGGTCCTATCATGGGTGTCTCATCCGTATCCAATATCTCCCACTCACATATGATGAGACTATTTCTCTTTACGCTTCTACAAGCTTCATACTTAGTAAATATGTCGTGTAACCATACATATATTGAGAGCACATTAGTCATATATCCGTTAGGAATACATAACTTCTCGAATTGCGAAACTTGGGTTGTATGTAATATGAAATATCCTAGATTACTTATCACATCTTTCTCTAACTATCTCATTTATAATAAACATCAGTTATATTCATAATTATGTTTTGTCCTTACATTAAAAAAAAAAAAAAATATAATTGATCGACCAATGAATACACATGATTGTAGTGTGATAATTCAAAAATTGAAATCTTCCTCTTTTCTCGATTCTTGCAACTTTCATTTAATTTGCTTTTCTAGAAATATTCCAGCAGATTAAATTTATTTTAATCTTTTGGTAACCTTCTAAGATAGCAATCATTAAACAAAGTTTTCAAGAAATAGAATAGAGTAATAAGGGTACTCTATGAGATTTTATTCTTAAAATCTCAGGGTCTCACACAATGATAAAGTTGAGATTTTGACTTTCATTATCCCTTTGGTCAATATTTTTGCACATGTGGTCTGAATCACATGCTACAACATTTCCTCCTTTACCATGAAGTACATGTCTCTCTTGTAAATGTCGTACAGATTTTAGTTCATACATACCTAATGTCTAACTTGAGTTCACTTTACATATTTTTAATTTATCAGAACTCTAATCTGGCAATTAGATAGATAAAGTGATAATTTATCACTTATGGTCATATTTCATTATGACATTATTTTTATTCTATTTTGTGCGATGTTAAACATTTTAAGCTTGACTCTCTATTATCACATAGATAATAAGCTTAGAATCATCTCATCTCCATTCCCAGAAAGTAATGAAGGCAATTGCCTGTGTGAGAAAGCCAATCTTTTAACAGTCTGACATGTTTTTCAAAATAAATATATATAATATTTATATAACAAATATGTGTGTGTGTGTCTATATAATAATAATAATAATAATAATAATAATAATAATAAATGAAATTGAGCATACTGATAGGATAAACGTGAACATTTTTGGAAAATCTCAAAGTATAAGTACACTCAACATCTACGTAAGCCTAGAGAGCTAATATGTCTATTAAAAGTATCTTTTGGTATAAGCTTTGTAAATGGATCCGCAACCATATCATGCGTAGATATGTGCTTCATGTTGACCTCCTTTTGTGCTACCAAGTCTCGTACAAAATTGTATTTGATATTTATGTGTTTCGTTTTACCACGATATTTGGGATCTTTAGCATATGCTATTGCTTCTTAACTGTCATAGTTTACTCTCACTGGTTCAATAGCAACATTAATTATTTCTAGATGATTCATGAACCGTCTCAACCAAACGACTTCTTGCACTGCAGCTGAAAATGCTACAAGCTCAGCCTCCATTGTAGATAAGACTGTACATGATTGTTTCTTACTGCTCTAAGATATGACCCCACCATTTAGTAAGAAAACATATCCGAAAGTAGATTTCCTTTCATCTAAATCTCCTCCCTAATCAACATCAGTGTAGCCTCTGAAGAGTAAATCATTTCCTTGATAACATAATGAGTAATCAGCTGTTCCCTTTAGATATCTTAAGATTCTCTTCACTGCTTTCTAACGTGCTTGTCCTAGGTTGGGCTGATATCTGCTTACCAACCCAACAGCATAACAAATGTCGGGTCTTGTGCACATCATGGCGTATATGAGACTTCCAATAGCACTTATATAAGGAACATTCTTCATTTGTTCCTTTTCTTATCGAGTCTTTGGACCCAATTTATGACTCGAAGTCTCGCCTTTCGCGATAGGGTTGTCTATGGGTTTACAATCTTGCATATGAAATCGTTCAAGAATTTTCTTAATGCATGGTTCTTGTGAAAGAGATACTAATTTCCTTGGGCGATCTCTTGAAATCTTGACTCCAAGAATATATGCAGCTTCACCCATATCTTTCATCTCAAAATGAGATGATGACCATCGTTTGATTTCATTGAGAAATCCCTTATCATTTCTAACTATAAGTATATCATCAACATATAATGACAATATAACAAATTTGTTAAAGGATCTCTTTGTATATACACAGTGATCTTCATCAATCATTTTGAAATTGTATGACATTATTGCATTATGAAATCGAATATACCACTACCTTGAGGATTGTTTGAGACCATAAATTGACTTTAAAAGTCTATATACTATATGTTCTTGACTTTCTCTAATAAAACCTATTGGTTGTTTCATATAGATTTCTTCTTGTAATTCTCCATTGAGAAAAGCAGTTTTTACATCAATTTGAAGCAATTCAAGATCCATGTTACTATAGCTAGAATGAGTCGGATTGAGGTAAACCGCACAACAGGTGAAAAAGTTTTTTCATAATCTATTCATTCTTGTTGTGTCTACCCCTTCGCAACTAAGTGAACTTTGTATCTTTTAATATTGCCATCAGCTTTATGTTTGATTTTGAGAATCCATTTGTTCCCAATGGCTTTGTGTCCTTTCAGTAAATCAACCAATTCCCATACTTGGTTTGATTTCATAAACTCCATTTCTTATTCTATTGTTTTCATCTATTTTTCCTTAGAAGGGCATTTGAGAGCCTCATTTACATTCATTGGCTCTTCTTCATCTTGTGGAGTAACTAGAAAAATCCTCCCTTCAATCTCAAATCATCGATGTGGAACTTGTTTCCTGTTTGATCGACGTATTGGAGATTGATTTGTGTTACTCCCACTTGGACCAGCTACCATAGTCGGATCGTCAGTAGGGAATGATGGAGGATCTGAAACTGATTCATCAACTTCCATATTGCTCTCACTAGGATGTAGTATAACCAACTGGTTTTTGGTAGTGGAATTGCTTGGTCTTGTGTTTTATATAAAAACAAGTTTTGACCTATCTCACCCTTCTTAGGAAAATCAGTTTCTAAGAATGTGACATCTCATGATTCAAACTCAGTGATGCTATTACCACTTTCTTGTTCTCCTATGAAGACGTATCCCTTTGAATGTTTTGAGTATCTTATGAAAATACATTTCTTCCCTCTTGGACCTAATGTTCCATATTTATGGGAAGGGTCATGAACATAGGCTGCACATCCCTATGGCTTTAGGAGACTCAAATAAGGTTTTCGATTTGTCCATAACTCATATGGTATAGTAGTAGCAGATTTGGAGGGTACTTAGTATATATGTGGACATCAATAAGGCATCACCCCAAAAGAGGATGGGTAAATTTGCCTGTGCCATCATAGACCTCACCATTTCTAGTAGGGTTTTGTTTTTTCTTTCTACAACACCATTCTGTTGTGGAGTTCTTGGAATAGATAATTGATTTTCTATTCCCATTTCATCACAAAAATTTCTGAACTGATCCGATAGATATTAACAACCATGATCGGTTAGTAGAACTTTTATCTTTTTATCTAATTGATTCTCAACTAAGTTTTTAAACTTCTTAAAGCATTCTAAACCTTCAGATTTATGAGAGATCAAAAAAACATAACCATATCGGGTGAAATCATCTATAAATGTGATGAAATAAAAAACCCCATGTCTAGCCCTCACATTCATTGGGCCACATATGTCAGAATGAATTAACTACAATGGAACTTCAGCTCTTATCACTTTTCCAAATGGTTTTCTTGCTATTTTTCCAGCTAGGCAATGTTCACAAGTAGACAAGTCTACTTTTGTTAAGGTTCCTAACAAGCCTTCTCTTGCTAGTATATTCATTCGTTGTTAGCCAATATCGCCAAGCTATGCATGCCATACATTCACAGCATCATTATTGGAAGATATAATGAAGGAAAAACAAGCATTACTATAATTATAGTCAATGTCAAGTACGATAAAACCATCAGAAATATAACCACAACAATAATATGTTGTGTCTAAAAACAAATGGACACTAGCACTAGAAAAGTTTAAATTAAAACCTAATTTAATAAGTTCTAACACGAAAATCCAATTTCGATGAATATCGGGTGTATATAACACATCATGTAGGTATAGGATTCGACCTCCACGAATGATCAATTTGCATGTGCCGATCCCTTTAACTTCCACTTTTGAATTGTTACCTACATAGATCCACTTTGTTTCCCGTGGTATTCGTCAAACTCCGCAAAAGCACTCCTGTCTTTTGCTATGTGGTCTATTGCTGTTGAATCTACAATCCACAAAAGATGAGATTCAATTAGAAAAACAAAACTAGAAACATTTACAGAACTTACTTGTGCAAACAAGTAATTTACCTTCTTTGGCTTGCTATAATTGCGAGCAAAATGTCCCTTGTTGCCATAGTTATAGCATTTCACCTTTGCCATGTTTCTCTTCCTGGCAGGATGCTTTCCTTTTTAGTGTTTATAAAAATTTCTTTTCTCCCCTTGAACGTTATTAGTATTGCCTTTTCTTTGGGATCCACCTTGGAATTTATGCTTAAATCTCTTCCCACTATGTGAACTGGAACTAGTCATAAACACATCAGTATTTGCCTTACTCGCATTAAGGTGATCTTCTTCCAGTTCCAAATGTTGTGTGGCGTGTTCTAAATTTTTTATGCCCTCACTATGGCTAAGGTGTATCTTCATGTGTTCCCAATTTTGAGGCAATGATCTTATGACAGCTTGAACCTGCTGTTCATTAGTGAAACATGATCTGCATCTCTCAACTCATTAATCATGTTTGACAAGTGCCTTAAGTGTACTCTCATAGTATGTTCAAGCTTTTTCTTATATGTGTCAAACTTGATTGTAAGTGACCAGAATTTGGTAATCAATGTACCAACAAACTTTGTAGCAAGGGCGGACCACATGTCCTTTGCTAATTCATATTCCTGGTACTTTTTCAGGAGATCATTGTCCATGCTGTTCAACAAAGTGATGGAAGCAGTAGAATTCTTCTTCTTCCACATGTCATAAGCTGCACAGTCTCTTCTATGTTGAGTCATGGCTCCTTCTTCAGGCTCTTCCATAGTTGTGGTAAGAGCTTCAAGAACCTCTTGTTCTTCCAAGACATATTGGATTTTCATGCTTTATATCTCGTAGTTTTCACCGTTAAATTTTTCTCCTTTATTAAGTTCGGCGACAATGTTGCAAAATGCCATTTCTAAAAAAAAAAATTCCACATTGGATAATACATGTTATTCAATGCTCGAAACATACATATATTTAATTAATTGTATTAATGATAATTGTATATTAGATTTGGAATCAAAAGTTAACTATGTCAACAATCATCATCCAAAATTCTAATATCCAATTATCATAGATATAATTAATTGCAATTCTAAAATAATATTAAGACATAACCATATAAGTATGATTCAACATAAATTCACATAGAATAAAAAAAATTTAAATTTTCATTATAAATAAATAAATAAAACTAATTCCATACATAAATAGAATTCAACACATAGTAACATTAAAACAAACAAATGTCTTAAAAGAAACTAATGTAATGCCACATCCCATAAACTGGGAAGGATCTGATAAGCTTTATCCTAAGGTCTTTATCCAACTTGTAAGTAATCCTAGGCAAGGGAACTCATAATTTCTTATGATCATTACAACAAAACTGACCTACGGTAACACTGGATAGTAGCACTTTTTCTTAAAGTGTTACTATAGACCATCTATGGTAACACTTAATGTTAAAATGTTACAATAACAATTTTCATATATAACACTTTAACTTTTGTAGCACATTTTATATCAATAGTAACTCTTTTTTGTAAAATGTTACTAATATAGGAACTACAGTAGTATTTTTAAAGTTTTACAATGACCTAATAATATAGTAGGTTTTTTATAATGTTACCGTATAATCAAAATACAGTAACATTTTATAAGTGTTACCATAAACCCAAATATTTACCGGGAAAAAAAATATCATTCCCGCCAACATGAAATAAGGTTGATTTTGTCTCATTTTTATTGTTTAGGGGACAAAATTGGGGTTTATTTTGTCACTTTTCATTCATGTTGGGATCAAACAAATGTTTTACATATACCCAAATATTAACCGGCACAATAACACTTAATACCGCCTAAGTCCTAACTCAAAATTTCCCAAAATTTCCTAGCTAATATTCACATCGAGGGCAATTCTTTAGTTCGAGTTCCAGAGTTTGCCTTTTCTTTTCTTAACCCTTGTTTGTTTCCCTAGAAAAAGACTTTCCCACCCATTTTGCGACAAAACCTTTCTGCTAAAAACCCATTTTGCGTCAATCAATCTTCTTCTCAAATCTTCTCAATCAATCTTCTAATTGCTCTTTTCTTCTCAATCTTCTTCTCGTTGGAATTCATCGAATTGCTTTGTTCTTCTCAATCTTCTTCTCGTTGCAATTAGGGCAGAAGGTTTTAAGGTTTAGTCAATCTGTCTTCTTCTTCTTGTGATTAGCAAACACTGATATTCCAGCATTGGTCAACTCTTGGCAAGCTTTGAGCTTCAAGCGCGTGAGGTTTCGGCACTTCAGAGCTATTAAAACAAGTGCATCATCCCCGATGCCGACGGATCTACGGTCACATTTGAGATTTGATTTGGCATTGAGAGGGAGATGGTGACGACTCTGTCCCTTGATTCTGAGCCAGCGACGACATACTAGAGAGCATCTTTTGCGATCCCCGGAGCTAAGAGACTGGAAAATGCAAGCCAAGCACTCTTCGGGCATATTTGAGATGAAATCAGACACTTCGATGACATGTTCACGTGCAGCAGTGTTGTACTTTTTTCTTTCTCAAAATTTCTTTGATTTGCAGGTTGTTTTGTCTGGGGTTTTTCAGCTATCAAACTCAACTTTAACATGAGATATTGAAATTTCTGTTTTTTTTTTTTTAAATGTGATGTTTTGATAAACGAATATTTAGATGTTGATATTTTAATGAGTGAATGGATTTTTAAACAGGAGTTCAAGCCCATGAAAGTTGAGTTGCTGGAAGATGACGAGATTTTGTTGTTGGAGTTTTCCGAGAACCTTCCAGTTGGGATGGGTGTTTTGGCTATTGGATTTGAGGGAATGTTAAATTAAAAAATGAAAGGATTCTATAGAAGGTGACTGATTCAAACTTTTTTCTTGGTTGTTTACAAATTACATAATATGCATTGAGAAAAGTAAATGGATATTGCATATTAAAATCAATAAATTGATTCACTTTTGTATTGCAATGTGAATTGGGTTTTGTTCAATTGCTAGAAAATGTAGAACAAGGAATTAAAGTAAATTTTAATCTGGAAGTTTAAGTTATTGAAGATATTTTGAACGAAATTGGGAGGGAAAATTCTTTAAAAGATGATTTTAAACTTATAGATTTTTTGTATTTGTAGATTTTTTGTCAACAATAGTAGGGTAAATTGTCTGCTTTTGAACTTATTTTACTTTTCAGAATCTAGAGAAATTATAATGTAGATATTCTAAGACATGAAACCTCAATTTTTGCCCCTTCAGTTTCACAGCTGACTCAAGACAGGTTAGAAAGTGAACCTTTGTCACCAAATCGAGCGAGTTTCCTTTCTGAACAAAACAAGGTAACAGCGGAGGATGTTGTTTCTTACGCTTTTGTCTTAACATTATCTTTACTTGTTTACATACGATAAAATTTCAGTAATCTGATGTCTTTAACATTTTTCTTCAGCTTCTCACAAAGGACTTGGAAGATGTCCAAACCATGGAGGAAACTAGAGGTGCATCTTGTAAACCTTATCAAATATGGGCTCTATTTCTGGCATAAGGATGTGCCGCTTTATTATAGGATAAGATTATGTGAAATGGTTGATATAACCATCTGTTACCTAATGGCTCAGTTTTGTGGGGAAAAGGAGTTATGTGTGGGAACAATCGAAATAGATATTCTTTATATGAATAGAACATAGAATATATTTACATGCACTTTTTTTTTTGGCTAATTTTTTTCCTCCACTATTTTTCCCCACTAACGAAATTCGCCTAATTTTGTTTATTTGGTTGCACAGAAGGGAGACCAAGCTCTGAACAGGAATTTTAACCACCAGAAGAGTTCAACACTGTATTACTAAGGTTGGTTTTTATTTTCCCCCCAGTCAGCAGTATCATCATGCAAATTTTCATAACTGTCATTTCAATTTTCCTTTTCTCCTGTTTTGTGTTTCATGAGCTTGTAAGTTTCTTGATGCATTTTTATTTTCTTTAAGACCAGTACTTGGATTCTGTTTGTGGTTTAATTTAGACTGTTGAACAACCAACTCCCCAGCTATCCCCACCTCCTAAAAAGGCTATATTTTGCATCCAACTTACAAATTATTTTGAGAAGCTTGCAAAATTGCATGGTACTAACATGGATACTTTTGCAAGTATCTATGTTAGATGCTATGCTTCTTAATAATTCTCTTTACATATGATGAATTCATTACAACTTTATCAATGGAATATGATTGAATGACCAAAAAGTTAAAAGATACTAATCAAGTATAGTAAGTAATAGAACTCTTCACTTTGAAATTTAATTTCTAGTGTCCATTGGTGATCCAAAAGGCCTGAGGGCATAGCTTTAAAGTAATTTAGTTAGTTTTAGTGGTTTTGAAATTAATCCTGCATATCTATACTCTAGTGTTTGGCAATGTTAATTGTCATTTCTCTTCTGTAATTTTATATGTCTTAGTGATGCTGGTATTGCCAATGTTGATGGCGTTAAGGATACAAATGGGACTACACAACTA
Organism: Pistacia vera; assembly: GCF_008641045.1. NCBI lineage: Eukaryota > Viridiplantae > Streptophyta > Magnoliopsida > Sapindales > Anacardiaceae > Pistacia > Pistacia vera. Next base: position 103,308 of record NW_022196153.1, on the reverse strand, counting down.
TGTGACTCTAAAATAAGTGAAACTGCTCAAGGTAAGATTTAAAAACCCACGTGTTTTAAATTGTATGGACCATTTATTGATTTTACTATGTACTAAGAGTTTTCCATTGTAATGTTTTTGTGGGGTTAAAGGGTAATGTTGGGGTGTGATTCTTATTCTGGTTTGTCGGTTGAGGGTTTAAAGCTCATCTTGTCCCTGAATGCAATTTCAGATGTAGGATTACATGACCAAAACTGTTTAGCATCAAAATAGATTGCTGGAAAAAGTGGCTCATTTACTCCTAATGGTTTCCCTCCTTCAGGATCTTGGTAAATGCTTGTTGATACCCATTACTTGCCCATTTTCAATGTCAAATTGTGTAAATTAAATTTTAATAAACTGTTATCCTCTTCTTCAGTTTGTCCACTGGACAGGATAGAGAACAAAATGACCAGCCGTCTGATGCGAATCAGAATCCAATTGGTTCAGGCCATGACAAAGTTACTCCTAGTGTTCCCAGGGGGAGACCTGTGCATTTTTGAGTTAAGCTTCGATTGAAGTACCAATTACATGTGAAATCAACAGCACTAACACTGGCTCTGAAAACAGTTCAAAGCGCGGTGTAGCACGCAAGACAAGTGATGCCACGGAGAAGCAACCGGCAAGGAAACTAACCAGAATTTTCATGGTGGTTTTTGTTAGAATTTTTTGAATGATTGAGAAGTATTAACTATTGTTCATAGTTAATTTTCCAATCATCTAGGTATTAGATTTTATGGATGTAAAGGATGTTGGGTGCTTATTTATTAGGCATATATGCAAACTTTTTGTATATGAAAGTTCACCATCAATGAAATGTTTGAAAAATTAATGTATCATTGTTTATAATTTGTATTATTAATATAACAACTGTAACAGTTTTAATATATGCTATAATAGATACATTGATAACATTTTCAAAATGTTATGAAAAATAATTTTATAACATTTATAAAATGCAATAAATGATACTTTGGTAGCACTTTTAACATGTTATTAAAAACTCTTTTATAACATTTTACCAATGTTTAGAAAAAACAATTTACAACATTGTAAAAATGTTATAGATTTATTATCTATAACATTTTGAGAATGTTACAAAAAACTAAACTGTAACAGGTTAAGAATGTTACAGAAAACTTATTTATAACATTTTGAGAATGTTACAGAAAACTTATCTATAGCATTTATGCAGTGTTATCAAAAATCATTCGTAACTTCAAATAAGTGCTACAATATACTTAATAACAACATTTTATTGCAGTTACTGAAATGATTAGTAACATGCAAAAAGTGTTACCAATGTCTACTTTTTAGTAACATGGGCTGTCATAGCATCCTTATAAATGCTACCAATCACCTACGGTAACACTTTTTGCATGATACCGTAGGTCATTTTTCTTGTAGTGGATGTCTTTTAGGAGCGGGGACTCCAATAGATGCATCAACCATATTTCTGGCACCCCAATCTATGTACTCCTTGATGTAGTTATTGATTAAACGTCTATAGTCTTTATCGTCATCTTTAAGGTTTTGAACTTTCAGCCATTGTTTTAAAAACCGGACCGGAGGGCAAATCATTTTGATGGTCAGGTCACGGTTCAACCGGTTAGACCGCTGATTGAACCGATGACATCATCCCACATCATGATGACGTCAGCACATTTTTAAAAAAACAATTTTTTTTTAGATTTCTATAATGTACAAAGGTTTTACTATAAAATAAATAGCACATCATTAAAAAGAAATGTAAAAGCACTTTACATTAACATCATCATTGATTTTAGCTTCTACTAACATCAGTAGTATTATTAGTATATACATTAACATCATCTAGGCAGTTCAACTGATCTAAATCCCTATATTACCATCCAGAGCAGTTCGAAAATCCATCAAAATTACATAGCATAAGTTACTCGGATGATATACTAGAAACACAAAAGATGAGCAAACTGAAGAGTTCATAACCCAAAAACATTAAAAAGAAAAAAAAAAAAGAGGTAGCTTTTAGTATCAGAATGGCTTCAAATTAAGTCCCAGATAAATCAAGAAGCCTCACTGCATGAAGTATATTAACCACTCTTATTGGCCAAGAAAACACTGGTTAAAACATTGCAGCATTCCATTGAGGCCTTCAGCAGCTTCAGACCCTAACAATAAGAGATCAAATTAATATATCACTAACTATAACACATCAAACTTCAACCGTCTTAATCCCTAAGAATCCTTCCATCATCATCTCCTCCATTTCTCTTCAATATAAAACACATCAAACTTTCCCATGCATGCATGAATGAACCCCCACATCGATATGTAATTTAACAAAAATGTTTTTCAAATGTTTGATAGCAATGGAGATGAGAAAATAACAAAAATGATATGACACAATTAACCTGTCAATCCAACACATAAATCAATCCAACACAAACAAGATTCAAAGAAATCAAAAACCAAGAATTACACACTCAATCTGCCGAAACAGAGCAATGCTTTAACCCAAGCCTAATCACTCAATAACTCTCTATAACCTGCAAGAAATCAGAGACCTATCCTAGCCTCAAGAATGAAACGCAACCCTCTCACAAATCTGCCCAGATTACAATGAGAAAGACCCCAGCAAAAAGCCCCAAATCAATTGCTCATTCAACACAAAAGAACCCTAACAATTTCAGACTAAAAATGTAAGGGAGCGAGGAATGGCGTACCTGGATCGAGGAATGGAGCTATCGTCAACAAATGAAGCTATCGCCGTCGATTTCCAGCGAGGAACGGAGCTGCCGTCGTCGATTTTCGGCAAAGGAGGAAGATGTTGTCGATTTCACAGAGTTCAAACGCGATTTGGGTGGGATTTCAGAGAGAACAGAAGACAGAGCCAAAACCGTTACAATTTTCGCAAAGAACAGAGAGTTTGCTTAGAAATTTTCATGAGGAAAACGGAGAAAGAGAACAACTGAAGATTGAAGATTGAAGATTGAAGAAGACGAGAAAGGGGCGTGAGAAGACTGCATCGCGTTTAGGATTTAGGTTGTTAATATGGACCGGAGGTTTAGTAATATTATCCGGTTTTTAACCGGTTTAAAACGATTTAATGCTTATAATGGTTTTGAGAGTGAACCGAACCGGACACGTGACCGGTTCACAGTCCAACTGGTTGGACCGGCTGGTTCGGTCCGGTTTTTAAAACAGTGCTTTCAGCTTGTTCCAAACTAGATTAAGGAGATCAATGAGACTAGGGTAATTAAGTGTCTCTCTAAGGACTCTGTATTTCAACTCATCTCTAATTAGTCCCCCTTTCCGAACAATTTCCTGTATCTTTTCATTCACATTAATGAAATGATTTACTAGTTACACCAACTCATCCTCCGTGTCTCTTAATATTAAGGTGTGAGTTTGTAGAGTTCTATTCATATTCATAACCCTTTCCTTCTGAGTGGGTGTTCAAGCAGCCATTACACGTCTATAACTTAACATTTTTTTGTAACAAATACAAAAACATTTCTATTCATTTAGCAAATAAAGGTTGACTATATTTGATAAATAATAAATATATACGTGTTTATGGCTGAATAACAAAAAATAGACTCGCAATATCATACCAAGTATGCATTTTATTCTTTAAATAAAAGGAAATGATACCTCTAGAACCCTCCACGCGCTGCCACGCGTCGATAGAAGCCTTCACGTGTCGACAAGAGCCTCCATGTGCCAGCCAAGAGTCGGCACATGCCGACACGCACCTCACCTCAAATTCGGATCGGTTTGACCCGTTTCACCTTTGATCGGGTCAACTTGACCTATTGACTTGTTTAACCATGCAGGTCGGGTGTTGACTGGGTCAGGTGACCTGATTGACCTTTGACCAGTTTGACCAATCCGTTTGGTCATGTGGGTTGGTTATTTACTGGGTTGGGTATTTACTGGGTCAATTGACCCATTAAACCATTTACTGGGTTTGACTAACCCGTTTGAGGTTCTGGGCCGAATACTCGAGTGAACTTGACCCACTTTATACTTTTTTGGGTTGGGCCTGGGCTAAAATATAATAGATTTGCAAGAATGATTAACACAAAGCAAATTGTAGCCTAGTGGTTAGGGAGTTGGACTTTATATTTGAGACTTGGGTTTAAGTCTCACCAACCTCGTTTTTTCTTCAACAGTTTATACAAATGACATGTCGTATGGAAGACTGAAAATAAAACGATATGTCGATCAATATGGTCATCTTCTACCTCTATCCGGAAACTTGGTACTCGACCCGAAAAATAACCCATTATGAACCTGAATAGTTAAAGGACCATAACTTAACCCTTTTAACTCCATTTTTGTGATTCAAAAGCCATTCTTTTCATAATTTCATAAGGAATCTAATAATCTAATTATTATTACCAGAGAACAAATCTTTAGACTTGAAAAACGAAAATTCAGAACTTAACTTAAAAAATATGCAGAATGCTTTAACATAATAGCATGAAAATTAAAAAAAAAAATGCAAACCTGACTCTGATACCAATGTTAGAAAACTAAGAATAACAATTATTCTATTTCTATCCCAAGATCTTATTAGCATAATCATCATTGCAATCACATTAACATAATTGACGAGTTGCAATAAATAAGATCACAACATAAATACCGCTTGTAGATACCAAACTAATTCTTCAAAAACACACAGATTGACAAAATGTAATTAGAAAGTATGTTCACTGCTATGTGAAAAATAGAGAGAATAGTGTTTTTTTAGTGCATAAGATTTTGTTGAGAGTTTTCAATCAAACTCTTATACTAAATGGCGGAGATAGTGGTGAAGGCAAATGAGTTGTTGTCACATATGGAGGAAAAAGGTTGTGCTCTAGATATAATCACATTTACTACCCTAATGTTTGGTTTCCTCAAGAATAATAAGATACCAAAAGTTGTTGAACTCCTTCATAAGATGACAGAGAGAAATGTGAAGCTGACTGGATATACAATGTCCTTAGTCATGCAGTTACTAATGAAGGCAAAAAATTATGATGAATGTTTGAACCAGCTTCCTCAATTTCCGGTCCAAAAGCGAAATTGAAGTTTTTGTGATTAAAATTTATTGAGTGGTTCACTTTTTTAGAGCAGTATCCTTATAAGGAGGGCATTATTTGACAGCATTGAAATATGAAACTACAAAAGCTTCAGTCAGCTGAGGAAAGGCTCTATCTTTGTTACCTTACGAAGAGTATAGTTGACATGACAACATTGCTGTCAAGGGAAATATGTTCTGCCGTTACACATGCAATTGTTGCAATGATGATACATGAAAAATTGGTTGATATGGGATTTAAAACTGTTAGTGGAATCTATGAAGCAGCATGGACTGAAAATGGACTTGGGTAAGATCCCTTTTATCTTATCTAACGGTGTTACCTATTTAAACATTGAAGGACAAGATCTAGTGCTAGCCATTTGTCATCAATAGGTTGTTAACTATGTTGTAAATCTATTTTTCATATCTAAATTAGTTTGAAATGCTTATAGGTTTCATTGCATTATTGGTTTCGTAAGTTGATTAAAATTTATTATTGTTATGCCTGGGAAAGTAGGGCTGACATAGAGCCCAATCAGCACAAGTGGTCAGAGTCTAGGCAGACCCTGTAGCCATTTAGACACGGCCACGTCGAGTACTGGCGTGAGTAGCATGCTCCTACCAATGCAGTGGGTGCGCGCCAGACTGACGAAAGGTTGGAGGTCGTCCACATGTCCAATCCCTGCATAAAACGAGGAAATCACGTGAGTATGTGAATAACGGGATGCAAAGGGGGATTTGCATGGTACCTAACCCCTTTTTACGGATTCAGTAATGATTATCTCAATGTATTCCACTACAAATAGAGAGCTTCTCTCCCGTTTGTAGGATTCGCTCATTTTACTCTTGATTAGCCAATTTCGATTTGTAATCGCTCTCTCTCTTACTTGTATTCTCAATACTTAAAAGTCAGCTCGCTAAGCCGCGACCTGATCTTTCGAATATAATATAATATCAGTAGGCGTATGATTCGCTTGCTCAAGCAACCGAACCACTTTAAACATTGCCTTGCCACCATTCCACATTCTCAATCCCCCATTCACGTGTGTCTTCTGGCCAGCTTAGCATTTCACACGTGCGTTTAGTTGGTGTCAAAATCACGCATCAATAGTTTGGCGCTAGAAGGAGGGCTTGATTTAGTATTGATTCGAACCTCAGCGAACCAATCATGGTGTTGAGGAGATCCCCCAAGTACAGGACACTTTTCCTAAGGTGCCCGCAGTTCCACAAAATGTCGCGGGGGATATCCCTTCAAGTTCACAACTTGACCCTGCCATCATGAGCTACCTGGAGAGGTTCAACAATACTCTCCAAACGATCAACCAAAGGTTGGAAAACTTGGACCGGGGCGTACCACCCGAATGAAATGGAGGGGTGTAACCGCCAAAAACACTTGCAGGTCGCGCGAAAGCGAGGAAAAGGGCGATAGCCCAAGCCACGCGCACTACAGCGTGTCGAAGAAAGGGTAAGTAAGTGGCGAACAGCGAGCCTAAAGGCTCCAAAGGGCTGGCAAACACTAACCACGTTCCAGGTAGAATACCCATGGTGTTAAGACTCTGTGAAAGGTCGCAGCCCAAGCCGTCCCATGCCATGTTACATGAATACCCCTATAAAAGTGCTAGGTGGAGCGATTCTCATCACCGCCAGAAAAACGATCCTAATCGTCATCGTGCGGGAGGTTCCCACACTTCGCAGGGGGGTTCGTACCATCGCGGAGGTTGTGAAAATTTCTCGCACCATTCATCGTCATCACACAACTCTAGCCAGTGTGTGTCAAGGGTGGTCGGAACTACCAGCTGAGGCGAGGAGGAATCAGACCTCCGGACTTTCCTCAATAGCAATCGCGAGGGTCAAACTTGCATGGGGGAAAGCAATCCCTAGATAGCTCCGCTACCTCAAATTGAGGAGTTGCAGCGAGCTTTAGATCAGCTAAAAGCTCAGCAAAATGAGCAAGGGCAGGTCGCAGCGGCATCCCCCTTTTCTTTGGCAGTATTAGCCGCCCCTTTCCCATCAAGATTTAGAATGCCCGATATGCAGGTGTTCGACGAAAATTCTGATCCGCAGGATCACTTGTATGAATTCAACGACCTGATGAAGCTTCACCAGGTTCAGACTTGGCGAAGTGTCGTTGTTTGGCAGTAACTCTAACCTCTCATGCCAAACGGTGGTTCAGGTCGCTCCTACCAGGATCGATCAGCTCGTGGCCTCAGATGAGCACAACGTTCTTGAGACACTTCCAAGCAAACTGAAAGTTCTCAATGCCTCTAAGCTACGTCAGCAACATAAGGCAAGAGAGGAATGAATCCCTCCAGTCTTACATCGATGACTTGCACAGAGAACTCAATAAGGTAGCTTACACTCCCGAAGAGTCTATTTGAACTCTCATCATAGCGGGGGTTCGCCCACAAACCGACCTGTGGAAAGAGCTACAGGCTAAGGATGATGTTTCCTTCACCCGTTTCTACAACCTCGCGGAGAAGTATCTTCGTATTAAAAATTTAGTGGTGGTGCTCCATCGTCGCCACCCTGACGCTTCAGGTAGTGCGCCTGGTTAGGGGAAAGGTAGGAGAGTTGATCGCAAATGGGCTAATGACGATCAACGAAAAGGAAAGAAACCACGGTTTGAGCCCAAAAAGTCTTATGCTCCAGTTCCTCATCGCGGTCGTGATAGGAATCAACATACGCCTTTGAATGCGTCTGTATCAGCTATTCTTGAAAAGTCAGAAGAAGTCGGCCTGCTCGGAGAGCCTGAGCCCATGAAAAATCCCCCATCAGCTAGGAATAGTAAGAAATATTGTCGCTTTCATCGGGATAATGAGCATCATACCAATGAGTGTCGAGCTCTCAAACAGGCAATCGAAGACCTCATCAAGCAAGGGCATTTCAAAGAGTATATTGATGACTCCACTCCCATGCAGGAGAAAAGTCAGAGGGAACCAGGAAAGAAGCACTGTGATCGCAAGGGTATCTGCAGCGTCGGAATGATCTTTGGGGGACTGCACCTCACAGGGAACTCATGAAGTGCCCAGGAAAGATATGCTTGCACGGCCCATCACGATCCTATCGGTGTGATGAGCATGATGCGGAGACCACCAAAGGTTCGCAAGGAGAAAGAAATTACCTTCTCCGAAAAGGATGCAGTTCAATTTCATCATCCCCACGATGATGCTCTCGTCTTCACACCCCTAATAGGGCACTATGACGTGCACAGAATGCTGGTGGACAACGAAAGTGCTGTGAATATCCTGTTCCAGACAGCTTTCAAGAGAATGAATTTGGACGAGGCCGACCTGAAGCCTGCCTCGATCCCCCTATATGGTTTTACAAGGGACCACTTGATCCCCAAAGAAGCGATCTCACTTCCAGTCACATTGGGTGACTTTGACGAGGTGACCAAGGTAACTAAATTCTTAGTAGTGGATTGCCCATCCGCTTTTAATGGTATCCTGGGGCGACCTCTGCTGAGAAACTTCAAGTCGGTCACTTCGATATAGCATCTCAAGATGAAGTTCCCCACCCCAACGGGGATAGGGGAAGTTAGCGGATCTCAGCGCGTATCTTGTGACTGTTATGTAAGGGCAGTGTAGATGGCATGCAAAGGGAAGAGCATCTCGTGCGGCATTCCCCGACAGGCAATGGTGATCAGTCGAATTGAGCTGCAGCCTGGACCAGACGAGGATAATATGGATCCTTGTATTCAAGAATACCCTTCCAGTGGGCCAGTTGAGGACCTGTCTGAAGTGCCGGTCAACCAGAGCGAGCCAAGTAGAGTGCTGAAGATTGGGAGCAATCTCAACCCCCAGCTCGCCACCAAACTGGCCAGCTTCCTCTGAGAGAATATCGATGTGTTTGCATGGTCGCATGCAGATATGGTCGGGATCAGCCCGAGTATTATTTGTCACGCCTTAAACATCGACAGTGAGGCCAAGCCAGTTTGCTAGAAGAGAAAAGCGATGGATCTAGAGCAATATGCTACCTTGAAACTCGAGGTGATAACCTCCTTTGGAATGCATCCATCCGAGAAACGCTCTATCCGAGCTGGGTTGTCAACCCCGTTCTAGTAAAAACGCCTAATGGAAAATGGCAGACCTACGTCGACTTCACTGACCTCAACAAAGCATGCCCAAAAGATAGTTTTCCCCTGCCCAGGATCGACCAGCTCATGGATGCCACCTCTGGGCACGAGCTGTTGAGTTTTATGGATGTGTACTTGAGATACAATCAAATCTCGATGTACGTACCAGACGAATAGCATACATCTTTTGTTACAGATCGAGGGTTGTATTTCTACAAAGTTATGCCCTTCAGCCTCAAGAACGCTGGCACAACTTACCAGCAGCTGGTTAACCGAATGTTCTTCGAGCAGCTCGGGAAATCGATAGAGGTTTATGTAGATGACATGCTGGTTAAGTCGCATGTCGCTTCAGATCACGTAGTGCATCTCGCTGAGATGTTCGACGTCCTCCAGAAATACAGAATGAAGCTAAACCCTCTCAAGTGCTCATTCGGAGTGTCCTCGGGAAAATTCCTGGGATACATGGTTAACCAAAGGGGAATAGAGATTAACCCCAAGAAAATCCAAGCTCTCCTCGATATGAAAAGCCCGACCAACAAGAAGCAGGTTATGAGCCTGAACAGGTGAATAGCGGCACTCAGTCGCTTCATATCGAGAGCAACAAATCGCTGCTTGCCATTCTTTAATGTGCTAAGGGCCAACAACAAGTTTGAATGGACTCTTGAGTGCGAACAAGCATTCCAGAGTATTAAAGAACATCTCAGGAAGCCGCCTCTCCTGTCCAAACCTCTCCCGCAAGAGATTCTCCTCCTGTATCTATCCGTTTCTCAGTTCACGATCAGTGCAGCCTTAGTTCGGGAAGAGGACAGGGTCCAATGGCCAGTGTATTATGCGAGCAAGCATCTATTGGACGCCGAGATGTGGTATCCAAAAATGGAACGATTAGCTTATGCCATGCTGATCACTTCTAGAAAGCTTCAACCTTACTTCCACGCCTATACAATCCATGTAATGACCAATTACCCGCTCAGCAGGTCCTCCAGAAACCAGAGGCATCAGGTAAATTGACTAAATGGGCCATGGAATTAAGTTAATTCGCTTTGAAGTACAAAGTGAAGGCAACCATCAAAAGGCAAGTCGTTGCTGATTTCATATCAGAATTCTCATATCATCCAACAAATGAGTCGGAGCAATAGCCTAGTGAAATCATTCAGGAAACTGCCCAAAACCTATTGACCTGGAGCCTCTACGTCGATGGGTCATCGAACAGAAAGAGGGTCAGGGTAGGTCTTCTCCTTTTGATTCCCGAAGGGACTCGCATTCATGGCATTCTCCGGTTCGGTTTTAAGGCAACTAGTAATGAGACCGAATATGAAGCTCTACTCGCTGGACTGCGGTTGGCCAGAGAAATGGGTTCAACCGTAATCAGCAACTACAACGACTCCATGCTAGTCATTAACCAGATTTTGGGGGAGTACCAAGCCAAGGACGAAAACATGATCAGCTATCTGAAAAAGGCTAAGGCTGCACTCGAGCCATTCAAGCACTTCACAATCACATAGATTCCTAGAGATAACAACTTTATGGCAGATGCCTTGGCAAAGATAGCCTCGTCATTGGATTCAGATGCACCGGAAAGCATTCCTATTCGACTCATCGAGACCCCTAGTATTAGCCCAATCGAATAGGCTGTGAATGAAACAGAATCAGTTTCCTGGATAACCCCTATCATTCAGTATCTCAGAGATGGAACCTTGCCCGACGACAAGGTCGAGGCAAGGACCCTGCGAACAAGATCTGCTCGTCACACCCTCATTGGAGATCAGTTGTACAGGCGAGGGTTTAGCACCCCTCTCCTCCAATGTGTAACCAGCGAAGAAGCAGATTACATAATGAGGGAGATACATGAAGGGATATGTGGTAATCACACCACCGCATGATCTCTAGCCAATAAAGTTGTTCGTCAAGGGTACTATTGGCCCTTGATCCAAGAAGACACCTACAACTTTGTCCAGAGGTGTGACAAGTGCCAACGGTTCACAAACATACCACAATCTCCTTCCCACCAGCTGAAAACCATGACCAGCCCATGGCCATTCTCCATGTGGGGAATCGATCTCATCAGTCCCGTGCCGCTTGGTAAGGGGGGAGTCAAGTATTCCGTGGTCGCGGTAGACTATTTCACCAAATGGGTCGAAGAATAACCATTAGCTGCAATCACAACCAGAAAGCTCAAGGACTTCATCTTCAAGAACATTGTGTGTCGCTATGGGATTCCTTATACTCTCATCTCAGACAATGGTAAACAATTCGACAACGAGGAGTTCAAGTAGTTTTGCGACGAGCTGGGTATTCATAAAAAATTTGCCTCAGTTACAAGACCGCAAGCAGATGGCTAAGTTGAAGCTGTCAACAAAACTATCAAGAACACTCTTAAGGCCAAACTTGGCGCAGCTAAGGGGAATTGGGCCGATGACCTCCCCGAAGTCCTATGGGCATACAGGACAACTCCAAGAACCTCTACCTCAGAAACCCCTTTTTCGCTAGCATACGGCTACGAAGCGATGATCCCTGTGGAGGTAGGAGCTGGTTCACTTCGAAGGGACCTGTATAGCGAAGCCGACAATGAAGCGCTTATGCATGCAAGCCTGGACCTAGTTGAATAACACCGCAGCAAGACTTAGCTAAGGATAATAGCTTATCAACAACACGCAAAAAATTTCTTCGACTCTAAGGTCAAAAGAAGAGACTTCCAGGTCAGCGACCTTGTTTTGAAAGAAGTTCTTCTCGGTGCTAGAGAACCAAGTGCGGGAGTCTTGGGACCGAATTGGGAAGGCCTATACCGCATCACCAAAGTGATAAGACCGAGGACTTATCATCTCAAAAGGCTGAATGGTTCTGAAGTACCCCAGGCTTGGAATGCTGAGCATCTCCGACCTTATTATCAATAATTCCGAACTCAACTATTTCCTTGTAAAGGTCAATCTTATTTTTTGCAATCTTTGTAATAGCAAATGTACAATTCTAATCATTTGTAATCATTTTCCATGTATACAATTCTGTTCGTATAAACTTGTACCAATATTATTGTAAACAATCAAAATACGATCTCATATGTAAAGAATATGGAAATTGTAAATACTCATGAAAGAATGTGAAAAGCAATATCTTTATTAATGAAGAGGGAAAGTACATTAGCATAAAAGAAGAAAACAAGAGAAACGAATCACTGATCTTCCACCCCAGGCTGGTCGCCGACCGCCTGATCGGACGTGGGCTCCTCTGGAACAAACTCAGGTTGTTCCTTTTCCAGGTCAGGTCCTCGAGCTGCTTCCTTAGCTTCAGCCTGTGCCATGGAGGTGAGCTCGTTTCGATACTCGTCAGGGAGGTCGGACAGATGCATCTCAGAATTCCTCGAAAGAAGGGCAAAGATGGACTGAATCATCCATTCTGCAGCCCTATTCTCGATCTCTGCCTCCTATTACTGCATCTTCGCAGTTAGCGAAGTGACACGGCCTCGAGTAAAGTGGAGCTCGGCCTCAAGTGATGACCGTTGCTTCTCGGTGTTCTCCCATAGCTCGCCCCTTTCCCGCTTTGCTAGCGAGGCCCAATTAGAGGCCGTTTTCAGCTCCTAGTCTTTCTCACTGGCCTTCCTTGTGAGTCTGGCCACCGTCCTCCAGAGCTCATTCATTTCCTCCCTGTGCCTCTCCCGCTCGGCCTTCTGAAAGTCTATTGTGCGAAGACTGGCATTCCTCTCGCTCAAGTACTGGTTCACCGAGGTGGTGGACAAATCTTTCTCTGTTTCAGCGGTCGCCAAATCCCACTTAAGCCACGCGTTCTCTTCCCTTATCTCCACTAATCCCCTAGCAGCCTTGAGTTGGACCTTCTGTAGGGACAGATGCATGAAGAGTAGGGCCTGCATAGCAAAGAGAATAAAGTTATGTATATCGCATAAGCAAATATCTGCACCAAGGGCAGGTCATTTACCTGGCTTATGTGGTGAAAGGACGTGGTCATTAGGTCCATGGTACCGGAAGCCACGAACTGCTCGAAAGCCTCCGCAAGCCTACATTCGAGCAATGCGAAAACCACCAACTGCAGATGGTCCAATAGATTTCCCATTGATTCCAGGACAGAGGTGCCAGTGTCTATAGCGGGTAGGGTCCCCCTAGCCAGCTCTTTTCTCGACCTCCTCCCAAGGCCAAAGGTTGCCTGTTGCCTCACCTACTGACCCTCAGGAGTGATAGAGATGCCAGGCATGCCTTTAGCTGGTCCTCCCGAGCGAAAGGCTTGGTAAGGTTGTGACCCTCGGGCTGGACACCCAAACCCTTTGGTTCGGACTTCGACTCATCGGTCCAAATCAGCCTCCTCTTTTTAGGCCTCTAGGCCGTGGTTTTCTGCTTAGGGCGAGCAGTACCCTCAGGTCGGGCCAAATCGACGGCCGATGTGCCTTCGTCAGGTGGACCACTGGGAGCTGCTCCAACTGGTCCGGTGGTACCCCTTCGGGGAAAGGAAAATTACCTCGGTCATGGTAACTTGGGCACTTTAGGGGCATGGTTGCTACATGCGAACACCGTCAGTAAAACAGTTCACTACGCGAAGAGTTACAAAAGAAGTCAAGAAACTTAAGTGGTGGGGTCTCTAAGGCCGCGTCTTGGTTGAAGAAATCGTATTTTTGCAAATTCGCAGTTGTCACGAGCAGCCTCGCGTCGCGACTTGCTTCGGGCAGAAAGCCGAAGTTTGCGATTCTATCCGGGTCGGTGAGCAGCTCTAAATTGGTCATTTTATTAACTACCAAAAAAATAAACAGCTTGTTAGTGAAAGGCAAAAATCAAGTTGAGCAAGTTCAAAAGAAAGAAGAACCTACTCCGCTTCTGGAAACAGTAAATGCCGTTGTGACAAAAGAAAAATAACTTCATCTCGTAAGGTCCTACATTGCTCGGGTAGCTATGTATCCCAGCTTCTATGGTACTTCGCCTGGACAAGTAGTTGGAGTCCTTGTCCTTGCTCTTTTTCAGGATATACGAGCAGCCGAGCTCTACTGCGGTTAGCTCGCCTAGCCTATTCTCACGACACATGATATACATGGCAACGGCAATCATGTCTGCGTTCGACGTGAGTTGAATTGGCGCGATCCCGAAATGATCCAGGACCGACCTGACAAAAGGGTGGAAAGGGATCAACCCCCCACCCTTGAAAATGTCCTCGGAGATCGTGGCCAACCCTGGTGGCAGATACCGAGCTGTGTGTGCCCTATCGAAAAAGACCTCCACGCTGATAGCGTACTGGTCTACCACCCTTTCAAGCTCTTCCTCGATAAGTACCGAGAAGATCTCTCGAATGGGACCTATAGGGGCATCCTGCATAGGCGAATTGGTCTCTTCCTCGGCTCTAGTCATTGGGGGGATCCATTCTCCTGCAATCTGTAAAAGCAACAATCAGGGAACCATTCAGTCCTCGTACACCATTTTGTACGATGACGTGGAGAAGAAAATTAATATTTCCTCCCTTAAACCCTAGAAAAACCCTAACAGAATGCTTAAAGGGCCACCACCGATGGACCTGGCTCAACAGAGAATATTTCATCTCCGATGAGCTACCAACGGACAGTCGTCGCATGGCGACTATTGAAAGCAAAGTCAAACCAAAACTAGGAGAAGGGAATCATTTTTACCTCTTGAAATGAGAAAGATTGTCTCTTCTGCCCCAGATATCAGGCAAACACCGCTCTAGAAGGCAAAGAACCAAAATTCGCAAAAGTTTCCTGCTCTCTCTGAGAATGAAAGTACTGTGGCTTTGCCTAAAGAGAGCTTGGGTTTTATATAGCTCAGAAAATGGCGCTTTGGTTTCCCAAAGTCAAATGACGTTTGGGTGGAAAACACATCCAACCGTCGATCGCGACCATGTGTCACAGATCAACGAGGAAGAGTGACCATCATGCCTCGAGAAATCAGATCGTGATCCCCTTCCATTGAAACACTCAAGTGACAACACGTTTTCCCTCTCCATATTTAATGCGCCCACGTCCGCATTTAATGCCCTGACAAGGAATGTCGTTTCAGCATGGCTCGTATTTAATACGTATGACTAGCACTTATTACACTTAAGACACGTCTGTCAGAGCAAAAGATGCTTCATTTAATGTATCCACTGCAAAAGTGCAACGGATAACATCTGAAAAGGTCATTATGAAAAACACTCTTCGTTCTGTAGGTCGCGAGTTGACGTGACTCTCAACCTTGTCTCACGTCGGTTGCATAGTGACGTGATTCTTTGACCTCGACAGATATCAACTGCGAAGCAGCGACCATTTATCCTTTCAAAGGCTGCTAAGTGTAAACAGGTCGAAGATTCCGTCCAGGTCGGGATCAACATTACAGCACGAGTACCCGAATCCAGGTCGCTGACTGCAAGAGCAAAGGTCACCTAGGTCGCAAGCGAGGAGATGCCCTCTCGACCTCCTTCGCAATCAAATTGCTTCAAACAACATCTCGTCAAAGGCATCAGATCAAGGCATTTATAGTTTCCAAGGTACGATTCTCAAACCTTAAAAACTAGAGGACTTCTGTTATGCCTGGGAAAGTAGGGCTGACATAGAGCCCAATCAGCACAAGTGGTCAGAGTCTAGGTAGACCCTGTGGCTATTCAGACGCGGCCACGTCGCGTGCTGGTGTGAGCAACATGCTCTTGCTAGTGCAGTGGGTGCGCACGAGGCTAACGAAAGGCTGGAGGTCGTCCACGTGTCCAATCCTTGCATAAAACGAGGAAATCATGCAAGTAGGTGAATAACAAGATGCAAAGGGGGATTTGCACTGTACCTGACCCCTTTTTACGGATTCAATAATGATTATCTTAATGTATCCCACTATAAATAGAGAGTTTTTCTCCCGTTTGTGGGATTCGCTCATTTTACTCTTGATTAGCCAATTTCGCTTTGTAATAGCTCTCTCTCTTACTTGTATTCTCAATACTTCAAAGTCAGCTCGCTAAGCCGCGACCTGATCTTTCGAATATAAATATAATATCAGTGGATGTAGGATTCGCTTGCTCAAGCATCCGAACCACTTTAAACATAGTCTTGTCACCATTTCACATTCTCAATCCCCCATTCACGTGTGTCTTCTAGGCCAACTCAGCATTTCACACGTGCGTTTAATTGGTGTCAAAATCACGCATCAACAATTATAGACATAAATTGGTGGGGATTTGTCGATTAACCATTTTCTTGTAGATTCTTGGTGGTGAGAATTGTTGGACAAAACTCTAGTAGTAATAATGTGTAATAGATAGTATTTTTGCTCCTCAGGTTACTGCTTTCAGGATATATTCTTCTATTCCAATAGAAAACTATCCATTCTGCATAATTTACACTGCTAATTATTTGCTACATAACTATTTGTTCTTGATTCACTCACATATTGTTTTACTTTTCATAGTCACTCTTATCAAACTCCAAAAGCTTGGACTAAAGATGGTGGTTTAAGATCACTATGTTACATGCGTCTGATGGCCATATGGGCAATGTAGTGGTGTAAGAAAACTATTTTGAAATGTTATGTAAATTAAATTATTCTACTAGTGAAACTTTTTATTTTACAATTCTTGTAGGAAATTGAATATAGAACTGTTGTAAAATTTTGAAAAACAAATAGATAAAAATCTTTTTAAAATCATTATAAATTGATTCCAAAATTCATTTCTTTAAATCTATAAAATTTATCAAAAAAGATTATGCATTTGATTATTCATATAAATGGGTAGGCTTTTATTGCATTTTGTTAACTAGAACTTCTTTCATTCTTTCTTAGGTAAGAAACAACTCAAACTTGATGGCCCAAGCTTCATTTTTCGACTCATTCCCACAAGTAGATATAGGATTGTTCAACGAGGCAAGCCGCTCGTGAGTCGGCTTAACTCGACTTGTGTATGGCTCGCCTTGTCTGGAATCGAGCTGGCTTGCAAGCCAAGCTCGAATTCGGCTTCTCCCTTTAATGAGCCTAGCCAAGCCAAGAATTTTGTGGCTCGGCTCGGGATTGTTTTCCCATGTAGAAAAAAAAAAAAAAAAAAAAAACTGTTTAACATGAAAAATTGGTAATCTAAGAGATGCAGAGAAAGAAATACTGAAAGAAAAAAAATAGAAAGCAACAATTTGTTTTTCATTAATTCTTCAAGTACAAGGAACGTTCTTTTATACTGAAAAATGATTAAATGAAAAAGGAAACAGATCTCAACCATTGATCTGTAACAGAAAAGCAAAGAGACCTTGACTGCCATTGATTTTGCTGGGAAGGAGATCAACTTGTTCAGCAAGTTGACCAACTTGCACAACAACTTCCAGCAACTTGATCAACTTGCCTAACTACCTTATACCACTTGACTTGCAACTTGACTTTGGGCGGGAATCCAAACAACCTTTTGCAGTTTCAGTTTGTTGGAAAGTAATAGTCACTAACAGTCCATAATCCAGCATTTGTTTGTTGTTTGAGTGCGGCTTGCATTCTCAATATCGTCCCTCAAGCCAGCTCAAACAAGAATAAAATGATATTATTGCTGATCTGAACTGATTTGACCTGAAAAATATTTCATCATCTTTCCCTAGGAGGAAAGGCTTCTTGCAGATAGTTTCCGAAGCAAGATTGTCAGTAAAGCAATTCTGTAAGACGCTGGTTGCGCAAATCGAAGACATAGATCAATCTCTACTGGATAACTTGAATTCCCTTCTTCAACCATACAAATTATCACTAACTTCAAAATTCTCCAAGGCGGTTTCATACTATTAGGGCCAAAAATCGTCCTTGGCCCAAATAGGGAAATAGGACCATTAGCGAAGATGGACCAGGCCCAGTCCTGCAAAGGCCCAAGCCATGTTAGTTCTATTTTAACATAAGGTATAAACCGGCCCAAATCAAGCAGGCACAAGCCTCTCAAACCTAGAACATTCCCTAGGTCCACAGACGAATCTAGAGCCCACAGCCCTTTCATAGCACTTTCCTACTCCTAATCAACCTCCTATTCAAAGACGCCTTCCTATTCCTGATAACTTTCCTACTTAGCGAATTCTCCTAAACAGGGTTACCTTCCTATTTGGACACTGGTAAGACAACTCACCACGACCCTAATTCTTCTAGGGTTTACATCGGAGTCATATTAGGACTCCTGCTCCTACCAGGATTGGGAGACCAAACGACCACTATATAAGCAGAGGCCAGCCCTCTCACAAGGGACATCGATATTACACCTTCACACCCGAGACTCTTTACTCGAGAGTTTCACTGATTCGCCATAGTCACAGTCCCCGACCAGACTTCCGGTAATCTCTTATTCCCTAGCCCTCACTATATTAGCCTCTTTCAGCCTTGCTGACTTGAGCGTCGGAGTGCCTACGGCAAACACCACCCCGGTGTTTCCCGTTAGCTTCACGCGTGTGTTTCTCTACGTGTGCAGGTGCAGCGGATCGCTAGTGGCCTCAACCTCACGGGATCAGACCCCCCTTTCCGTACAGGTAGATTTTTACGTCTACACATACCTGAATTAATTCTAAATGGTATGAAACTGCCTTGGAGAATTTTGAAGTTAGGAAATATACATTTGGAAAATGCTTCTTTACATCCCATTACCCACTCAATAATAGCGACAACCAACACCCCTATGGACACTTTTGGAAGTTACTGTTTTGCCAATGGACACAATTTTTGAATATGTTAAATTGATTTCCTTAAACTGAAAGAATTTGAATACACTACGTTAAATTAAAAGTATAAATCATAGTAGTGGATTACGATTCTATTCATTTGTCAAATCAATATCAATAGATGATAAAGAAAGGCTTAAATGCATTACATCTGTTAGTTAAACAAAATTGAATAAGAGAGTAGGAGTTATTTACCGACAAAAAGGGTTTATTTACGTTATAAACACCTTATGGTCTGGTATCACCTGTTCATGGCTAAAGTATTTGTGTTAAAGAAACTGAAAAACTCTGAAATTGAATTCTATAACAAACTGTTTTGGGTTAAAAAAGATAATGAAGGACTTATGGTCTGGTATGTTCATGGATTGAGGACATTCCTATTACAATGGCCTCTTTGATTTTAAGGGGCTTTAGAAGTGGCTATATGATATAATATGATAAATGTCAAAAGATATATAACTTTAGATGAACAATGATTAAGATATAAAAATGGCATGGCTTATGATTAAAAAAATTGAGATAAAACATGAGAAGTATAATATTTGTCATTTTTTTTTTTTATATAAAACGTTAATCTTTTATTTTAATTTTAGCTTCATGGGTAACTCGCATTAAAATGATAAAATTAAGTAAATGGAAAATATGAGAACTTATTTATTATTTCAACAACATATAATTAATAATTTTCCAAGTTGCTAAACAAATTTTTTGTACATATCAATTTTATATTGAAGTCATAATCTTTGAGATTTTCAACACAATCATAAACATCTTTAGTTTCTCTTGTTATAGAATCATCTTTATCGATATCAAAGATAGGTGTTGATAAGAAATCACGTGCCATCCTAGCCAGTGTTGAATAAGTTGAAGAATTGAGCCGCCACCATTGTAGTATATCAAACCCTTCATCTGATGGGCACTTAGGATCTCTCAAATAGCAGTTGAGTTCTGATTATGGAGATGATGATGGCATAGAATTGTTAGTTCGCTTTGCATATTGGTTGAAAATGTTTGTAACATCACCAATGATTCCCTTAAGGTGTGCATTGGCATCATTGCCATACATCTCTTTGCATAAATTTTCTACAATAAAATTCATTTTGAATCGTGGATCCAAAATCACTGTAATTACTAAAACCAACTTAGAATTGTTCCAATATTCATCAAACTGTTTCCGAAAATGTGATACAGAGAGGCAAAAGTAATAATTATCACTTTTTTCAAACTGAATCAATTTCGAAAAAATCTGAAAAATGATTGGAAAATATAAATTTGCAGGTTTTATGTTCAGGTTCTAACAATTTTTCAACATCTTTTCTCCATTCATCTAACACTTTCCAACTGTTGTACATAAAATTTATCTCATCCTATTCCTCTTTTATAAAATTTATATTCTCCAGTTCACAAAATGTTTCTTTACATTCTATTACCCACTCAAGTATATCGGTGCCGAACTACTGACATGAAGGAACACTTTTGGAAGTTACTGTTTTGCCCATAAACATAGCTTTTTCAGTTGCTGATTGAAATTTATTTCCATTTGGTCTGACGTAGGTCGTAAGCTTCTTCAATTTAGTTAAAATATGAGTTCGCGAAATATATTTTGATAATCCGAGGATTATACTAGTTTATTTAAGCTTTTAGGCCAGATTTTAGATACTTCTAAGTTCATTTTTGTCTGAATTGCTACTTAATTCCTTACATTTCGTGTTCCAGGTTAAAATGGGCAATTTGAGAGAATAAAGACAGAATTGGAATTTCGGGACTTAGAAGTAAGCGGATCTCAGAAGTTGGGAGAGTTCTGAAGCAGAGTCAAGCACGATGAAGCTTGTTCCCAAGGGAGAGCACAGAAGATCGAAGATTTAAGCAAAGAAGCAAGCGGAGGGCAATTCTATAATTTCAAATTCTTCAGGAAGCTTCGCCATGGCTAAGGTTGTTCTTCGCCATGGCGAAATTAGCCAGTCATGCACCAAATCTGCTTCCTTCTTCGCCGCGGCGAGATTCCTTCTTCGTCACGGTGAAGTCTGCATATTCCAGTTTTGTAAAATGCACAATTTTACTTTTTAGTGTTTTTCTGAGGATTTTTGGGCAAAGTATAAAAGAAAAACTTAGTCCTTTTGCAAAAAGGAGTCTTCGAGTAGGGTTAGCAGCTTTTTACATTTTCTTAGATTGATTTTTGAGCGTATTTTGATTGAGAGAGGGTGAAGATTTGGGATTTAACCAAGGGATTTGTCATTTGGGGAGATTTCTTGTCTTTTCTCTTATTTTCATTATATTGAACTTTGTTATTTTTGTGTCTTTCATTTGTATTGTTGATTTAGCCATGAACTAACCTATTTTGGGTTAAGGTTTTGATTGTAATTCGGAATTTTATGGGTGAAGTAATAGATTGTGTTCTTTTCATATGATTTTGCTTTGATTGTGTGTTTACTGTGAATTTACTGCTTATATGTGATGAACATATGAGATTGAGAAATGAATCATGTTAGGCTTCTTGGGTAATCACCATTGTAGTATTGGATGCTAGAGATAGATTCAAGAACCAATGAAATCAATATAGGATTCTTGTACTAAATGAGCTTAGATTTATTAACTTTCAATTTGTTGGGTGTGGAAGGTTAATAAGGAAGAGTAGGAAAACGTAGCCTGAGAAGGCCTGTTTGACACTTTAGAGAGTTCGATTTACAATCAATGCATGTGAATATGAAATTAGCTTAATTCTTTAGGTTTAACCCATAGAGTTCGAATGAAGTCAAAACCCTACCCGTTTGTTTGAATTGATTTTATCCATGTTTTACAGCTTGCATTCATAGTTAAATCTTAGTTTAGTAAATCTTGTTTCAGTTTTAGGTTAAATTGCTCCCATTAATCCAAAAGAATTCGATTGCTTCAACTTGAGAACAGTAGGAAACTTAGTGCTTAGCAAACAATCCTCGTGGGAACGATACTCACTCATCACTCTATTACTTAAGCGATTAGTATACTTGCTATCCATTGCATGTGGTAGTAATAACGCATCATATATCAACCCATCAAATCCAATAAATATCTACTTCTTGATAAAATAGAAACAAAAAAACAGATCCGAGTGAAGGAAAGTGAACCTCATTCATTGAACCAATTAATTGCAAATATCTTCATCTTCCTTCTCTTCAAATAAAGATCTAGTTCTTCTCATAGAGCATATTTTTTTGTCTAGTTCCAATCCACAAGCAAAGACTTCACACTTTCATCGCCATAATATTTGTAATTGTTAAAACAATAATTTTTCAACTCCCAACTATCATCAATAAACCAGATTTTTATTGACCACTTGTACCTTTCAAAGTAGTCACTATGAATTGTCACATTAAATTAACATGGGATTTTACCTAATTATCCACGGAGCTTATCCTTCTCTTGTTGGTAAACGTATATCATTCTTTATGGATTTTAGCCCATACTTAATAATCTTTCACGCCAAATCAGAGCCATTCGATTCTGGATCAATCACACTTTTCTCTTTTGCTTTATCTACAACTCAACCTAGAGTTCTCAAACTTGGGTAGCTTTTTAAATCATTTTTGAGATGTGTGGTTCCACTCTTACTTAATCCTAAAAAAACTCTTTCTTACAGTGTTTACACTGAACCCATTCCTTCCCATCTCTTTCATACTTTGTGAAGTCTTCCCAAATCTTTGACCACCTTTTCCATTTAGAAGATGATGAATNCCAAAGAGAAGAGAGAAGGGAGAAAATTTTCTGTATTTTTCATATTGTATAAACCTGTACAATGGCTAATTTATACACTTTTTGTAAATGTAAAAATGGAAAATAATGAATGCAAATAAATCTAATTATTCAATCAATCACATAAAATAAGGATTGATTGAATGACAAAATTACTCTTTGATCACAGCCAGCAGGGATCAAGGAAAAGCTGTAATGATTGTGCATTCCATATTTTGTCACTCCCCCTCAAGCTTGTGGTTTGTAAATGTCAAAAACTCCAAGCTTGCTAAGTAAATATGAATATTGTCTGCTGCATAATGACTTTGTGAACATATCTGCCGGTTGTTCTGAAGTACGAATGTGCAAAGTCTTGATCACCCTTTCTTGTATTTTGTTTCTAACGAAGTGGCAATCAATCTCTATATATTTCGTTCTTTCATGGAATACTGGATTTGCTGCGATGTCATTTGCAGCTTTGTTGTCACAGTATAAAAGGACAAACTTCTTACTTGTACCTTTAGATCTTCTAATAACCCCAAAATCCAGATGATCTCACATGTCGTCTTTGCCATGGCTCTGTATTCGACTTCTGCTGAAGATAGAGATACTATTGATTGTTACTTGGTCTTCCAAGAAATAAGAGCTCCCCCTAGCTTGATACAGAAACCTGTAAGTGATTTTTGTCATTGGACATGTGGCCTAGTCCGAGTCATAATAAGCTGTGATATCCAATTCTTTGTCTCGAGGAAGGGGGAGTCCTAATCCAGGACATCCTTTTAAGTACTTTAGAACTTTTATTGATGCATCAATGTGAGATTGTTTAGGCCCATGCATGAACTGGCTAAGAATGTGGACTGCATAACTAATGTCTGGACGAGTCATGGTCAGATAGATCAATCACCTAACAAGTCTTTGATACTTTGTAGGATCTTCCGGAGGTGGGTCATCTTCGGAGGGTGATATCCCACTATCATATTCCTGAGTAGTTAGCTTTGTATTCTGTTCTACTGGAATAATACTTGGCTTGCATCCTGATAGTCTTGAATAAGAGATAAGTTCCAAGACATATTTCTATTGGCTAAGAGATATTCCTATTGGAGATCTTGCAATTTCAATACCTAGGAAATACTTTGGCTCTCCCAAATCTTTTATTCGGAATTGTCTGTTAAGATGCTCTTTTAAGGATTTGATGCCTGCTTCATCATTTCTTGTAATAAGAATGTCATCGACATAGATGATGAGAGCAATAAAAGTTTTACCTTTGTTCAAGGTAAATAATGCATAGTCATGTTTGGACTGAACAAATCCTATGTCAGTGAGAGCTTTACTGAATTTCTCATTCCATTGTCAGGATGCTTATTTTAGCCCATAGAGGGATTTTTGCAGATGACATACTGTGTTCTCCCCCTGTCTGCATAATCCCGAAGGAAGATCCGTATATATTTCTTCATGAAGATCACCATGAAGAAAGGCATTATGAATGTCCATTTGATGGAGAGACCAGTCACGAACAGAAGGTACTGTAAGAAAAGTACGAATTGTGACATGTTTGGCTACGGGTGAAAAATTGTCCTAATAATCAAGACCTTCCCGCTGAGTGTATCCCTTGGCCACTAATTGAGCTTTGTACCTTTCAATGGAGCCATCAGCACGATGCTTGATTTTGTAGACCCATTTATAACTAATAGGTTTTCTATGAGAGGGGTGAGGCACGAGATCCCAAGTATGATTCTAAGAGAAAGCAGTAAGCTCAGCAGCCATGGCTTGACGCTAGTGAGAGTGTTGAACAGCCTCTGAGTAACTAGTGGGTTCTCGTTCGGTGGAGATGTTACTGATGCAAGCTGTATATATAAGAGAGAGACGATCATAAGTCACATAATTGGAGGTAGGATACAATGTATCTGAAGGATTTGAAATGGTGGGACACTCATAATCTATTGCCCAGATTGGTGGTTTTGTCTAGTGAGTACTACGACGTGGAGGAACATGAGGAGCCTGAACAAGAGATCTAGGTGGAGAAATATATGTAGGGAGTTGAAAAGGTGAATCTTCTGTAGTGTTATCAGTGTTTGTTGTGTCAGAGTCAATAGTAGGGGTGCTGGGCTGAGAAACTGGTGGATTAGGAACCATAGTGAACAAGGGATCTTGAAGAGTATCAGTGTCAGGGAACACTCAGGGTGATGGTGATGGAACAATATCCTCTGCGGCAAATGGAAAAATGTCTTCATGAAATACAACATCTCAGGAGATCAAAAACTTGTTTGTAACTGGATCATATAGCCTGTAACCTTTCTAAAGCATAGGATATCCCATAAAAACAAAACGGATGGCCTGGGTACCAAACTTATCATGTGATCTAAGAGTGGCAGCATAACAAAGACATCCAAAGACTCGAAGATGATCTAGAGATGGTTGCTTCTTAAATAATACCTTATAAGGGGTCTCTCCATGAAGGACTCTGCTAGGCATGCGGTTGATCAGATAGATAACAGTGATCACACATTCGCCCCAAAAGTAGATGGGTAGGTGGGCTTGGTATTTAAGGGCACGGGCTACTTTTAAGAGATGACAGTGTTTTCGTTCGACAACCCCATTTTGTTATGGAGTATATGTGCAAAAGCTTTCATGCAGTATGCCGAGGGATTAAAAAAGGGAGGAACAATTATGATTAAAGAAATCTCTAGCATTGTCTGTTCTAACCCTTTGGACAGAAGTATGAAATTGTGTGTTGACCATAACTAGGAAGTGTGTGATGTAGGTAAGTGTTTGGGTTTTGGATTGCATGAGGAAAGTCCATGTACCCCGGGAAAAGTCATCAACAATGGTGAGGAAAAATCTGGATCCATCATGATTTGAAGTGTGATAAGGGCCCCAAATATCAAGATGGATTAGGGCAAAATGTTGTGTTGTAGTGGAAGTGCTATGTGGAACAGTAAGTCGGGCTTGCTTAGCTAATGGACATATGGGACAATGAGGTTGAGGAATAATGGCACTGTGACCTAATCTTTGATGAAGAATAAAAGAGTTTTTATTAATCATTACATTACAATTGGTAATTTTATTGGTTGTAATACAAGGATGAAAAATTATAGAAGACTTAGCGGGTGCCCAATAATATAGACCTCTATGGACCTTACCCAAGCCAATCAGTTTCCCAGTCGAAGGGTCCTGAAATTCACATGTGTTAGGACAAAATTTTACAGTGCAATTATTGTCTTCACAAAGTTTGGATACTGAGATGAGGTTAAAATGAAAAGGAGGGACACAGAGTACATTTTTAAGGAATAAATTTTTGGATAATTGGACGGTCCCTATGTGAGTGGTCGGGGTTATGTCCCCATTTGGCATGCAAACAGAGGTGGATGAGGTAGTGCAAATAGTGTTGAAAAATTTAGGGTGACAAATGATGTGATCACTAGCCCCTGAATCAATAATCCACATTTAAAAAGTAATTAAATTGAAGAAGTAAGAAGTACATGCATAAGATGTTGTAGGTGCGGTGGGAGCATTATTCAGAAGCTAGAGCAGTTGATTATATTGATCCGAATTGAGAACAGGTGCTTGCTGATTTTTAGAAGAAACGGAGTCAACCTGGAAAGAAAAAGAATTATTATTTTTGTCTTTGTTGTAGGAATCAGGACGACCATGTAATTTCTAGCAATGGTCTCGATCATGGTTTCTTCTCTTGCAATATTCACAATATAATTGGCCCTGATTAGATCATGAATTTCTAGACCCATTGGACCCGTTTCTGGATCCATTTGACCAAGAATTGGGCCCATTTGACAAGTTTGTTGACCGATATGACCCTTGCTGTGACGTGGCTCAATTCGAGCTGTTAGATGCGTTTAAAAACGCAATGAGCTTTTGACCATTAGATCGCAAGATGAAATCTGGGCCGTTCATCTTTGCATATAAATTAACCCCCTTCTCTTTTGCAAGTTGCCCTAGCCACGAGTTCTCATCGCCATTTTCTTTGACTCCTGCAAAAACAAGTGGATTAGCAGATGGCCAATCGGAGTGTAACTGGCATTGGCTTTCATCCTGCACCACCAGTTGAAAGCTCCAGCGGAGAGTGGGTGGTGGAGACGTGGCTAGGATTTGGGTACGAAAAGCATAAAAGCTTTCGTTCAACCCAAGCAAAAATTGCGACAATGGATCGCGATCTTGGATCCTCTGGTACTGGTGGATGGTTTCGTGCGACCCTTCAAGTGTTTCCTTAGCGGCGTCCAACTCATTCCAAATGGTAGAGAGCCGATTGAAATATGTCATCACCAAAGTGTTCCCCTGTTTGAGTTCAATCAACTGCTGTCGGAGAGTGTATGTTTTGGCGAGATCGAGCTTCCCATACATCTCCTTGATGTATGCCCAGATATCGGTGGCCATCTCTATCGGTGGGAGTCCTGCCAATACGTTTGTAGAGATGCAGTTACTGATCCAAGAGTGGACCAATGTATTGCATCGGTTCCAGTGGCGTTGGAGGTGTGGTTGTGGTGGCTGTTAGAAGGATTTGTCGAGGAAGGGTTCTTTGTCTTTTGTGATGAGGGCTCACCAGAAATTGGGAGCCCAGGATGCATAATTATCAAAACCCGTAAGGGTTTGTTTGACAAGGACTAATTCTGGTCCATCGGAAACTGGTGAGAAAAGAACGTCGCTTGGTTCAGGGCGACTGTTGTCGGTGGCTGGGATGATGTGAAATGGGTACGGTAAGGATTTGGATCCGAACCCGTTTGAGGAAAAGAGTCCGGGTTATGACCCGATATTCCAAGAGAAGTTAGGTCGAGGTTCGTTTGGGTAAAAGAATCCGAGTCATAACCCGACATTCCATATGGGTAACGGGCTGGGTCAGGCCTGGTTTGTGTGTTTGGGCTTATTAGGATTAAGCTGGTTGGGAGTGGACTGGTTTGGTTTTGATCTGGGCCAGTTGGATTTGGGCTTGCATTTGTTTGGTTTGTTGTATTTGATTGAGTTTGGGCTAGGTTGGATTATCTGCCATTTGCAAAAGAAAGAAGAAAAAAAACTAAACCGAGTTTTCTGTTTGGTTTCAGGGACAGAAAAGAGAGGCTTGTTTGAGCGGAAGGTTAAAGACCATGCTTTGATACCATGTCAGGAATCGATATGGAGAGGCAAAGAGCAGCAGTTCAAGATATTGATACTGCCAACGTATGCCAAAGAGAAGAGAGAAGGGAGAAAATTTTCTGTATTTTTCATATTGTATAAACCTGTACAATGGCTAATTTATACACTTTTTGTAAATGTAAAAGTGGAAAATAATGAATACAAATAAATGTAATTATTCAATCAATCACATAAAATAGGGATTGATTGAATGACAAAATTACTCTTTGATCATAGCCAGCAGGGATCAAGGAAAAGCTGTAATGATTGTGCATTCCATATTTCGTCAAAAACTTTTAAAAAATCATCAAACCTTAAGCAAAGGAAATAATATAATATCAAGAATCTGAAAGAAAAGAATGCAATAACATAATACTTTCATACTTGAATAAATTTATGAGAACCTGAAAGGAAATTGATAATAATGTTTTGTTTTGTTTTGTTTTTGTTTTTTTGTTTTTTTTGTTTTTTTTGTTTTTTTGTTTTTTTTGTTTTTTGTTTTTTGGGTATTTAGAGAAACTTGTGGGGATATACACTTAACTAATAATTGAACGTAAAATGGAATTAGCGGTTTCATAATTCAAAAATAAGGTGATACGTACAACTCCTAAAGGGCTGTTTGGTTGGGGTTATCCTCCATTACTGAGATAATGTCATCTTATATTACTTAGATTATCACATTTAGGGATGAACAAAATTTTAGGGTAGAACTAGAACTGACGGGTACCCGGATGTCGGTTTCGGTTCCTACTCGGAATTGGCTGTAACAAGGTAGGTTTCGATTCCAAAAAATTGAAACCGGAACCAGGAGCCGAAACTAAATTGATATAATATTAAAGAATAGGGGTTTTTTGATATTTTGTGTAGGGGGTTTGATATTTTGCATATCATATAAATACAGTAAAACCTCTATATAGTCATAATGGTGGGATCAACAAATTTTATTACTATGAGGAGGTTATAATTTAATAGAGGTGTAGTTACAAAAATTAAAATTATTGTTTTGATTTCCTTTTTTATTTTTATTACCAATGGTGTCCGGGCCAACTTATGTGCACCTCGACTAGTCCCCCGTCCCTAAACAAGGCTTCCAAAACAGAGCAAGCCTGCCAACAATATTAGCAACCATTCTTGTAATTCGAACCTGAGACCACAGGGGGAACAAATCTCTTGGCCCCAAGCCTTTACCACTCGGCCACCCCATTGTTGGTTTTTTATTTCTTATTTTATGTTACGTTTTAGTAATATAGTATTAAGATTTCAATTCATATTTTAGTAATATCAGGATTTCAATTCAGCGCTTCAATTGTCTACTTTTAAAACAGATAGAAGATCGTGTCTTGAAACCAGCAAAGATAAGTGTCATCAATTGATGTGAAGCCACAAACAATTGCCAATGGTTTTAAGCATTACAAAATTAGGCCCTCCAATGTCAATGAATTGCAAGTTACAAATGAAGTGGATGAGGAGAATAAAAGAATCATTGCATAATTGAGTTATCAGATTCGACAACTTCACTACAGTA
The DNA here is from genome assembly GCF_008641045.1 of Pistacia vera. Lineage (NCBI taxonomy): Eukaryota > Viridiplantae > Streptophyta > Magnoliopsida > Sapindales > Anacardiaceae > Pistacia > Pistacia vera. Next base: position 74,174 of record NW_022196153.1, on the reverse strand, counting down.
ATCAAATAGATATTAATTTCTTTATCGATCATCCAAATGAGCAACAAATTGTGTATGCTTTAACTGAAGAAGAAATTATTGTTACAATAAGACAAGAAGAGAAAGCAAATAATCTTGAGGACGATAGTACGGAAATATAAAAAGTTTCGTGCCATGAAGCTTTAAACGTGCTTGAGGAGCTAAAAAGATTTTGACTTTAACAAGAAGGTGTTCATGCTAGCGAGTTATTACAGACTCGCAAGTTAAAATATGTGGTAACAATTTTAAAGTATAAATCATTGTCCCAAACAACTTTAGATAATTATTTTATTTCATTTTAAACCTTTAATGTAACATAATATATATTTTTTGTAATATACAGATAATTATTACTATGTGGAGGCAACTTTCCTTAATGAGAGAATTAGAAAAATTATAACTTATTATAATGTAAAGTTTATTCTTATCCATGACTATCCTAAATTGGGACTAAAATTTTTTATGACTATATAAAATTTATTCTTATATAGAGTATCACTATAGAGAGATTTTACTGTATATAAGAAAATTTTGATTTTTTTATCTTAGTATCAAAAGTCTTATTAACATTCATCATTCAATGGCTCATGTTAGTAATATTAATAGGGAAGGAAATTTTGCTTAGCAGCTCACCAAGTTTTACTTATAATCACAAGAAGTTTCCAAATATATCACATGTGTAAAGACTATGTATAAAATTTAATTCAATAACAATTATAACCGTAAAATCAAGCCAACAAATGATAACAATAATAAATAAGTAATGCTATATTTACACTATTTTCATTATATTATATGTGGTATATATAAATTTTTAATTATTTTTAATTTTTAATATTATAATAAAATTATTATTATTTATTAGTAAAATGATCATAGTGTAATAAAAATGGTATAAAGGATGATATAAAGGCAACATTACTCCTAATAAATAGACATATATCCATTTCAACCTCACACGGTAACTCAAAATATTGACCTGCGTTTCATAAATAATAAAACAAAACAACAAACATATATATCTACTCACTCTCACGCGGTCACTCCTCAACAAACTCAAACCCAATCCTCCTCCGTCTTCTATATTTGTTCTCCAACAACCACCACGTGTCTCCTCTGTACACGTCCGCAACTTCATGTTATTCTCTTCTGGGCTACACCGGAATCCTGCACACCTTCATCTGCAAATTAAGAACGGAATGGTACCTTAATTTTACAGTTGATTAGTAAAAGAAAGCCCAGTTCAGCTTTAAAGTGATAGGAAACCTTTTGTTGACACGTGTGATGTTTAATGCTTTTGGTCGCAATCAGATGCCAAGAAGTTTATAAAAAAATGTTATCAATATAACTCTGAAATGACTAAAAGGACTTCACTCTCCTTATTAATACGTAAAGGTACAATCACCTTGGGAGTTAATTTCAAACTTGGACGAGTTTTGTTGAGTGATTCAATACTTGTGATCAACATATAGTTTAGTTAATCTTCTCAAAAACTCCCTACAAGAAAATTGGCATTCTGCATCTCACATTTAGATGCTAAGCCATTTTTCTCATCTAAATTTGGTAGGTACCCCTTAGTTGCAGTATCTCTACCGTAGATTCTTTGCACGTCTGAATTTTTGTTTAGACGCGGAAATTTTTTTTTTTGCGACTAGCAAAATAGTCGCTAAATGCTAGTCAAAATAGTCCCCCAACTTAGACGCTAAAAATTCAAGTGTAATTTGGTAAAATTATATAGCAACTAATCAAGTAGTTACAAAATGTACCTTTTAATGTCTAATAATTTATCGTAAATCCCACAAAAATTAGATGCCAAAGGTGTAAGGGTAATTTCGTAAAAAGTTTTTGCAACTATTTTATTAGTCGACGAATATATCTTTTGGTGATCAAAATTTAGTGATTAATTGTAATACTTTTAGACGCTGAATGTAGAATCCAAACGGTTTTCACGACTATTTTATTAGTAGCCGAATGTATCTTTTGATGACCAAAATTTAATAGTTAATTATAATTATTTTAGACGCTGAATGTGGAATCCAATAGGTTTTCGCGACTATTTTATTAATGACCGAATGTATCTTTTGGTGACCAAAACTTAATAGTTAATTATAATAATTTTAAACGCTAAATGTGGAATCTAATAGGTTTTCGTGACTATTTTATTAGTGATCGAATGTATCTTTTGGTGACCAAGATTTAGTAGTTAATTATAGTAATTTTAAACGCTGAATATGAAATCCAATAAGTTTTCGCGACTTTTTTATTAGTGGACAAATGTATCGTTTGGTAACCAAAATTTAGTGGTTAATTGTAATCATTTTAGACTCTGAATGTGGAATGCAATTATACTAAATTACTTTTTGATACTAAAAAATTTCCAATGCTATTTGCTATATACAACATTTCCTCTATCACAACACTTTTAAAAGATATCCAAAAATAACAACATTTTAATTTATACACTGCATTATATATAACAATATAATAATTTATCCTCAGTCAATCATGCAACTAGCACTAAACTTGCTATAACTTTAACTATTCTAATTAAACAAAAACATTTCAGTTAATGCTGGTAAGATTAGCTAATAACAATAGTAATAATAAAAAGCAAAAATCTATGCTAATTAGTAGTTACATAATGTCTCACCCTTGTCTTCAATATCTTTTTGAGCTGGTTATTGCAAGATTCAGAGCATAGTCTCACCTTCAGATCAATTATACGCTGAACAACAGATTATAAAATCATAGTAAGTCATAAAAATGTCATCTAATCAAGGAAGGCTCAGTAAACATGACTAAGACTCACAACTCTGAAACACCATAATTACATCCAGACTCATCAAATGCCTCACATGACAACATGCTGCCAATGCGTTGAAGGTAAAGAGAATGCAACAGAAGAGTCCAATACAACTGAAGTAGAAGCTAAAGCTCCCAAGAAGAGGAAAAAAAGGCACCAAATTGAGGTACTCTCTCATCACAATGTAAAAATAACACCTTTTGCCACCTCAACAAAGTATAATTTTTGTGCACCTTATCTTAAGAGCTAGAATACATATACTTTCTATAGAAGGAAATTCACTGATCAAGTGAACCACATAAAAGCAATTAAGCAGAGGCCATATTAGTTAAAGGCTTATAATGCACATAAGTTTAGCATATACAATTCAAATTCGCTACCTCTTGCGTTTTCTCACTCAGCATATCATTCTCATCTTGCGGCAGTATTCGATTCTTCCATTTTGTTTCAGTTCCCTTTTTCTCATATCTATCCTCTAGCATCTTAGCCAAAGGAAAATGTAGTTCTAACTTTGTTTCAGTTCCCTTTATCCAATGTTAATCAGTTAGCAAAGTTTGCAATACAGCAAATTTATGCTAATTTATAATTGACTGAGGACAAAACTCTAGCTAATTTATGCTATCTTGATTCTGCTCATACAGCAAATTTAACCCATAAGATACAAGTACTGACAACTTCCCAACAAAAGTTCTTGAATTCACCACACAAACAATGAGAAAGAATGAAAAAGCCAACCTGAATAAACTATTCCAATGGGTACTTTACGGGTTGTGGAAGATTCCTATATGCAACAAGGAAGAAAAAAAATGAGATTTTGAAGGGATAATATATAAAGATCTGAGTTTTATAAGTAAGAAACTATTTAAACAAAAAACCCATGAACATACAAGCACCTGGGGAAGAAGATTTAGATGGCTGGCATCACCACCGACAGTCTGAAGAGAAAAAACGAAGAAAGATTGAAACTTTAATATCTTATCTTGATTGAAAGACAAGGGGTGAAAAAGGAAAGTTGAAAAAACTTACAAAAGCTGAAAGATCTTCAAGAAATTGGTTTCTAGCTGCAAAAACGAAACAAACCCAGAAAAATGTTAATTGAGGAAGAAGAAACAAGGTATGAAATTGAGATAGGAAAATAAATTAATTGACGAAGAAGAAGAGAACATACAAGAAGAAGCCTTGAAAGAGGCAGAGAATCTATCAGTATAGAGAACAATAGGAGCTATAACGGTAACACATAACATCAGCAACACCAAATTCCTGGTCTTCATTTTGGTTTCAGAAGCAAAGAAGCACTTTTTGGATCTTTCTTCTTGCAGAAATCAGCCTTTGTTGGTTTTAATAGAAATGGAATTTCATCAACAACAACATTATTGTATAATACACACACCAATCTTTAAGATTCATCACCTATTTTTAATCTCTAAAAACTCTCTGCCTTCTTTTTCTGGGTTCAGAAGTAAAGCAGTAGGATTTTGTAATGTTTTATATGTGGTGTGGAAAAATGGAGAAGAAGATGCAAACGGAGTGGAGAAGTGGAGAGTGTTTTGCGTTTTAGGGTAAAATTAGTTTGGGGATTTTGTATAAGTGGGTTTACCATCTTTTTAATTTTAAGTTTCAAAAACTTTTGTGCAAAATTGCTTACCCTTTTTATTTTATTTTATTTTATTTTTTTATTTTATGTTATGTTATGTTACCCTAAAACCGAGTTTGGGGTTTTGTTTTTCTTTAATTGTAAGGATTTAGGGACTTTTCAATTTGTTTACTTTTTAAATTTTAAGGAAAAATTGTTTACTTTTTAATTTTTGTTTTTCAAAATTGGAAATTCAGTTTTTTATATTTTTGTGGACCACAATCGAACGGTTTTCAGGTAAACAAAAAACTGGTTCAGTTCTCGATTAGGTTCAGTTTCTACATTTTTCTAAACATCGCTACATTTGGGTGTTTGGGAAACGCTTTACCAAAACTCACCGAAGTTAACAATCTTTGTCGAAATAGGCACAAAATAAGCACCAGAGTCAGTGAGCGAGTCGTTGTCTACTGAACGAGAGTGGTAGAAACTAGAACTGTTGTTCCAGTGCCAGAAAGAGGTCAACTATGAGGGTTTGTACAAACGAGTGAAATAGCGGCTAAGCAAAAGTTTTAGGAAAAAATGGTAATGTCATATGAAAGAGAAGACAAAAATAAAATTAAACACCATTCGTTAATTAGTAACAATAAACGAATTTAAAGCACTCATTACAATTATAATACCCATTGTAATGTCAGATAAAAGAGAAGACAAAAATAAAATCACCCATTACGAAGTTACAGCCACCCATTTAGGAACTCACTAACAACAGATGCTTAAACAAATTAAAGCAAATATTGTAAAAAAAGGGATTGAAATTCAAACAATAAAATTGAAATACCATCTATAAAAGAATGAACTTTGACATAAAAATAAAAATAAAAGTTACCTTCAATGGAGTAATGTAGGCGGCAAAAGTAGAATCAAAGAGATGGTAAAGTAGAATCAAAGAGATGGTAATGTAGGCGGCAAAAATAGAATCAAACAATAAAATTGATTTTGGTTACTAGTAGTATATATTATTTTTAATAAACAATATTTAGTGGCTAACATTTTGATTGCAAAAAAAATCCTATTAACAACTATAACTTTAGTTGCCAAAATAACATACCCAAAATTTTAATTTATTTCAAGCGGGAACATGTGACGCTCAAAATTTACCATACATTTGGCAACTAAAATCTTAGTTGCCAAAAGAAAATAATTTATTTCAATTTATTTCAAGCGGGAATTTAGGGCGTTCAAAATTTACTATACATTTGGCAACTAAAATTTTAATTGCCAAAAGAAGATAATTTACAACTAACTAATTAGTTACACAACAGTAATTTTAGTCACAAATTAAAATAATATTTTTTCATTTTACGAGGAAAGTTGGGTTCAAAAAAATTCATCAACTTTTAGCGACTAAATACATTTTAATTGCTATACATGAGTTTTTGCAACTAATTGTAATATGCAAAAAATAATTAGTTGCCAAATGTACCTTGGACCCTTTGTAATTATTGTCAAAAACTTGGATATTTCGGTAATTGTATTATTTTGTAACTAATAAAAATAATTACAAATTAATTAATAAGTATTTGCATCTAATTTAACAATTATTCAGTAATTGCAAATAATTGTTTTCTGTAACCATAATTTTAGTTGCAGAATCCTTTGTTGTAGTTGCCAATTGTGTTCGCGCAAGAATTGGCAACCAAATAAATTAGTCGCTGATGTGATATTTTGGACAACAAATCACATTAGTCGCAAAATATTAATTTTAGACGCTAAAAACGAGAATAAATGGACCTTAGAATTTTATTCCTTCTGATCGACTAATTGGAGTTTAGTTACTAAATGTGGGGTACCTGCAATTACTTTTGCCTGGTTGTAAAAAATATTTTTTCTTGCAGTGACTTCACGTTCTGATCATTACTCATACTGAGATTTTGATGTAATCTAAAACTTTCTTTCTCATAAAAAAATTTATTCAAATCTCAGTATGTTTAAATCTGTTTTGGAACATGATTTTAATCTATCGTGCTCTTAATATAAGTCTCAAGAAAAACAAAATTCAATTATCATAAATAGTATCTCCTTATTCACAGAACGATAATAGAAGTACACAATAAATGTTCCTTACAACTTATTCCGTATAAAGGAAAGATTGTAGCACCAGCACCTAAAGTTATCAAGAGATCTCCCAGTGAATGAAACTTTAGTCTTCAGCTAAAAGATATATAATGTATATAACCAATAAATTCTCGGAAGACCATTCCCTGGGTGGTTGACATTCAGCTCGTCAATGTAATTGCCCTTTGGATTCGAAAATTCATTGTGATTTTACTTGTCTTGGCATGATTGAAATGGGATCAATTATTAATGAAAGGACTCTGTTCTCAGCGCTACCATCAGGAGCTCCATGCGAATCTCCATGTTGGTATGTGCAATGGACTATCCGACCGAGATTAAAAGCTGTTTCTACGAAAGCTTCTGCAAATGGATGCTTATTATTCAGATCCTTATTCATTTTGTTCCAAGCTTTCTCAATGAACTTCCTTATTTCTTCCCGAGCTATTTCCTCGGATACGCCCATTTCATGTATATAGCATAATATTGAACTCGCGGTTTCACCTCTTTCTAGCTCAGCCTGTGTAGCAAAACGCGTAAAAGATATCAATTAGTTATATTAATTAATTAAAACGGCTAAGGATGAGCTTTCCATGGTGAAAAATCATACCTTTGAAGTACTAAAATCATTGCAAAGTCGAAAAATCACAGATGGCCAGCGCAACAGACTATGGTAATTTTCTAATGAGTCAAGTGCCTCCTTGNTTTTTGATATTGCCCCAAAAACGTTTTCAAGAAGTTGAAAATTTATTATATTTCAATATAAAGGATCATACTTTTATCCCTACTTTACAGCCAAATTAGCATAAAAGTGTCTAATTTTGAGCCTAAATAAATAATTTAATGGTATATTTCAAGAACTTCGCAAATTTGGATACAATATAGATTTCTCGTTAATTTTATAAGTTTGCATTTCAATATGCAAAGTTTCATAAAATCATGCTTATGATATGAGTTAATGTCATTTGCCTCTTGAGAGATTCAAAAAGTCTCTTTTTTTTTTTTTTTTAATTTATGACTAGAAATATTTAGATCAGTTTATACGTAATTCAACTAATTTTTTAGGATCCTGAAACTACCAATTAGGTTTCAAATACTCCAACGAGTTTCATAAATAATTAAAGTATCCCAAGGAGTTTTTATACTTCCTTGTGAAACACATTCCATGTGAAACACATTTTGATAATTTTACGGGTATACTTAATAGTTTTATAGTTTTTGAAAATTGTTAGACACTTAAAACTTATTATTCTGACTAATTTTATTTTCTAGAAACAAATTCCATAAATGTTTTTTTCAGTGGATAGTATTAGAAGTCTGAAAAGCATTGGAAGTCGTTTTTTTCACAAAAAAAACCATTTCAAATGCTTTCACAACACACACTCACTGCCCCTCAAAAACGACACCGATGTGACAGAGCACAAGCATTTCCCAAAAGCATCTTTTAGAAAAGAAAAAAAACATTAATGAGTGAGCATGGGGAGAAATTAAAAAGCATGATGGGTTCAATTTAATTTCTTGCATATTTTTTTTCAAATGGGATGTAACAAGACAGAGAGTAGGAGCCTTTCACATTGATCTCCGTAAGATTTTATTGAAGAACTTACACTGAATTAAGGAGTCCAATTTTTAAAGGACTAAACATTTTATTGCTTTATTTGTTATAATGTATTTTTCAACTATTGCATTATTCAATGGCAACGGCAATACATGTGATCCATCAAGCAATGCTCATTCTCTATTCCAATCCATTTTTGAGATAATTCTTCATCCTCCCGGGGTTTAGATCCTACATTTTAAATTACTTGATAAATCCCCCCGATTCTAATAAACGTTAACACGTGTTAGGATAAAATAAGTAATTCAATTGTACACGTAAGGGTAAAATGGGTAATTCACTTATCTTTGCGTATAAAAAAAAAAAATGCTGTCTTAGAGTTAGAATTTGATTAACTGTTGTTAGTTTGAGGGGGGTATTACTTAGTATTTAAAAGGCCAGAACCTTAACCCTATTGGACTAGAAGCTCTAGATGGATTAAGTCTTTTCTTTTATCCATTTTGCAACTTCATCTCAATCCCTACCTTTTATTTACTTATCGTAAAATATGAAGACATTTTTGCTAAAGTTTTCAACAAAAAAGTTAATATTTATCTAAGGAGTTATTGCCAAACATCATGATGATGAACCACGGCATTATTTAAATGTGCAAACATATTTTTTTTCATTTGATGTTGATGTAAAATATGAAAATTAAGGACCATGATAAAAGAAGCTTGATCAAGTTGCAAACTGATAAGATGGACAGGAATCTTTAAATAAATTTAAAAACTTTAATTCAAGTTCAATCTAATAATAGTTGTAAACTTGAAATTCAACAACTTTAAATAATGGGGCCTAGCCGAGTGGGCTTCTTGTAGTTTGGGCATTCTTTAGGATTTTCTTAAGTGATTGTTTAATCAGTAATGTGGGTTTTTTACATACCACATTTTTAATAACAACATCAATAACAATAACAATAACAATAATAATAATAAATATTAATATTATTATTATTATTTGAATGACATTTATTGATTTAGAGGTGGATATCAAATTAATTGATTTCATTGCATAATAACAAGGTCTCATACAATTACAATCATTGGAATCTGTTGAAGCTTCACTCATAGTATTATCACATAGATTTTATTGAATTTGATAAATCACATCTTCGTTTTATGTGTTATAATTAGATTCTTCGTCAAAATCTGATTGAATAATATTTAATAATTGTTCTTTTAAGTCTGTGATCAATTTCTAATTTTTTTAATTTGATTTTTCATTAGACATTTTAGGAAGGGTAATGTCCTGCTTGTTTACACTTCCAACAAGTGATTGATTTTTTTGATATTTTCTTTAGTATAATATATTTTCTTTTTATAAGGCTTACTATAAAATTTATGTTGGTATTTGTAATTTTTCTCGTAAGAGCATCCCCAATGGTACTCTTTATTTTGAAGAGTATCTTTTATATATGTTATACCTGAAAAAGTAGGGCCGACGCTAAGCCTTGTCAGCGTAGGCGATCAGAGCTTAGGTAGGTTCTGCAGCCGTTCAGACGCAGCCACATCGCATGCTGACGTGAGCGGCATGCTCTTGCCAGCATAGTGGGTATGCGTCAGAGTGGCAAAAGGCTGGAAAAGTTCCACTTGTCCAATCCTAGCACAAGTCGAGGAAATCACTCGAGCAGGTGAGAAACGGGATATAAAGAAGAATTTGCACGGCAATCTGACCCACTCATAGATTCAGTAATCATTACCTCAATTCATCCCACTATAAATAGAGGGCTCCTCTCCCGTTTGTGGGATTAGCTAATTTGTCTTCGAAATAACATACATTCTCTCTCTCTCTCTCTCTCTCTCTCTCTCTCTCTCTCTCGTGTATTCACTTGTATTTTCTAAGCTATAAATCAGCTCGCTGAACACGACCTGATCTCATATATTAATACAATACCAGTGGACGTAGGATTCGCTTATTTAAGCATCCGAACCACTTTAAACATTGTTCTCCATCTCTTATTCAACCCAATATCCCTATATACACGTGTGTCTTCTGAGTCAGCTCAGCATTTTTCACGTGTGATTAGTGGATGTCGAAATCAAGCATCAACAGTTTGGCGCTAGAATGGGGGCTTGATTTAGTACTTGTTCTTCATTAGGAGAATCTCTGACTAATTGATCCCACAACAGCACACGACTCACCGATTTGAATCTGAGCGAACCAATCATGGTGATGAGGAGATCCCCCAAGTACAAGAGGACACTTCTCCTGAGGTGCCCTCAACCCTGCAAAATACCATGGAGGATATCCCTTCAAGCTCGCAGCTTGATCCAGCCGTCATGAGCTACCTGGAGAGGTTCAACAATACTCTCCAAACGGTCAGCCAAAGGCTGGACCGGTTGGATCGTGCCACCTGAATCAAATGAGACGGTGCCACCTCTAAAAACGCTTGCAGGTCGCATGAAGGAGCGGAAAAGGGTAATAGCCCATGCCGCGCGCACTATAGCGCATCAAAGAAAGGGAAAACAAGTGGCAAACAGCGAGCCTAGAGGCTCCGAGGGGCCAGCGAACACCGACTGCACCTTGGGTAGAATACCTGTGGTGCAAAGACTCGGTGACATGTTGTGGCCCGAGTTGTCCCGTGCCATGTCGCATAAGCACTCCTACAAAAGTGCAAGGCGGAGAGATTCCCATTATTGCCAAAATGACGACTTCGATCGTCGTCGCACGGGAAGTTCCCACCATCCGCGGGTCGGTTCGCACCATTGCGGAGGTCAGGATGGTTCTTTGGACCATCCAGTGCCATCACACGACTCTAGCCAGCGTGTGTCAAGAGTGGCTAAGACTGTCGACCGAGGAGAGGAGGAATCCGACCTACGGTCTTTCCTTAACCGCAACCATAAGGGTCAAACCCGCGTTATGAAAAGCGATCCCCAGATGGCTCCACTACCTCAGATTGAGGAACTATAGCGAGCCTTGGATCAGTTAAAGGCTCAGCGAAATGAGCAAGGGCAGGTCGTAGAGGCGTCTCTCTTCTCTCCAGCAATGTTAGCCGTTCCTCTCCCTTTAAGATTTAGAATGCCCGACATGCGAGCATTCGATGAGAATTCCGATCCGCAGGATCACCTATACGAGTTCAATGACCTCATGGAACTCCACCAAATCTCTAACTTAGCAAAATGTCGTTGCTTGGCAGTCACTCTGACTTCTCATGCCAAACGATGGTTCAGGTTACTCCTAGCAGGGTCAGTCAGCTCGTGGCCTCAGATCCGCAGGATCACCTATACGAGTTCAATGACCTCATGGAACTCTACCAAATCTCTAACTTGGCAAAATGTCATTGCTTGGTAGTCACTCTGACTTCTCATGCCAAGCGATGGTTCAGGTTACTCCCAGCAGGATCAGTCAGTGCGTGGCCTCAGATGAGCTCGACATTTCTGAGACACTTCCAGGCGAACATGAAGTTCTCAATGCCTTTGAGCTATCTTAACAACATAAGGCAAGAGAGGAATGAGCCCCTCCAATCTTATATTGACAGGTTTCATCGGGAGCTCCATAAAGTAGCTCACACTCCTAAGGAGTCCGTTCGGACTCTCATCATCGTGGGAGTTCGTCCACAGATAGACTTGTGGAAAAAGTTACAATCTGAGGACGATGTTTCCCTCACCCGCTTCTACAACCTTACAGAAAAATACCTCCGCATTGAAAACTTCGTGGCGGCGCTCAACTACCACGAACCCAGTCCTTCGGGCGGTGTGCCTGGTCTGGGGGAAAATAGGACGGCTGATCGCAGATGGGCCAATGATGATCAGCAGAAAGGAAAGAAGCAGCGATATGAGCCCAAGAAATCTTACGCTCCAGTTTCTTGTCGTGATTGCGACAGGAGTTAGTGCACTCCTTTGAATGCATCTGTCTCTAATATTCTTGATAAGTCAGAAGAGGTCGGCCTGCTCGGGGAGCCTGAGCCCATGAAAGGTCCTCTTCAGCCAAAAACAGTAAAAAGTACTATTGCTATCATTGGGACAATGGGCATCACACCGATGAGTATCGGATACTCAAGCAAGCAATTGAAGACCTCATTAAATAGGGACACTTCAAAGAGTATGTTGATGACTTTACTTCTGTATGGGAGAAAAATCAGGAGGAACCGGGTAAGAAGCGTCGTGCTCACAAGGGTATTTGCAGCGTAGGGATAATCTTTGGGGGACCACACTTCAGAAGGAATTCGCGAGGTGCCCAAGAGAGGTATGCTCGCGTAGCCCATCACGACCCCATCCGTGTATTGTCAAAGGTTCGTAGAGAGGAGGAAATCATCTTCTTAGAAAAAGACACAGTCCGATTACATCATCCCCATGACGATGCTCTTGTCATCACGCCCCAGATAGGGCGTTGCGACGTCCACAGAATGTTGGTGGATAACGGAAGCGTTGTGAACATCATGTTCCAGCGAGCTTTCAAAAGAATGAAATTGGATGAGGCCGACCTGAAGCCCGCCTCCATCCCGCTATATGGTTTCACTGGGGATCATCTGATCCCCAAAGGGATGATCTCACTCCCGGTCACATTGGGTGATGAAAGAACAACATGCATGAAGAGTGGTGGAAAAGAGGAATGAAAGCATGAAAGGATGGATTCAAAAAACCGTTTTCAAATAAAGCTTGAAAAAGAGATTATACCTACTCCTTTGCTTTGGATTGATGAAGATTAGACTCAAAATAATGAGACCTCCACACTTTAACACCACCTTGAGAGATTTAGAGAGTGGCCATGGCTAGGGAGAGAGTTTTTGGTTTGCTTTGAGTGAACAATGTGTATTATGAACTAAAATCCAACCTTTTGCATTTATATATACTTGGACAATTTTGCAATTATTTGTTTTTCATTTCCAAGCCCAATAAAATCTTATTTTAAAAGGGAGCCCGAGTATTTATTATTTCACCCTTTGAATAATCAATATTATTCAAGGGTCCATGTAAACTAAACTAGTTTATATTAACAACCCATAAATTTACCCTTTTACCCTTTAAGTATTAAAAGGTAATTTTCGTTCATCTCATTAATCTTAACGCTTTAAGATATAATAATTAAATATAATTAATTATTGCTTAACTATTTTAACCCTTAAAATGTTACAAACAATTTTCTATGTAACTATTATCATAGAAATCTCGTTATTACCCACAGAAGGTGCTAGCCCTCTTCAGATAATCATTTCTCTCTCTCATCCTTCTCTAACTTCTCAAGGCTATTGGTGTGACCCTGTAGGTCCACCATGGATTAGCTGTGAGCCAGTTCTGGATGAATCCGAAAACTTGTCTGAAGGCCCAACGACTATAGTAAACATCTAGCAATGTGTCATAGTCCCTAAACCACGGTGAAGAAATACTTCATCGAACCCATTTCAGATCATACGTACCATGCAAGTAAAGTCCCTCTATTGATATATCCTGATCGAGCACGGATTCATGGAACGTCAACATCCTAAACTCGATCTTTTACCAAATCATCGATCAATATGTCCGGAACTCGTCATCACAAACTTGCTTTTGTATGACTAATAATAGACTCTGGCCAGAGATTATGATTTCCGACATTTATTGACATTCGTCTAGGAACTCGAATCTGAATGGAGTCAACGGTACTCCCGATCCTATATTTTTGAGTCAATGGATCCCCTCTTGTCCATCGTTCATTTCCGCATATGAACAACGCATGACCAAATAGGCTTTATTATACGAAACATGATTAGTCTCGTACTTATACACCATATGAACCATACGCATCTATATCGGATCCGACTATAATGCCTCAGGTCAAAGGACTACATTGTGCACTGATACAAGTAAACGATAAATCATTAACTTCATGCTTTTCCAAGTGATTTGTCGTTATTCGGTCACGTTCGACAAAGAGTTCACCAATCGCTAATCCATACCAATGCCCCAGTGACATGACTATCATCGTCATCTGTACTTATATCAACTCATGATATCTTTCGGAAGTATCCGATATGCCTACTGTGTAATATAGTTGCCTAAATTATATTGCTTCTGTAGGGAACCCTTTTCGATAATTCATTTACCGATTAAATGAATCATCTGGACAATTCATATACATACTTTATTTTAAATGCATGACTAAATAAAAGAAGCAATTTATATATATGAATTGAAGAACTCTTTCTTCTATTATTTATGATATATAGATACAAGACAAAATGCTATAAAACTGACAACACGAATGGTTTCTAGGGCATACACTAATGTACATTAATAGGTGACTCCGACAAGGTAAACAAGATCAATGAGTTATTAGTAGTGGATTACCCGTCCACTTTCAATGGCATCCTGGGGCGACCTCTACTGAGAAACTTTAAAGCAGTCACCTCGATTTACCATCTCAAGATGAAGTTCCCCACCCAAACGGGGATAGGGGAAGTAAGCGGATCTCAGAGCTCGTCTTGCGACTACTATGTAAGGGCAGTGCAGATGGCGTGCAGAGGAAAAAGCATTCCACATGGCATTCCCAAACAGGCAATGACGATCAGCCGGATCAAACCACAGCATGAGCCAATGGAGGATAACTTAGATCCTCATATCCAAGAATGCCCTTCCAGTGGGCCGGTTGAGGATTTATCTGAAGTGTCAGTCAACCAGAGCGAGCCGAGTCGAGTATTGAGGATTGGAAGCAATCTTAACCCCTAGCTTGCTAACGACCTGACCTGCTTCCTCAGAGAAAACATCAATTTGTTCGCATAGACATGGTCGGGATCAGCCTGAATATCATTTGCCATGCTCTAAACATTGATTGTGAAGCTAGGCCGGTCCGCTAGAAGAGAAGAGCAATGGATCTGAAGCGATGTGCTGCCTTGAAAATTGAGGTAGATAACCTTTTTCAAAATGGATCCATTCGGGAGGTGCTCTACCTGAGTTGGGTTGCCAACCCGGTTCTGGTAAAGAAGCCCAATGGTAAATGGCAGACGTGCATCAACTTCACTGACCTCAACAAAGCATGTCCTAAAGACAGTTTCCCCTTGCTAAGGATTGATCAACTCGTTGATGCCACCTCCGGGCATGAGCTGCTAAGTTTTATGGACGCTTACTCGAGATACAATCAGATTCTGATGTACGCATCGAACGAAGAGCATACCTCATTTGTTACAGATCGGGGGCTGTATTGCTATAGAGTTATGCCCTTCGGCCTAAAAAATACTGGAGCTACCTACCAGCGACTGGTTAACCGGATGTTTTCTAAGCAAATAGGAAAGTCGATGGAAATCTATGTTGGTAACATGCTGGTCAAATCGCATGTTGCTTCAGATCATATAACACATCTCGCTTAGATGTTTGGCATACTCCGAAAGTACAGAATGAAGCTCAATCCTCTCAAATGCTCATTTGGAGTATCCTCAGGAAAATTTCTGGGGTACATGGTTAACCAGAGGGGAATAGAGATCAACCCCGAAAAAATCTAAGCTCTTTTCGACATGAAAAGCCCGACCAACCAAAAACAGGTTCAAAGTCTCAATGGGCGACAGATCGCTGCTTGCCATTCTTCAATATACGCCAGGCCAATAAGAAGTTTGAGTGGACTCTCGAGTGTGAACAGACATTCCAGAGCATTTAAGAGCACCTCGGAAAGCCACCTCTTTTGTCCAAACCTCTCCCACAAGAAATTCTCCTCCTGTATATGTCTGTCTCTCAGTATGCGGGCAGTGTAGCTTTAGTTCAGAAAGAGAACAGGGTTCAATGGCCAGTATACTATGCTAGCAAGTGTTTGCTAGATACCGAGATGCGGTATCCGAAAATGGAGCAACCTTACTTCCACGCCCACACAATCTATGTAATGACCAGTTACCCGCTTAAGTAAGCCCTTCAGAAGCCAGAGGCATCGGGTAAATTTCTCAAGTGGGCCATGGAACTAAGTTAGTTTGATTTGCAGTACAGACCAAAAGCAACCATCAAAAGGCAGGCTGTTGTCGATTTCATCTCAGAATTCTTGTATCATCCGATGAAGGAATCCGAGCAATAAGCCAATGAAGTCACCCATGGAAACTGTTCAGAACCTATAGACTTGGAGCCTCTATGTCGATGGGTCATCGAATAGGAAAAGAGACCTTCTCCTCAGCCACAAAAATGAAATTATTTCAAACAAAAATTAGATTTTTAGGACATGAAATTCGTAAAGGAGCTATTAAACCAATTGATAGATCAATAGAATTTGCAAATAATTTTTCTGATGAAATAAGAGATAAAACTCAATTACAAAGATTTTTAGGATGTCTAAACTATGTAGCAGGTTTTTTCCAAGATTTTAGAAAGCTATGTGAACCATTATATCAAAGACTTAGGAAAAATCCTCCTACATGGTGTGATTATCATACCCAAATAGTTAGAGAAATTAAATCAAAAATTAAATTCCTTTCTTGCCTTATCATATTAGATCCCTCAGCCTACCTTATTATAGAGACTGATGCCTCTAACATAGGTTATGGTGGAACATTAAAACAAAGATTAGATAGTAAAAAAAGTCTAGTTATGTTCCACTTTGGGGTCTGGCTCGATGCCCAAAAGAATTATTAAACTATCAAAAAGGAAGTTTTATCAATTGTTTTATGCATTACAAAATTTCAAGATGATTTGATTAATAAGAGATTTTTAATCGAAAGATTCTTCTTCTTCAAAATTTATTTTTGAAAAAGATGTCAAAAATTTAGTTTCAAAACAGATTTTTGCCAGATGGCAAAGGCAAGCAATATTTTCTTGTTTTGATTTTGAAATTGAACACAACAAAGGACATAAGAATTCATTACCTGACTTTCTTTCTCGTGAATTCTTATAGGGAAAGAAAAATTTGAAGTGAGTAAAAGAGAGAAAAAAGAAATCTAATTGTTGTAAATCAATCCTAATTACTCAAACCACCAAATCAATCTCAGATCGAAACAAAACGCAAGAACAAGAAATCACATAACACACGATCTACCGTGGTTCGCTTGTTCAATATAGAACAAGTTACATCCACGTTGAACTCCAGAATATGGAGCTCGTTGCACTAGGATTAATCACTTCAAAGATTACAGATTACAGACAAATCTCCTTCACTGTCAACAACACATTCACACACTCATTCACTTCTCTTTATCCCGCAAATCTCAACAACCACTAGAGTACTCTATCCCTTTAAGGAACACCCCGCCCTAAAAAATAAGACTCCAGCAAGATTTACACAGAGAAGAACCAGAATGAATATCAAACCCTAACCCAGGTTACAAACTTATTTACAGAGAAAAAAGAGAGAAACCCTAATACACGAACTGTTGCCAAATGCGTGAAAAGGTTCCCTTTTATATTGCTGACTTGCGATTGAACTGGAGCCGTCAGATTCTCTTTAATTTGATGGTTGTGATTGACTTGGACTAATAGGCAAAAACGACAATGTTTTTACTTGGCTTAAACGACGTCGCAGGCTTCAATATTTAATAATCTCCACCTTGAAGTCTATGACAGACTTTCCAACAATATTCTCCTGTTGTGCAACAAGCATTTCCATATTCCTTCTTAGCTCTGATTTGGTTACCCCACATGCAATAAGTTCAAGCAGTGCTTGAACTTTGCAAGTGTTACAGCCTTGGTTCCCATGTCTGCCGGGTTGTTTTCAGTTGGGACTTTCATCAATTTCACCTCTCCTTTTGAGATCATATCCCTCATAAAATGGTATCGCACATCTACGTGTTTGGTCCTCTCATGGTACACGAGATTCTTCCCTAAATGAATAGCACTCTGACTGTCTAAATAGACAGTCACAGTTCCATCCAGCAGCTTGGCTTCTTTCAAGAACCCATGAAGCCATATGGCTTTTTTGAATGCGTCGGTTACAGCCACATATTCCGATTCAGTTGTGGACAGAGCTACCAGTGGCTGTAATTGGGACTTCCAACTGATACAATTACCTCCCAATGTAAAATGGTATGCTATTGTAGACTTCCGGGAGTCTCTATCACCTGCAAAATCCGAGTTTACATACCCAACCAAATCAAGTGAGGAGTTTCTTTGCATAAGGTATTGATTCCATTTTTAATCTTTCAGATTCTGTTTGTGGACTTTGGGCTTTACTAAGGATGAAATAGCTAGCTAGGGGCATTGAGGCACATTCAGAGTCATTCATTCCAAATCTAACTACTAGTTTCTGGAGATAGGACATCTGGTGGAGTTTTAAACTGCAAGTTTTTCTGTTTCTTTCTATTAGCAGGCCTAATATTTTCTTTGCAAAGCCTAAATCCTTCATTTGAAATTCAGCATGTAATTTTCCCTTCAAAACATCAATATGAGCTTTAGACTTACTGATTAAAAACATGTCATCAACATATAGTAACAGATATACAAGATTTGTATCCACATGTGCAAAATAAAAACAGTTATCATGCTCACTTCTAGTGAAGCCTAACCATACTATGAATGAGTCAAACCTCTTGTACCATTGCCTAGGTGATTGTTTGAGTCCATACAATGATTTATGCAGCAAACATACATGATTAGGAAACTGTTTATCCTTAAATCCCATGGGCTGACTCATATATATCTGTTCTTCTAATTCCCCATGCAAAAATGCAGTTTTTACATCTGACTGCTCTAACTCTAAATCATGATGTGCTACTAAGGATAACATCAATCTTATAGTTTTAAATTTAACAACAGGGGAAAAAATCTCAGTGAAGTCTATTTCTGCCCGTTGGGTGTAGCCTTTGGCCACTAATCTGGCCTTATACCTTGGTGGATCATTATTGTTTATGCCCTCCTTCAGCTTGTATAACCACTTGCATTCCACTGGTTTTGAGTCTTTGGGTTTTGGAACTAGAGTCCAAGTCTTGTTCTGCCTTAGGGAGTCCATTTCCTCATAGTGAGCCATTTCTTACTATCCTTTGATTGTATGGCTTCTTTATAAGACTCAGGCTCTGTCCTCTATATCTCTACACCAGCAAGTAGTGCTGTGTAGATAAGTTCAGCATAGCTGAACCTTGGAGGTGGTCTTATTTCCCTTCTTGTTCTGTCTCTAGCAAGTTGGTAATGAGCCAGGTCCTCTTGTTGGGCATTATCATTGTTTTCTTCATTCTTGTTTTCACCATCAGGATCAGGATCAGTATCAGTATCAATGGTATTTTGTACAGGTTCAGCTTCTGGTCCATCAGTGTTGTTTTCAAGTTCTTGTTGGTTGGTTAACTCCACCTCAAACTGAGTACTTTCAGTTTGTTGTGGATTCTCCACTTGATGGCTTAAGGTACCTGCATTAATGTTAGTAACCCTGCAAGGAAACACACATTTGTTAAATACCACATCTCTACTGATAATGACCTTAATTCCTAGAGCCTCTCTCTTCCATAGCCTATATCCCTTTGTCTCTTCTTGATATCCTAAGAACACATATCTTAGGGACCTCGGTTCTAATTTCCCATCTTTGGTATGTGCATAGGCAACACATCTGAAAACTCTTAAATGGTTTATGGATGGTTTTCTTCCTGACCATCTTTCTTCAGGATAGATGTAACCAGTTGCACTAGATGGAGTCCTATTTACTAAATAGGCAGCAGTGGTTAAAGCCTCCCCCCAAAAAGACTTAGGTAGCACAGTTGTGAAAAGGAGGCACCTCATTTTCTCTAATAGTGTCCTATTCATCCTCTCAGCAACTCCATTTTGCTGAGGGGTTCCCCTCACTATCCTATGTCTCTCAATTCCCTAGTCTCTACAGTAAGTGTCAAACTCAGTGTTACAGAACTCCAATCCATTGTCAGTTCTGAGTGTTTCACTTTTTTCTCTAGTTGGTTTTCTACTAAGGTCTTCTAGCCCTTAAACTTAATTAGAGTCTCATCCTTGGATCTAAATAGGTAAACCCACACCTTCCTACTGAAGTCATCCACTATAGCTAGAAAATAACTATTCCCCCCATGTGTTTTGACTCTTTCAGGACCCCAAAGATCAGCATGAAGGTAATCCAAACAACCCACAGACAGGTGAGTTCCTTTTGGGAAGCTTAGCCTGTGTTGTTTGCCCATGACACAAGTTTCACAAAAATCTAGGTTTGACACATTGTCATTACCAAAGTACCCCTGCTGTTTGAGATAGCTCATACCAGTTTGGCCTATATGGCCCATCCTCAGGTGCCACTTTTCTGCAGTTGAAATGTTAGTAGATATAAAAGCATAGTTAACATTCATTTGATGATATTGCCCACACAATATGTACAACCCATTCCTTTAACACCTTCAAACAACATTTGATCATTTTTGTCTACAGTAATGCACCCATTTTTAGCCCTGTAGCTACAGCCAGCTTCATCCAATGTGCCTAAAGAGATCAGGTTACGTTTAAGCTCTGGTATATACCTTACTCTGGCTAACATAATGAGTTTGCCACCTTTAAGTCTAATGGTGATATTACCCACACCTTGGACCCTACATGAGTGATTATTGCCCATAAACACTGTTTCAGGTTCACCATTTGTTAGATTCTGGAACCAGATTTTATTAGGACTCATATGGAAAGAGCACCCTGAGTCTAGTACCCATTCATTAGCCATTTCAGAACTAGACACAGTAAGGGCTTCTATAACTTCAATGCTAT
This sequence comes from Pistacia vera, assembly GCF_008641045.1. Classification (NCBI taxonomy): domain Eukaryota; kingdom Viridiplantae; phylum Streptophyta; class Magnoliopsida; order Sapindales; family Anacardiaceae; genus Pistacia; species Pistacia vera. Next base: position 53,514 of record NW_022196153.1, on the reverse strand, counting down.
TACTAGAGGATGCTAAGTTGCTCTCAGTACTGTTCTGTTTTTGCTTCCTAATCCAATCATAACAATTCTTTTTGATGTGACCAGGTTTGTTACAATGGAAGCACTTCCTAGTCTCTGATTTAGATTTATTATTATTATAGGCTTTCCCTTTCTTCTTATTCTTTGGCCCTAAGCTTTGTTGGATAACCTTTCCAGTATCTTTACTAAAGTGACAAATTTCTTGTTTTCCTTTTACAAAAAGATTACTCCCATTTCTTTTTTGTATCTTTAACTCAAGTTCTCTGGATTTTAGACCAGCTATTATAAGATCAACACTAGGGACTGTTCTAGTATACTGCAATGCATTTTTCACTGCTAGGAATTCATCAGGTAACGAATTTAATAAAATCATTGCAAGACTCGAATCCCCTAATTCCTTATCAGTTCCTTTTAGCACTAGTGTCATTTTAAGAAATTCATCTAGGTTTTCTTCTAATGACTTAGAGACATCCATTTTGTAAGAAAACAGAGCACCTTTCAAGAATGCTAAATTAGGAGCAGACCTTAATGCATACAGAGTTTCGAGTTTACCCTGGAGCTCAAGCGGTGTGTCCAGGCCATCCACCTTTCGCAGTACATTATCTGATAAATTCATGATTATCAGATTGTATGCTTCTTCGTCTATCTCCGCTTTCTTTTTCACCTTTTCCTCGGACCACTTGGTTTCATCCTTTTCCAGTGCAATTCCCACCTTATTGTGGGATAACAAGGCTTTCATTTTCTTTTTCCATGTATTAAAATCGATCTTCCCATCGTATTGGGAGATCTCCATACGAGTAGTGCTCATTGTACTATAATGACAGGGCAAGACAGTCTAAGGAGTATGTGGCGTTGTTATACCAGAGATTGCCAAGTACTGCCAGACAGTTTTTAAGGCGTTTACTGGTTTTCCAGCCGAGATACCCTTAAACGGATTCAGGACGATTCGAAACCCTAATTCGAAAGAAAACCCCCAAATCCTAACTAAACCCTAATTTTGATTTTGCCTGATTTTGGTCGATCCCTTGTGTTTGTGACTTAATCTCACGAATTAATCCCAAGACTCAGCAAGATTTGAAGTCCTAATGATCTAGGAACCTTTAAATCGAAAAACCCCCAAAACTGACGAACCCTAATTTTTGAATTCGTCAAGAGTTAAACGATTTCTAAACCTAGATGCACCTTAAAACCTTTGGCTCTGATACCACTGTTGTAAATCAATCCTAATTACTCAAACCACCAAATCAATCTCAAATCAAAACAAAATGCAAGAACAAGAAATCACACAACACACGATCTACCGTGGTTCGCTTGTTCAATATAGAACAAGTCACATCCACGTTGAACTCCAGAATATGGAGCTCACTGCACTAGGATTAATCACTTCAAAGTTTACAGATTACAGACAAATCTCCTTCATTGTCAACAACACATTCACACACTCATTCACTTCTCTTTATCCTGCAAATCTCAACAACCACTAGAGTACTCTATCCCTTTAAGGAACACCTCGCCCTCAAAAATAAGATTCCAGCAAGATTTACACAGAGAAGAACCAGAATGAATATCAAACCCTAACCCAGGTTACAAACGTATTTACAGAGAAAAAAGAGAGAAACCCTAATACACGAACTGTTGCCAAATGCATGAAAAGGTTCCCTTTTATATTGCTGACTTGTGATTGAACTGGAGCCATCGGATTCTCTTTAATTTGATGGCTGTGATTGACTTGGACTAATAGGCAAAAATGACAGCGTTTTTACTTGGCTTAAACGATGTCGTAGGCTTCAATATTTAACACTAAGTGATTAAATGAAAGATGAGTACTCCCATTGATAAGAGTGTAATGTATATATTTTTATTCCTTCCATATTATGTTTTTTGTTATGTTTTATGCCTAGTTGAGCTAATTAGAGCTTATTTTGTAAGTTTGGCATATTTGGATAGACTTTAGGAAATAATTGAGAAAAGATTAGGAAATTCCAGATTTTCCAGATTTTTCGTTATTCTGACCAGTGCTACGTTTTTCAGGTTTTTCAGGGAGCTAGATTCCTTGATTGCAAAAGTGTTCTTCAGAGAAATTAAAGTAAATGAATCAAGATTTTCAGGAAGGTATTATGGGAAAGAATCCGAGTTCGTTTGGGTTCTCAATAGTTGTTGCAAAACCGGACCTAGAATCCTAGTCGCAGAAGGATTCCTTAGCTGAGCATTGAATCTTCGAACGGGCCTAACTGGAGCGTCAGATATCGAAAACGGGTGATTCAAAAGCCCAGATTCATCTACACATCCTAGACTACAATATTTATGAAGTGATGGAGCCCAGAAAAGATCTTTTACATTGCGAGAATCCTGGTGCAAGCTGGAGACGAATTCTGGAATCCATATCTGATAAGATTTTGTCAAATCTGGAAGTCTATCTTTTAGGAAACGTCTAGGAAAGATTTTCCGTGATTCCTAGGGTAGAATTAGGAGAAAAACATGTTATTTATTCATGGGTTATTAGGTTAAATGGTGGAGAACAGAGTAGAGTATTTTTCTAAGTTTTTATCTTCTACATCAAGATGTGAGGCTGATTTTTCTTCTTCAGTTCAAGGGGATTTTGAAGCCTAATTTCATGTCATTGGTGTAGCCTAACTTCAGTAACATTGTTCTTAATCTTGTTTTTATTGGAATTGTTTATGTTATTCTGTTTTAATTGTTTATAATTTTCTGTTTGGGTGATTTAGTAATGGCCTGCTGAATTATTTCATCGGAATTTTATCTGTTAGAGTTAGGAATTGTGATCCGTAATTGTCCTTTTTCTATTCAACGAGTGACACATGATGATAGCTGATTACTGAAAAGTTTTCGGTCTTGTCTTGAATACAACATAAGTTAAATAATCCGAGCTTGCGTGATTGTTGCTTAGATTGATCTATTCTCCTAATTCTTAAGGCTGCCATTGAATTAAATTAGAGAGCTTGTTCAGGTTGTTCAAGGGTTAGTATCTACTTGAAGAGCTTATTTCAGTAGTGACAAACTAAGGGAGAATTCGGGTAACAGAGCTTTTTGTTTCCTAGGGTCATAGTTCCACAATAACGAGATAGAACGGTTTACGTTACTTATGTCCAATGCATGTTTAGTGGTTCTGAACCGAGAACTATTGTGTTTAATTTGATATTTTCTACCATTTGAGATTTCTTTGTTTTACTTTAGTTGCGTTGTCTACAACCCCCTTTCATTACCGTTGCCATGTTTATTGTTTAGATTTTATTTGTTTTTTATTTTTGTTGTGGTTATTGGATAGAACAAGGAATTAATCGAACCATTCCCTGTGGGATCGACCCTTACTTACCCTATATTATTCAGTAGTTAATTAGGAAGGTTATTAATTGGAGCATTCGGCCGCTACCAAATTTTGGCGTGTGCTGGGGAATGTTCTTTGTTGCTTTTTTTTTTTATGTTCTATGTTTTTGTTATTTATTACTCAGTGTTTAGTTGTGTTTTCATTCGCTCAATTAATCAATTTTTTTTTTTTAGGTTCTGAAAAAAAAAAAAAAAAAAAAAAAAAACGAATTCTGCCTAGTTTAAGGATATCCCGCTGAAAACCAGAACCCGCCTTAAAACTGTCTAGCAGTACTTGGCAACCTCGGTGTATAACAACGCCACGTACACCTTAAACAAATCTGCATTTGTTTGAAAAAAAAAAAAGAGAATTTTTTTTTCTTTGAACAGTAATACTGTTAATTATGAACAGTATACATTCTAGAGAAATTTTGGTTGATTAGAGTGCTGTGAGTACTCGTTTCGAAGAAAACGAAATTCTGAGCAAGGCTAGAAAAACGTTTCTAGCCCCATCCTCTTGAAGTCAAATTCGATCATTTAATAGTGGTTTTGGGCAATTTTAGTTTCTGTGAAAAAAAAAGTTTTTTTTTAATTTTTTTTTATATTTTTATTTATTTAGGCTTAATTTGGTGATTTTATTGGTTTATAACTCGATCCAATTCTACAAGAGAGTGGAATTTGATCCAAAATTGAACGCATTTTCGAAAGTTCGAAAAGAGGCACAACAACAAATTCACATTCCAAGTTCATCTATGCCCCGTATTCAGAAATGGAGAAGAGATGGCTGCTGCTGCAGAACATGGAAGGAGTTGGCTGCCTCCTTTTAATCAGCACCTTTGTGATTCAATCCCTACTTTATGTTGCTTGAACTTAGCGATCTAATCACTTGTTGCCTACATTCTGTGGTTGTGCAGGTGAAGATCCAAATAACATCTAAATTCCATATAGTCTGTCAAGCATGAGACCGACAGGGGTGACAGAGGAGCAAGTTAAGTTGAGAGCTTTCCCTTTTTCGTTGGGGGATGATGCAAAGGATTGGCTCTATTATTTACCATCGGGGACAGTCACAACATGGAACGAGATGAAAATGATGTTTTTAGAAAGATATTTCCTAGCATCCAGAGCTGCCACCATCAGGAAAGAGATATTGTGGTATAAGGCAATATAAGGGAAGCATTGTATGAATTTAGGAGCGATTCAAGAACTATGTGCAAGCTGTCCTCACCACCAAATAAGTATCAGCTATTAATTCAGTATCCTATGAAGGATTGCTGCCTATGGAAAGGAACATGATAAATGCAGCAAGTGGAGTTGCTGTTGTGGATAAGACTCCTGAAGCTGCCAAACAATTAATCTCAACATGGCTGCCAATTCCAACAGTTTGGTATAAGACACAATGCATCACCCAAAAGGGTGAATGAGGTAAGTACATCTCTATGAACAACTTATCTGATCTTACTCTCTGGTTAGACAATGGCTGTAGGGAATGCACACAGGTAGGCTTGTGGGATATGTTTGACAATGGGACACCAAACGGACTGTGCCCAACACTTTAAGACGAGGGCTGAGCAGGTTATGCAGCAGGAAATTTTCCGGACCACCGGGCAGTATGAACCTTACTCTAACACTTACAATCCAGGATGGAGGGATCATCCGAATTTCAGTTACGAAGGAAATAACAAATAGGAGGTGGACAAAGTTTCTTCAGAATAGACAACAACAAGGTTTTCAACAAAGCAACCTGCCCACAGAGTTCAAACTCATCCCTGGAAGATATATTTAAGTCCCTTGCTGTGAATACCAAACAGTTTCAACAAGATACAGATCAAGTATTCAAATTTGGAGAATCAGATGGGTCAAATGGCAACTGCTATAAGCCGTTAGAGGCTCAGTTGGAGGGAAGTTGCCTTCTCAAACAGTGGTGAATCCAAGGAGAATGTGAATGCAATGACCTAAGAGAGGCAAGAAAGTGGAGAAACCAAAACTGGACAGTCCAAATGTAGCAAGAAAGCAGATTGAGATGAAATGAGAAAGAAGAGCTACAACTGAATCAAAGGTAATTCCTAACCCTTCAATTCAACTCAATCAATACTTTTCCTTTTCTTCAGATTCGCGAAGTCAAAAAGAAGAGAAGGATAAAATTTTGGAGAGGTTTCGCAAGGTGGAAGTGAATATACCTCTGTTGGATCAATTAAGCAAGTGCCAAGGTATGCGAAATTTCTTAAGGAGCTATGCACCAATAAGCGGAAGTTGAATAGTGATGAGAAGATATAATGGGAGAAAATGTGTCAGCAGTTTTCCAAAGAAAACTTCCTCCCAAATGCAAGGATCCGGAGTATGTTTATAATTCCGTAAGATAGGTAACACACCAGAATTGAGAGAGCTATGGTAGATTTAGGAGCTTCGATTAATGTTATGCCAAGATCATTTTATGTTTCATTAAATCTAGGTCCTGTGAAAGATACTGGTGTTATTACCTATTGGCTGATCGCACTAATGCATACCCTGAAGGGGTAGTTGAAGATGTTCTTGTGCAGGTCATGAGTTAGAGTTTCCAGCGATTTTTACATTCGATATGGATGATTCTTCATCTCCTGACCCTGCACCTATCTTATTGGGAAGACCATCCTAAATACAGCTTGGACAAAAATGATGTTCATGATGGTACCCTCACAATGGAATTTGATGGTGAGTATTTCGTGTTAATATGATGCCATGGAGTCGGGCTAACGCCTTTAACCAAAGGCGCTGCTTGGGAGGCAACCCAAGAACAGATTTGATTTTCTTTTCCCTTGACTTTAGTTTTTTTTTTAGTTTTGCCATTTTTTTTTCTTTTTGTTTTATTTGTTTTTTTGCCTATCTCTACATTTGGTTTTACATTGGGGACATGTATTGTAGTTGTGGTAAGTGGGGGAGAAGTTGGCTTAGGTTTGTTTTGTGCAAAAAAAAAATGTTTTACAAGGTTTAGCTAAGTCATGTCTTTGAATGTCTAGTGATGCTGAATAACTTGACTTTTTTATTGAACATATTCCTTGACTTAGGATGTTAGCATATTTCATAAAATAGTTAATCATATTTGAATCTTTGTAGTTTTTGAAACAATAGGTCTTGATAAGTTGTGTGAACTTGGTGACGAAGCATGACTGAGGAGTGTATACAAACCCTTAAAAGAAAAAAAAAAAAATTGTTTCTCTTAGCTAGTCCTAATTTGGGTTTAAGCAAATGGAAAAAGAAAGAAAGGTATGTGGTGAGTCGATGGACGTAAAACGCACTCACTCATAAACACAACCATGAAATGAGATGGAGCATAAAATGCACTCAACTGTCAAAAGAAAAGAAAAAAAAAAAAAAAAAAAAAAGAAGAAAATTTCTAGTTTGCTACCCGTTTGTGGATAAAGAAAACAGTTGAGGGGTGATTGTACATGATTGGTTGTGATTGTCTTCTTGTTTGCATTGACTAATGGTAATTGTGGAAAATGATGAAGAGATACGAATGTCATTAACTCTACTTATTTTTATATTTGTTGCTTCCTAAGTTAGGTATGAATATGCATGGATTAAATGGTGTTGCTTATGCATCATGAGGGTGTTCTGGATATGACTTAGTGTAGCTTCTTTAGTGTTGAATTAGTTTGCCCGATGATGCCAAAAGCTAAGTGTGGGGGAATTAATTTGATAACAGTGTAATTGATATATTTTTATTCCTTCCATTATTATGTTTTTGTTATGTTTTTTGCCTATTTGAATTGATTAGAGTTTATTTTGTGAGTTTGGCAGTTGGATAGACTTAGGAAGTAAGTGATAAAAGATTAGGAAATTCCAGATTTTCCAGTTTTTCTTTATTCTGACCATGTGCTGAGTTTTCCAGTTTTTTCATGGAGCTAGATTCCCAATTGCAAAAGTGGTCTTCAGAGAAATTAAAGTAACAATCAAGCTTTTCAGGAAGGTATTAGTGAGAATCCGAGTTCGTTTGGTGGGTTCTCAGTTGTTGTTGCAAAACCGGACCTGGAATCCTAGTCGTAGAAGGATTCCTTAGCTGAGCATTGAATCTTCGAACGGGCCTAACTGGAGCGTCAGATATCGAAAGCGGGTGATTCAAAGCCCAGATTCATCTACACATCCTAGACTACAATTTTTTATGAATTGACGGAGCCCAGAAAAGATCTTTTACTTGCGAGAATCCTGGTGCAGCTGGAGACGAATTCTGGAATCCATATCTATCAGATTTTATCAAATCTGGAAGTCTTCTCTAGGAAACGTCTAGGAAGAAATTCCGTGATTCTTGGGAGAATTAAGGAAAACACATGTTATTTAATTAGAGTTTTTAGGTTAACGGGGGAGGACAGTAGAGTTTTAATTTTGGAGAGTTTTTTCGTTCTAGATCAAGATGTGCGGCTAATTTCCTCTTCTTTCAAGGGGATTTTGAAGCCTAATTTCATGTCATTGGTGTAGCCTAACTTCAGTAACATTGTCTTAATCTCGTTTTTATTGGAATTGTTTATGTTATTCTGTTTAAATTGTTTATAATTTCTGTTTGGGTGATTTAGTAATGGCCTGCTGAATTATTTCATCGGATTTTTATCTGTTAGAATTAGGAATTGTGATCCGTAATTGTCCTTTTTCTATTCAATGAGTGACACATGATGATAGCTGATTATGGACATTTTTCGGTCTATTGTCTTGAATAACATAACTTAAGTTAAATAATCCGAGCTTGCGTGATTGTTGCTTAGATTGATCTATTCTCCTAATTCTTAAGGCTGCCATTGAATTAAATTTAGAGAGCTTGTTCTAGGTTGTTCAAGGGTTAGTATCTACTCGAAGAGCTTGTTCAGTAGTGACAAACTAAGGGAGAATTCGGGTAACGAGCTTGTTGTTTCCTAGGTCATAGTTCCATAATGACAAGATAGAATAATGTTACAGTTACTTATGTCCCAATGCTTGTTTAGGTGGATATTGAACCGAGAACTGATTGTTTAACCTGATATTTTATTTCTCTGTTTTACTTTAGGTTGCCTTGATTACAAACCCCCTTTCATTACTTTTGTCAGTTACTGTTTAGAGTTTAATTTGCGTTTCTGTTGTTTTTATTGTTTTAGAATATAGAAATTAATCGAGTCATTCCCTGTGGAGTCGACCCTTGCTTGCCCTTTATCCAATTCATAGTTAGGTCAGTAAGGTTAATTAATTTGGTGCATTCGGCACGCTACACTTTTGGCGCCGTTGCTAAGGAATGGTATTTGTCGTTTTTTTTATATATTCTACGTTTTTTTTTTTTTTTTGTGATTTTGTTAATCAGTGCTTAGTTGTTGTTTTTTTTTATTTATTTTTTTATTTGTTTAATTGTGATTTTTTAGGTTTTTGAAAAAAAAAAAAAAAAAAGGGATTTTTTTGTTTTAGGGATGTCTATGCTTTAAGTCATGTCTTTGAACGTCTAGTGATGCATGAAATAAACTTGACTTTGTTATTGAACATATTCCTTGACTTAGGATGTTAGCAGTATTTCATAAAATAGAGTTAATCATATTTGAATCTTTGTAGTTTTTTGAAACAATAGGTCTTGATAAGTTGTGTGAACTTGTGACGAGCTGACTAAGTGTATAACAACCCTTAAAAGAAAAAAAAAATTGTTTCTCTTAAGCTAGTCCTAAATTTGGTTTTTAAGCAAATGGAAAAAGAAAAGAGGTATATGGTGAGTCGAGATGGAGCGTAAAACGCACTCACCCTAAACACACCTGAAATGAGATGGAGCATAAAATGCACTCAATTGTCAAAAAAAAAAAAAAAAAATTCTAGTTTGCTACCCAGTTTGTAGTAGTAAAGAGAAACAATTGAAAAAAATTAAGAGGTGAGTTGTACATGAATTGGTTGTGATTAGTTTCCTTGTTTGCATTGACTGATTGAGAGTAATTGTGGAAAATGATGAAGAAATACGAATGTCATTAACTCTACTTTACTTTATCTTTGTTGCTTCCTAAGTTAGGTATGAATATGCATGGATTAATAATGTTGCTTATGCATCATGATGGTGTTCTGGATATGCTAAGTGTGGGGATTTGATAAAAGTGTAATTGATATATTTTTATTTCCTTCCATATTATGTTTTTTGTTATGTTTTATGCCTATTTGAATTGATTAGAGTTTATTTTGCGTTTCTGTTGTTTTTATTGTTTTAGAATATAGAATTAATCGAGTCATTCCCTATGGGATCGACCCTTGCTTGCCCTTTATACAATTCAATAGTTAGGTCAGTAAGGTTAATTAATTTGGTGCATCAAACACAATGATTCTCATAAGAAAAAGTATCAACCATTTTCATAAGTCAAAAAATCTTTTTACCATTGTTTAAAATCGTCATCTTTCTCAAAAAAAAAAAAAAAAAAAAAAGTCAAAGAAAACTTTCAAAAAATCTTCTTTCCAATAATATTTGGCAAAGAATATTTTTTGATACCCATATTATGATTTTTATGGAATTAAATAAGTATATTAAAAATCCAACACTAATGCATCAGTTGAAGCCTTACCCCTTTTCTTCAAAATCTGTTAACAAATTATTCTTGAAACCAAATTCATGCTAAAAAGTCATTATGAAATATGAGCAAGAAAACTACTAGAGTCCTTTAGTACTTGGATTTCTAGTTTTTTTGAACAATAAATTTTCAGCATCAACATCTAGAGATAATAGTTATCTCAATCAATTAGCCGTAGCTGAAGAAGCTGCTGATTTACCAGAAGCTTAAAATGATATATTAAATTCTCAAGATGATTCTCAAGTCCCAGACTTTTCTCAAAAATCTCAAGGCAATGATTCCTCTGACAACTTTCTTTTGGATGATTTTCAAGATTCCCAAAGTGAAGATTATTAAAGCATGACTCAGCAACATTTTTATCATGTGTTCAACACTTTTGAATCCTTTCAATAAATATCAAGATTTTTCAAGATTCCCTTTATCAATAAAATTATTTTGTCGGCTAGTGGACAGAGTTCAATAATTTAAGTCACGTCTTCAAGACAACTCATCAACCTATCAATTACTTTATGTTTTATTATCTTTTGTAATAATAACAACGGATTCAAATCCATCTGAATTCTATTCCTTTATAGTATACATAGATATTAGTTTGTGTGTTGTAAGCAGAATGGAAGTGAGAGAGTTTTGAGAGCAAAAATTGTATTGTCCTTTCAAAACTCTTTCTACAAAAGTTTCTAGCAATAAACGTGTTTCTTCATCAAACTTTCATTGTAAGTTCAAGTATTTTAAGCATTTGATTTCTTTATTAATTTCTACTTGCACATTTATCATTTAAATTCTTGTTTTTATCATTTCATCAATTTACATATTTTCAACTTACATGATACCATATAATGCAGGATCATGTAAATTGAAAATATATAAATTGATGAAATAATAAAAACATGAATTTAAATGATAAATGTGCAAGTAGAAATTACTATAGAAATCAAATGCTTAAAATATTTGAACTTACAATGAAAGTTTGATGAAGAAACACATTTATTCCTGGAAACTTTGTACAAAGAGTTTTGAAAGGACAATACAATTTTTGCTCTCAAAACTCTCACTTCCATTCTGCTTACAACACACAAACTAATACCTATTTATACTACAAAGGAACGGAAATCAAATGGATTTGAATCTATCGTTATTATTACAAAAGAGAATAAAACATAAAGTAGTTGATGGGTTGATGAGCTGTCTTGAAGACGTGTCTTGAATTATTGAACTCTGTCTTGATACTGGCCGACAAAATAATTTTGTTGATAAGGGGAATCTTGAAAAATCTTGATATTCACCGAAAGTAACCAAAAGTGTTGAACACGTGATAAAGCTGGTGCTAAGTCATTTGTTTAATAATCTTCACTTTGGGAATCTTCAAAATCATAGAAAAGAAAGTTGTGTGAGGAATCATTGTCTTGAGAATTTTGAGAAAAGTCTGGAACTTGAGAATTTAATAAATCATTTTTATCATTTTCTGCTTCTTCTAAATTAGCAGCTTCTTCAGCTACAAATAATTGATTGAGATAACTATTATCTCTAGATGTTGATGCTGAAATTTTTTTGTTAAAAAAATTGGAAATCCAAGTACTGAATGACTTTTGTGGTTTGTCTTGCTCATATTTCATGAGGACTTTTTTAGCACAAATTTCAATTTCAAGAATAATTTTGTTAACAGATTTTGAAGAAAGGGGTAAGGCTTCAACTGATTGCATTAGTGTTGGATTTTTAATATACTTATTTAATTCCATAAAATCATTAATATGGGTATCAAAAAATATTCTTTGCCAAATATTATTGGAAAGAAGATTTTTTGAAAGTTTTCTTTTAAGACACAATAGCCATCACCCAAAAGGTGTAATGAGGTAAGTACATCTTCTATTGACAACAATTATCTGATCTTACCTCCTGTTAGACAATTGGCTGTAGGGAAGCCAACAGGTAAAGGCTTGTGGTATGTTTGACAATGGGAACCCAACGGACATGTCCCAACACTTTAAGACGAAGGGGCTGAGCAGGTTAATGCAGCAGGAATTTTCCTGGACCCCACGAGGCAGTATGAACCTACTCTAACACTTACAATCCAGGATGGAGGGATCATCCGAATTTCAGTTACAAGAAATAACAAATAGGAGGTGGACAAAGTTTCTTCCAGAATAGACAACAACAAGGTTTTCAACCAAAGCAACCTGCCTCACAGAGTTCAACTCATCCCTGGAAGATATGTTAAGTCCCTTGCTGTGATACCAAACAGTTTCAACAAGATACAAGATCAAGTATTCAATTTTGGAGAATCAGATGGGTCAAATGGCAACTGCTATAAGCCGTTTAGAGGCTCAAGTTGGAGGGAAGTTGCCTTCTCAAACAGGGTGAATCCAAAGGAAATGTGAATGCAATGACGCTAAGAAGAGGCGACAGTGGAAGAAACCAACTGGACAGTCCAAATGTAGCAAAAGAAGCAGATTGAAGATGAAATTGAAAGAAGAGGCTACAACTGAATCAAAGGTAATTCCTAACCCTTCAATTCAACTTCAATCTAATACTTTTCCTTTTCCTGGCAGATTCGCGAAGTCAAAGAAAGGAAGGATAAAGAATTTTGGAGATGTTTCGCAAGTGGGAAGTGATATACCTCTGTTGGATGCAATTAGCAAGTGCCAAGGTATGCGAAATTTCTTAAGGACTTGCACCAATAAGCGGGTGATAGTATGAGAAGATAATAATGGGAGAAAATGTTGTCAGCATTTTTCCAAAGAAAACTTCCTCCCAAATGCAAGGATCCAGGTATTTTTATAATTCCGTGTAAGATAGGTAACACACGAATGGAGAGCTATGGTAGATTTAGGAGCTTCGTTAATGTTATGCCAAGATCTATTTATGTTTCATTAAATCTAGGTCCTGTGAAAGATACGGTGTTATATCCTATGGCTGATCGCCACTAATGCATACCCTGAAGGTGTAGTTAGATGTTCTTGTGCATCATGAGTTAGAGTTTCCACGGATTTTACATTCTAGATATGGATGATTCTTCATCTCCTGACCCTGCACCTATCTTTTGGAAGACCATCCTAAATCACAGCTTGGACAAAAATAATGTTCATGATGGTACCCTCACAATGGAATTTGATGTGAAGTAATTCGGTTAATATTTGATGGCCATGGAGTCGGCTAACGACGTTAACCAAAGGCGCTGCTTGGAGGCAACCCAAGAATTCAGATTTGTTTTCTTTTCCCTTGACTTTAGTTTTTTTTTTAGTTTTGCCATTTTTTTTTTCTTTTTGTTTTATTTGTTTTATTTGCCTATCTCTACATTTGGGTTTTACATTGGGGACAATGTAGTTTTAAGTGTGGGGGAGAAGTTAGGCTTTAGTTTTTGTTATGTTAAGCAAAAAAAAAAAAAAATTGTTTTTACGAAGGTTTATGCTTTAAGTCATGTCTTTGAATGTCTAGTGATGCATGAAATAAACTTGACTTTGTTATTGAACATATTCCTTGACTTAGATGTTAGCAATATTTCATAAAATAGAGTTAAATCATATTTGAATCTTTGTAGTTTTTGAAACAATAGGTCTTGATAAGTTGTGTGAACTTGTGACGAAGCATGACTAAGGAGTGTATAACAACCCTTAAAAGAAAAAAAAAAAAATTGTTTCTCTTAAGCTAGTCCTAATTTGGGTTTAAGCAATAGGAAAAAGAAAAAAGAAAGGTATGTGTGAGTCGAGATGGAGCGTAAAACGACACTCCCTCATAAACACACACCATGAAATGAATGGGAGCATAAAATGCACTCAACTGTCAAAAAAAGAAAAAAAAAAAAAAAAAAAAAAGAAAGAAAATATTTCTAGTTTGCTACCCAGTTTGTAGTAGTAAAGAGAAACAGTTGAGGGGTGATTTGTACATGAATTGGTTGTGATTAGTCTTCTGTTTGCATTGACTAATTGAAGTAATTGTGGAAATGATGAAGAGATACGAAGTTCATTAACTCTCACTTTATTTTATATTTGTTGCTTCCTAAGTTAGGTATGAATATGCATGGATTAAATGGTGTTGCTTATGCATCATGATGGTGTTCTGGTATGACTTGATGTAGCTTTTCTTAGTGTTTGATTAGTTTGCCCGATGATGCACAAAGCTAAGTGTGGGGAATTATTTGATAACAGTGTAATTGATATATTTTTATTCCTTCCTATTATGTTTTTTGTTATGTTTTGTCCTATTTGAAGATTGATTAGAGTTTATTTTGTGAGTTTGGCATAGTTATAGACTTTAGGAATAAGTTAAAAGTTAGGAATTCCAGATTTTCCAGATTTTTCGTTATTCTGACCAGTGCTGAGTTTTCAGTTTTTTCATGGAGCTAGATTCCTCAATTGCAAAAGTGGCTTCAAAGAAATTAAAGTAGACAAATCAAGCTTTTCAGAAGGTATTATTAGAATCCGAGTTCGTTTGGGTTCTCAGTTGTTGTTGCAAAACCGGACCTGAATCCTAGTCGTAGAAGGATTCCTTACTGAGCATTGAATCTTCGAACGGGCCTAACTGAGGCGTCAGATATCGAAACGGGTGATTCAAAAGCCCAGATTCATCTACACATCCTAGACTACAATTTTTTATGAAGTGACGGAGCCCAGAAAAGATCTTTTACATTGCGAGAATCCTGGTGCAAGCTGGAGACGAATTCTGGAATCCATATCTGATCAGATTTTATCAAATCTGGAAGTCTCTTCTAGGAAACGTCTAGGAAAGAAATTCCGTGATTCTTGGGAAAGAATTAAGGAAAACACTGTTATTTAATTAGAAGTTTTTAGGTTAAACGGGGGGAGACAGTAGAGTTTTAATTTTGGAGAGTTTTTGCGTTCTAGATCAAGATGTGCGGCTAATTTCCTTCTTCAGTTCAAGGGATTTTGAAGCCTAATTTCATGTCATTGGTGTAGCCTAACTTCAGTAACATTGTTCTTAATCTCGTTTTTATTGGAATGTTTATGTTATTCTGTTTTAATTGTTTATAATTTTCTGTTTGGGTGATTTAGTAATGCCTGCTGAATTATTTCATCGAATTTTATCTGTAGAATTAGGAATTGTGATCCGTAATTGTCCTTTTTCTATTCAATGAGTGACACATGATGATAGCTGATTATGGACATTTTTCGGTCTATTGTCTTGAATACATCCTAAGTTAAATATCCGAGCTTGCGTGATTGTTGCTTAGATTGATTCTATTCTCCTAATTCTTAAGGCTGCCATTGAATTAAATTTGAGAGCTTGTTCTAGGTTGTTCAAGGGTTAGTATCACTTCGAGAGCTTGTTCGTAGTGACAAACTAAGGGAGAATTCGGGTAACAGAGCTGTTGTTTCCTAGGGTCATAGTTTCCATAATGAAGATAGAAAAGTGTTACAGTTACTTTTATGTCCAATGCATGTTTAGGTGGAATTGAACCGAGAACTGATGTTAACCTTAATTTTATTTCTCTGTTTACTTTAGGTTGCCTTGATTACAAACCCCCTTTCATTACTGTTGTCAAGTTTACGGTTTAGTTTAATTTGCGTTTCTGTTGTTTTTATTGTTTTAGAATATAGAAATTAATCGGTCATTCCCTGTGGGATCGACCCTTGCTTGCCCTTATACAATTCTAGTTAGGTCTAGTAAGGTTAATTAATTTGGTGCATTCGGCACGCTACCAAATTTTGGCGCGTTGCTAGGAATGTGTATTTGTCGATTTTTTTATATATTCTACGTTTTTTTTTTTTTTTTGTATTTTGTTAATCAGTGCTTAGTTGTTGTTTTTTTTTTATTTTTATTATTTGTTTAATTTTTTTTAGTTTTTGAAAAAAAAAAAAAAAAAAAAAGAGTTTTTTTGTTTTTAGGGAGGTCTATGCTTTAAGTCATGTCTTTGAACGTCTAGTGATGCATGAAATAAACTTGACTTTGTTATTGAACATATTCCTTGACTTAGATGTTAGCAGTATTTCATAAATAGAGTTAATCAATTTGAATCTTGTAGTTTTTGAAACAATAGGTCTTGATAAGTTGTGTGAACTTGGTGACGAAGCAGACTAAGTAGTGTATAACACCCCTTAAAAGAAAAAAAAAATTGTTTCTCTTAAGCTAGTCCTAAATTTGGGTTTAAGCAAATAGAAAAAAGAAAAGAAAGTATATGGTGAGTCAGATGGAGCGTAAACGCCACTCACTCACATAACACAACCATTAAATGAGATGGAGCATAAAATGCACTCATTGTCAAAAAAAAAAAAAAAAAAATTCTATTTTTGCTACCCAGTTTGTAGTAGTAAAAGAAACATTGAGAAAAATTAAGAGGTGAGTTGTACATGAATTGGTTGTGATTAGTTTCCTTGTTTGCATTGACTGATTGAGAGTAATTGTGGAAAATGATGAAGAATATACGAATGTCATTAACTCTACTTTACTTTATCTTTGTTGCTCCTAAGTTAGTATGAATATGCATGGATTAAATATGTTGCTTATGCATCATGATGGTGTTCTGGATATGCTAAGTGTGGGGGAATTTGTAAAAGTGTAATGTATTTTTTATTTCCTTCCATATTATGTTTTTGGTTATGTTTTTATGCCTATTTGATTGATTAGAGTTATTTTTGCGTTTTCTGTGTTTTTTTGTTTTAGAATATAGAAATTAATCGAGTCATTCCTATGGATCGACCCTTCTTTGCCCTTTATACATTCAATAGTTTAGTCAGTAGGTTAATTAATTTGGTGCATCAAACCAATTGATTCTCTAAAGAAAAAGTATCACCAATTTTTTCATAATCAAAAAATCTTTTTACCATTGTTTTAAAATCGTCATCTTTCTCAAAAAAAAAAAAAAAAAAAAAAAGTCAAAGAAAACTTTCAAAAAATCTTCTTTCCAATAATATTTGGCAAAGAATATTTTTTTGATACCCATATTATGATTTTATGGAATTAAATAAGTATATTAAAAATCCAACACTAATGCATCAGTTGAAGCCTTACCCCTTTCTCAAAATCTGTTAACAAAATTTATCTTGAAACCAAATTCTGCTAAAAAAGTCATTATGAAATAGAGCAAGAAAACCTACTATCGAACTGTCTAGCAGTACTTGGCAACCTCGGGTATAACAACGCCACGTACACCTTAAACGAAATCTGCATTTGTTTGAAAAAAAAAAAAGAGAGAATTTTTTTTTCTTTTGAACAGTAATACTGTTAATTTATGAACAGTATACTATTCATAAGAGAAATTTTGGTTGAATTAGAGTGCTGTGAGTACTCGTTTCGAAGAAAACGAAATTCTGAGCAAGGCTAGAAATAACGTTTCTAGCCCCATCCTCTTGAAGTCAAATTCGATCATTTAATAGTGGTTTTGGGGCAATTTTAGTTTCTGTGAAAAAAAAAGTTTAATTTTTTTTAATTTTTTTTATTAGTTTTTATTTATTTAGGCTTAATTTGGTGATTTTATTGGTTTATGACTCGATCCAATTCTACAAGAGAGTTGGAATTTGATCCAAAAATTGAACGCAGTTTACGAAAGTTGCGAAAAGAGGCACAACAAACAAATTCAACATTCCACAGTTCATCTAGTGACCCGTATTCAGAAATAGGAGAAGAGATGGCAGCTGCTGGCAGAACATTGAAGGAGTTGGCTGCCTCCAATTTTAATCAGCAGCCTTTGTGTATTCAATACCCTACTTTAGATGTTGCTTTTGAACTTAAGTCTGATCTAATTCACTTGTTGCCTACATTCTGTGGTTGTGCAGGTGAAGATCCAAATAAACATCTAAAAGAGTTCCATATAGTCTGTTCAAGCATGAGACCGACAGGGGTGACAGAGGAGCAAGTTAAGTTGAGAGCTTTCCCTTTTTCGTTGGGGGATGATGCAAAGGATTGGCTCTATTATTTACCATCGGGGACAGTCACAACATGGAACGAGATGAAAATGATGTTTTTAGAAAGATATTTCCTAGCATCCAGAGCTGCCACCATCAGGAAAGAGATATGTGGTATAAGGCAATATAATGGAAAGACATTGTATGAATATTAGGAGCGATTCAAGAAGCTATGTGCAAGCTGTCCTCACCACCAAATAAGTGATCAGCTATTAATTCAGTATCTCTATGAAGGATTGCTGCCTATGGAAAGGAACATGATAAATGCAGCAAGTGGAGGTGCGTTGGTGGATAAGACTCCTGAAGCTGCCAAACAATTAATCTCAAACATGGCTGCCAATTCCCAACAGTTTGGTACAANAGAATCCTGGTGCAAGCTGGAGACGAATTCTGTTTTCCATATCTGATAAGATTTTGACAAATCTGGAAGTCTATCTTTTAGGAAACGTCTAGGAAAGTAATTTCCGTGATTCCTGGGTAGAATTAAGAAAAACACATGTTATTTATTGATGAGTTGTTAGGTTAAAAAGGGGGGAGAAGAGACAACAACAGTTTTTAGTTTTTTCGGTTTTCTTTTACTTTCTATGGAAAGATGTGAGGCTGATCTTTCTACCAATTTTTTATTTATTTATTTATTTATTTTTATTTTATTTTGTTTAATTGTGATTTTTAGGTTTTTGAAGAAAAAAAAAAAGAATTTTTTTTGAACAATAGCACTATTCAACATGAACAGTGGTACTATTCAGTACTATTCCTAAGAGAAATTTTGGTTGAACTAGGAGTGCTACGAGTACCTGTTTCAAAGAAAACGACATTCTGAGCAAGACTAGAAATAATTCTAGCCCCACCCTCTCGTTCTCAAATTCAATCATTTATAGGGTTTTTAGCCAATTTTCGTTGCTGTCAAGAAAAAATTTTATTTTTTATTTATTTTTATTTTTGTATTATTATTTATTTATTTATTTAGGCTTAATTTTGTGATTTTAGTGGTTTATGACTCGATCCAATTCTACAGGAGAGTTGGAATTTGATCTAGAAATCGAATGTAGTTTACGGAAGTTGCGAAAAGAGTCACATCAAGCAAGTTCTTCATCTCCTGATCTAAATATAGCCCTTGGTTCAGCATCCCACAGTTCATCCAGTGATTTGGATTCAGAGATAGAAGAAGAGATGGCCGCTGGCAGAACATTAAAGGAGTTGGTTGCCCCTGATTTTAATCAGCAGCCTTGTGTATTCAATACCCTACTTTAGATGTTACTTTTGAATTGAAGTCTGGTCTAATTCACTTGTTGCCTACATTTCGTGGTCATGTAGGTGAAGATCCAAATAAACATCTAAAGGAGTTTCATGTTGTCTGTTCAAGCATGAAACCGACTGGAGTGACAAAGGAGTAGATTAAGTTGTGAGCTTTTCCTTTTTCGTTGGGGATGATGCAAAGGATTGGCTCTATTATTTACCATAAGGGACAGTCACAACATGGAACGAGATGAAAAGGATGTTTTTAGAAAGATATTTCCCAGCATCTAGAGCTGCCACCATCAGGAAAGAGATATGTGGGATAAGGCAATATAATGGAGAGACGTTGTATGAATATTGGGAGCGATTCAAGAAGCTATGTGTAAGCTATCCTCACCACCAGATAAGTGATCAATTGCTAATTCAGTATCTCTATGAAGGATTGCTGCCTATGGAAAGAAATATGATAGATGCAGCAAGTGGAGGTGCGTTGGTGGATAAGACTCTTGAAGCTGCCAAACAGTTAATCTCAAACATGGCTGCCAATTCCCAACAGTTTGGTACAAGACATGATGCGCCAACCAAAAAGGTGAATGAGGTAAGTACATCTTCCATTGAAAAACAATTATCTGATATTACCTCTCTTGTTAGACAATTGGCTGTAGGGAATGCGTAACAAGTAAAAGCTTGTGGGATATGTTCGACAATGGGACACCAAACGGACATGTGCCCAACACTTCAAGAGGAAGGGACTGAACAGGTCAATGCAGCAGGAAACTTTCCTGGACCACCGAGGCAACATGATCCTTACTCTAACACATATAATCCAGGTTGGAGAGATCATCCGAATTTCAGTTATGGAGGAAATAGACAAGTAGGAGGTGGACATAATTTCTTCCAGAATAGACAACAACAAAGTTTTCAACCGAAGCAACCTGCCTCACAGAGTTCAAACTCATCCCTGGAAGATATAGTTAAGTCCCTTGCTTTGAATACCGAATAGTTTCAACAAGATACAAGATCTAGTATTCAAAGTCTGGAGAATCAGATGGGTCAAATGGCAACTGCTATAAGTCGTTTAGAGGCTCAAGTTGGAGGGAAGTTGCCTTCTCAAATAGTGGTGAATCCAAAGGAGAATGTGAATGCAGTGACGCTAAAAAGTGGCAAGAAAGTGGAAGAACCAAAGCTGAACATTCCAAGTGTAGCAAAGGAGGCAGAGATTGAAGATGAAATTGAGAAAGAAAAGGCTACAACTGAATCAAAGGTAATTCCTAACCCTTCAATTCAACTTCAGTCTAATACTTTACCTTTTCCTAGCAGATTTGCGAAGTCAAAGAAAGAAGAGAAGGATAAAGAAATTTTGGAGATGTTTCGCAAGGTGGAAGTGAATATACCTCTATTGGATGCAATTAAACAAGTGCCAAGGTATGCAAAATTTCTTAAGGAGCTATGCACCAATAAGTGGAAGTTGAACGGTGATGAGAAGATAATAATGGGAGAAAATGTGTCAGCAGTTTTCCAAAGAAAACTTCCTTCCAAATGCAAGGATCCAGGTATGTTTACAATTCCGTGTAAGATAGGTAACACCAGGATTGAGAGAGCTATGTTAGATTTAAGAGCTTCGATTAATGTTATGCCACGATCTATTTATGCTTCATTAAATCTAGGTCCTGTGAAAGATACTGGTGTTATTATCCAATTGGCTGATCGCACTAATGCATACCCTGAAGGGGTAGTTGAGGATGTTCTTGTGCAAGTCAATGAAATAGTGTTTCTAACTGATTTCTACATTCTGGATATGGATGATTCCTCTTCTCTTGACCCTACACCTATCTTACTAGGAAGACCATTCCTAAATATAGCTCAGACAGAAATAGATGTTAATGATGGTACCCTCACGATGGAATTTGATGGTGAAGTAATTCGTTTTAATATTTTTGATGCCATGAAATATCCAACTGATGTTCAATCTATTTTTGCTATTGATGTTGTTGATCTTGTTGATTCCATAGTGCAAGAGGTCTTTGAGTTGAATAATGCAGATGAGTTAGAGGTTGCCCTTCTCAAACATGTGGAATCAGAGGAGAAAGGAGAGATGGAGCTCAGTGAAGAATTGAAGGAGACAGTGGCAGCTTTACATTCTTTAAAACCGATTCCAGAAAGGTATGGAGTTTCTTTTATAAAGCTCCCTAATTCTCACAAAAAATTATTGCCTTCTATTTTAAAGGCCCTTATACTGGAGTTGAAGCCATTACCGAGCCATTTGAAGTAGGTGTACTTGGGAGAGAATGAGACACTGTCAGTAATTGGGTCGAAGAAGTTAACACCCAATCAAGAAGAGAAACTAGTTTGAATGTTGCAAGAGCATAAGGAAGCGATTGGCTGGACCATAGCTGACATTAAGGGGATTAGTCCTTCCATATGCATGCATCGGATTCTGTTAGAAGAAGGAGCCAAACCGAAACGAGAAGCGCAACGAAGATTAAATACCCCAATGATGGATGTGGTGAAAAAAGAAGTCCTAAAGCTTTTAGATGCTGGGTAATTTATCCAATTTTCGACAGTAAGTGGGTAAGTCCAGTACAAGTTGTCCCCAAGAAATCTGGTGTTACAGTGGTGAAAAATCAAGACAATGAGTTAGTCCCTACACGTATTCAGACAGGCTGGCGCGTGCGCATTG
Organism: Pistacia vera; assembly: GCF_008641045.1. Taxonomy (NCBI): domain Eukaryota; kingdom Viridiplantae; phylum Streptophyta; class Magnoliopsida; order Sapindales; family Anacardiaceae; genus Pistacia; species Pistacia vera. Next base: position 31,870 of record NW_022196153.1, on the reverse strand, counting down.
ATTACAGGAAGTTGAACTCAACAACTCGAAAAGATCACTTTCCACTTCCCTTTATTGATCAAATGCTTGAGAGGTTAGCTGGTCATATTTATTACTGTTTTCTTAATGGATTTTCAGGGTATAACCAGATTGTCATAGTGCCAGAAGATCAAGAGAAGACGACATTCACTTGTCCATTTGGTACTTTCGCCTACCGTCGAATGCCGTTTGGTCTTTGCAACGCTCTAGCCACTTTTCAGCGATGTATGGTAAGTATCTTTTCAGAATATGTCGAGTCAATCATAGAGGTTTTTATGGATGATTTTAGTGTCTATGGTGATTCATTTGATAAGTGCTTACATAACCTTACACTGATTTTAGACAGATGCATAGAAACTAACCTTGTACTTAACTACGAAAAATGTCATTTTATGGTAGAGCAAGGTATAGTTTTGGGGCATATTGTCTCATCTAAGGGAATAGAGGTTGATAAGTCTAAGATAGATTTGGTTACAGCTTTGCCTTACCCCGCCATTGTGCGGGAAGTTCGATCTTTTCTTGGCCATGTAGGTTTCTATAGGAGATTTATCAAGGACTTTTCCAAAATTGCATCGCCCCTATGCAGATTGTTACAAAAAGATGTGGATTTTCAGTTTGATGAGTAGTGCAAGGAGGCATTTGACAAGCTGAAAACATTGTTACGATAGCACCAGTGATACAACCACCTAATTGGGAGCTACCTTTCCAAATTATGTGTGATGCAAGCAATTTTGCATTAGGTGCTGTTTTGGGTCAACGAGTTGGCAGAGCGTGTCACGCCATTTATTATGCATCCAAGACCTTGAATGGCGCCCATCTAAATTATTCTACGACTGAAAAAGAACTTTTATCTATTGTTTTTGCTTTAGAGAAATTTCGGTCATATTTGTTGGGTGCTAAAGTCATTGTTTTTTTCTGATCATGCAGCTCTTAGGTACTTGCTCACAAAGAAGGAGGCAAAACCAAGGCTAATTAGGTGGATTCTTCTCCTCCAGGAATTTGATTTGGAGATTAAAGATAAAAAAAGGAGCAGAGAATGTTGTAGCAGATCACCTTAGCCGTTTGGTTCGTGGCAGCGATGAACTTCCTTTGCGAGAAACATTTCCAGATGAGCAATTGTTTTCCATTGAAATGGCGTCACCATGGTATGCAGATATTGTCAATTTTTTAGTTACTAACGTGTTGCCAAATGATTTGACTAGAGCTCAAAAGGACAAGATCAAGAGTGATGCTAAGTATTATGCTTGGGACGATCCATATTTGTGGAAGCATTGCGCTGACCAAGTGATAAGAAGGTGCATACCTGAACATGAATTTACTCCTATACTAACCTTCTGTCATACCTATGCATGTGGAGGACATTTTGGACCACAGAGGACAGCTCGTAAGGTATTAGAATACGGCTTTTATTGGCCATCGTTGTTCAAAGACGCCTACATGTTCTGTAAGTCATGTGATAATTGCCAAAGAATAGGAAACATTTCTCGTAGAGATCAAATGCCACAATCTCCCATATTTATTGTTGAAATTTTTGATGTTTGGGGCATTGATTTTATGGGTCCATTTCCTGTTTCCTTTGGTAATGTTTATATTCTGTTAGTTGTTGATTATGTTTCCAAATGGGTGGAGGCGAAAGCCACCAGAACTGACAATTCAAAGGTTGTTGTAGATTTTGTTAAAACTAACATTTTTGTTAGGTTTGGGATACCAAGGGCCATCATCAGTGATAAGGGCACTCATTTTTGCAACAGGACAATATAGGCATTGCTTAAGAAATACCATGTCACACACAAGGTTTCCACATCGTACCACCCACAAACTAATGGCCAAGCGGAGGTGTCAAATAGAGAGATCAAGTCAATTTTGGAAAAGATAGTGAACCCAAACAGGAAGGATTGGTCTTTGAGATTAGACGATGCATTATGGGCATACAGAACAGCATATAAGACACCTATTGGCATGTCCCCATACAGATTAGAGATCAGAAAGTCATGTCATCTTCAAGTAGAATTAGAGCACAAGGCTTATTGGGCAATCAAGCATTGCAATATGGAGATGAAGGAAGCCGGCGTTAATAGGAAGTTGCAATTGCAAGAACTTGAGGAGTTGAGGAATGATGCCTACAAGAGTTCACACATATACAAAACAAAGACCAAAGCCTTTCATGACAAGATGATCTCAAGGAAGCATTTTTCAGTTAGACAGAAAGTCCTTCTTTTTCATTCAAGGCTGAAGTTATTTCCGGGTAAGTTACATTCTCGTTGGGTGGACCTTTTATCGTGACTAATGTTTTTCCTCATGGTGCAGTAGAAATACAGAGTTTGAAAACAAACAAGGTGTTTAAGGTCAATGGACATAGGTTTAAGCCTTACTATGAAGGGTTCCAAGTTTACACTATTGAGGAGTGGGATTGGAGGAGTCATACATGAGTAGTGATGACCATGCAGAGAGTCGAGCCAGCGACGTTAACCAAAGGCGCTGCTTGGGATGCAACCCAAGATTCAGATTTGATTTTCTTTTCCCTTGACTTTAGTTTTTTTAGTTTTGCCATATTTTTTGTTTTATTTGTTTTATTTGCTTGTCTCTACATTTGGGTATTACATTGGGACAATGTAAGTTTAAGTGTGGGGAGAAGTTAGGCTTGGATGGTTTTATATTCTGTTTTTATTTTTTGTTTTTTTAATTCTTTTTTATATTTTGTTTTTTTTTAGGAGTATGTTTCTGTTTTAAAAAAAAAAAAAGTCATGTCTAGTGAGGTTTATGCTTTAAGTCATGTCTTTGAACGTCTAGTGATGCATGAAATAGTAACTTGACTTTGTGTGAGCATATTCCTTGACTTAGGATATTGCAATATCATAAAATAGAGTTAATCATATTTGAATCTTTGTAGTTTTGAAACAATATGTCTTGAGAAGTTGTGTGAACTTGGTGACGAAGCATGATTGAGGAGTGTATAACAACCCTTAAAAGAAAGAAAAAAAACAATGTTTTCTCTTAGCTAGTCCTAAATTGGGGTTTAAGCAAATAGAAAAAAAAGAAAAAAAGATATGTGGTGAGTCGAGATGGAGCGTAAAACGCACTCCCTCATAACACAAACCATGAAATGATGGAGCATAAAATGCACTCATTTTTTTTCAAAAAACAGAAAAAAAAAAAAAAAAGAGAGAAGAAAAAAGTTCTAGTTTGCTACCCAGTTTGTAGTAGTAAAGAGAAACAATTGAGGAAAAGTTAAGGGGTGAGTTGTACATGAATTGGTTGTGATTAGTTTTCTTGTTTGCATTGACTGATTAGAGTAATTGTGGACAATGATGAAAGATATCAATGTCATTAACTCTACTTTATTTTATCTTGTTGCTTCCTAAGTTAGGTATGAATATGCATGGATTAAATAGTGTTGCTTATGCATCATGGTGGTGTTCTGGATATGACTTGAGTGTAGCTTTTCTTTAGGTTTGAATTAGTTTGCCCGAGGACGCGCAAAAGCTAAGTGTGGGGGAATTTGAAAGAGTGTAATTTAGATATTTTTTTCCTTCCATATTATGTTTTTTGTTATGTTTTATGCTATTTGAGTTAATTAGAGTTTATTTTGTGAGTTTGGCATAGTTAGATAGACTTTAGGAAATAAACGATAAAAGATTGAAAACCAGAATTGTTGTTATTCTGACCAGTGCTACGTTTTTCAGGTTTTTCAGGGAGCTAGATTCCTCAATTGCAAAAGTGTTCTTCAGAGAAATTAAAGTAGACGAATCAAGATTTCAGGAAGGTATATGGGCAGAATCCGAGTTCGTTTGGGTTCTCAGTAGTTGTTGCAAAACCGGACCGGAATCCTAGTCGCAGAAGGATTCCTTAGCTGAGTATTGAATCTTCGAACGGGCCTAACTGAGTGTCAGATATCGAAAATGGGTGATTCAAAGCCCAGATTCATCTAAACATCTGGGACTACAATTTTTATGAAGTGACTGAGCCCAAAAAATATCTTTTACATTGCGAGAATCCTGGTGCAAGCTGGAGACGAATTCTGTTTTCCATATCTGATAAGATTTGACAAATCTGGAAGTCTCTCTTCTAGGAAACGTCTAGGAAAGAAATTCCGTGATTCCTGGGAAGAATAAGGAAAACACATGTTATTTAATTAGAAGTTTTTAGGTTAAACGGGAGAGGCAGTAGAGTTTTTTCTTTTAGTTTTTTTTGCTTTCTACATCAAGATGTGCGGCTATTTCCTTCTTCAGTTCAAGGGGATTTTGAAGCCTAATTCATGTCTTGGTGTAACTTAACTTCAGTAACGTTGCTCAATCTCGTTTTTACTAGAATTGTTTATGTTATTCTGATTTAATTGTCTGTGATTCTTGTTTGAGTGATTTAGTTTTGGCCTGCTAAATTGTTTAATCAGAATTTACCTGTTAGAATTAGGAATTGTGATACGTAATCGTCCTTTTTCTATTCAACGAGTGACGCATGATGATAGCTGATTATGGACAAGTTTTTGGTCTATTGTCTTGAATAACATAACCTAAGTTAATAATCCGAGCTTGCGTGATTGTTGCTTAGATTGATCTATTCTCCTATTCTTAAGGCTGCCATTGATTAAATTTAGAGAGCTTGTTCTAGGTTGTTCAAGGGTTAGTATCTACTCGAAGAGCTTGTTTCAGTAGTGACAAACTAAGGGAGAATTCGGGTAACAGAGCTTGTTGTTTCCTAGGGTCAGTAGTTCAATAATGACGAGATAGAACAGTGTTACAGTTACTTTATGTCCAATGCATGTTTAGGTGGATATTGAACCGAGAACTTATTGTTTAACCTGATATTTTATTTCTCTGTTTTACTTTAGTTTGCCTTGATTACAAACCCCATTTCTTACTATTGTCAGGTTTACCGTTTAGAGTTTAATTTGCGTTTCATTATTTTATTGTTTTAGAATATAGAAATTATCGAGTCATTCCCTGTGGGATCGACCCTTGCTTGCCCTTTACACAATTCAGTAGTTAGGTTAGTAAGGTTATAATTTGGTGCATTCAGTAGTCATTGTCTTGTGATAATCATATTTTACACTATGATTTTGCATTGAATTTTGATAGGATTTAGGATACTTTTCATACAATTTGGGCTATAATTGCTACCTAATTCTATTAATTTGTCTTTGCAGGCCTAAACGGTGATTTTAGCATAAATGACAGTTTTGAGCGTAAATTGTGTAACTTGAGCTTGGAAACCGGAATGACCTGAATTTAGAAGCTTTGGAAAGCTAAGAAGAAGATCTACAACTTTTATGTTTTGGTTTTTCCTATTCTGACTGTACAAGGGTGAAAACTTGGCTTGAAGTTGTGAAAAGTACGCTGGGAACTGAAGAAAAATGTCTTTGGACGTGCTTCAGTATTTCTGCCATAACATGAGCTGTAGATCTCGGATTGTGTTGATTATTGAACTACCGGAAAGATAATTGAAAGGGCTACAATTCATATGTTTAACACTTTTTCAGATTCAGTTCTATCATGCTCATATTTGGCCCGAAAATATTCACCGTGGCGAAGCTTTGGATTTAAAAATAAAACGACGCTTTTGGCTTGCTAGGGCTTGATCCTTAGTAGAGAGGTATAAATTAGAGCGAAAAAGGAAGAGAAAGAGTCTTGGTTCGTCATTTGCGAGGCAGCTCATGGAAGGAGAAGATTATTGAAGATTTGGGCTTCAAATTAGAGAAGATTTCTCAATCTTTTGCTTGTTTTTCAATGATGAATCTTGATTCAGTTGGTTTTTGTTATTTATTTCGTTTTTGTGTATGAACTGAGTTGTTTAGCTAGGGTTTGATGTAACCTTGATACAATGATTCAAATTTATATGAATTGATTTACTTTGAGTTTTATTTCATGATTGAGTGTTTATCTTTTTGCTAATGACTTTTGGATGCTTGATCACCATTCAATTGTGTTGTTCATAATGAGACTGAGAAGTGATTTGTGATTATGCCTCTTGGGATAAACCGTAGATTAGCAAACGCTAGAGATAGGTTTAGCGATCTATGAAATCTAGACAGAATTCCATAAAGCTTAAAAGACTTTGAACTATTAATCTTCATTTTGTTGGGTGTGGAAGCTTAATAGGGATAATAGAGAAATGTAGCCTGAGAAGGTATGTTTTACAACTTAGGGAATTCGATTTTCAATCAAGGAATAGAACTTGGGCAATAGATTCTATGAATTGGATTAAAGTTCGAGGGGAAATCAACACCCTAGCATTTTTTTAGCATTGTTTAATTAGTTAAGTTGTTGGGTTTTGCTTTAATTTCATTATCATTCATTTATATTTTGTTAATTTGTATTTAGTTGTTAATTTTCCATCAATCCAACTTATTGTTTCTTCAATTAGGACTTAAACTAGGGAAATCAGTACTTAGTAACACTATCCTCGTGGGAACGATACTCTACTCATCATTATATTACTTGTGCGATTAGTATACTTGCTATAATTTGCATGTTTATGAAAACAACGCATCATCTTGGTGGTAGCATGCCGAATGCGTACTGCCTTGTGTTTATATCATAAATAATATCCATGGCAAATTGTATAATGCCTAACATTTAATCAATGACTTCTTTGAATTTTTAACTAGTAGCATGTAGATCGTCTAAGTTGATGTCAACTTTTTTGGAGAATTTTTGTTAATTCTGACGCCGCTTTAACCATTGATAAATCAAATGGGATACAAAATACAATCAAGTTTTATAAATATATGAAAGTGCTACATTTTAACAGTTTCTTATAGTTGTTTAGAAATAGACATAACATGAATGTGTAAATATAAACATGAAACGAACTTTAGACATAGGTTCATACCTTTTAGTTTCTTTGGTAGACAGTTAGAGTTGTCATCATTGGTGCTAATATTTGTTGCAGACTCTTTTGGTTGCAATGTTCTGTCAACCATTATGAAATTAACCTAGGGAAAAGTAATGAAAAATGAAAGCATAGAGATTTTCATACAATTTGAATGGGTGATTCTTTATCCTTATATGTAGATAAGTGTGAGAGGATTATTTAAATGAGAATAGGATACGAACATGTGGAAAATGAATAGACAACTCGTAATAAATAAACATGCCAATTGATGAAGTTTCAAAAACTCTTTGGATAACGTGATTCGAAACGATAGTTAATCATACAAGTACTAACAATAGGAAATGTAATGTTGATGCAATAACATATTAATTAAGTACTTAATTATGGGTTGGCGGGTGGATTTTTTCAATTAATAATGGTTCAGAAATTTTTTTAAATATGTAATAGGAATGATTATTGATAGCTATTGTTAATTGATATTATTCAGTAATGAGAAACTTTAAGTGAGAAATATTTATTATATTTTGATTGTAAAAGGAATGTGTACATTGGTTTTTCTTGCTGTCAAGTAGATTTGGATGAAGTAGATGGGGGTTCTTCTTTGTTTTACTTAACATAGTTCAATTCCTCTATAGCAAATGAATACTCCCCTGTTGTTATATCAAATATAATATTCATGGTAGATCACATGATGATTTTATATTTATTAAGTAGTTACTTTATTAAATTTGTCGGAACCACTTTAACTTTTTTACTTTTTTTAAAATTATAGTTCGCCGCTGTGCTTTGACATGACAATTGATACATACATACATACATACATACATATATATATATGTATGTATGTATATATATATATGTATGTATGTATGTATGTATGTATGTATGTTTTAAATTAATTGCATTATTTTAATTATTAATATTGTTATATTCATTTAATATAGAGGAGCATATCTAATTATTAGTTAAGTTTGTTTTCTAGTTTTGGTGAAATATTTTTTTAATTATACATAGTTTTACATTATGATTTTATTGTGAATTGTCGTTTTTTGGCGTCAAAATGTCTAACGTTTTAAAATGATGTCGTTTCATACATTGTTTTAAATAACTTGTCATTTCTTTTAAGTGTGGTTCGACCATAACTGGAAGGATATACACTTATCCAAATCCAGTGTATAATATATCAAATTAAAGCTCTATTTGTCTAGTTTCCCAAAATTCAAACCACTCATCAATTAGATTTTTATTGAGTAAGTTATGACCAATTTACTACTAACTGTTTAGTGAAAATGAGAAACAGGGGAAACCGAAATATGTGTGATGATAACATGAATGGTTCGGCAGCGGGTCTACAGTTATCCAAATTTAGCATATAATATATCAAATTAAAGTCCTGTCTGTCTAGTTTCCAAATATTTAAACCTCTTATTAATTGGATTTTTTTTTAGCAAGTTATGACCAATTTACTACCGACTGTTAAGTAGAAACCGAGAAATAGGGGAAACCGAAATGTGTGTGATGATAAAATGAATGGTTTGGAAATGGGTCTACAGTTATCCAAATTCATCATATAATAAATAAAATTAAAATGCTATTTGTCTAGTTTCCAAAGATTCAAACTACTTATCAATTGGAATTTTATTGAGCAAGTTATGGTCAATTTACAACTGACTATTCAGTGAAAACCGAGAAACAGGGGAAACTAAAATGTGTGTGATGATAAAATGAATGGTTCAGCAGTAGGTCTACAGTTATCCAATTTTAGTGTATAATATATCAAATTAAAGACTTTTCTACCTAGTTTTCAAATATTCAAACCTCTAATCAATTGGATTTTTCTTTAGCAAGTTATGACCAATTTACTACTAACTTTTCAGTGGAAACCAAGAAACAAGGGAAATCGAAATGTGTGTGATGATAAAATAAATGGTTTGACAGTAGGTCTACAGCTATCTAAATTCATCCTATAATATATCAAATTAAAGGGTTGTCTGTCTAGTTTTCAAAAATTCAAACCGCTCATGAATTGGAATTTTATTGAGCAAGTTATTGCCAATTTACTACTAACTATTCAATGGAAACTGAGAAATAGAGGAAACCGAAATGTCTATGATGATAAAATGAACGGTTCGGCAGTGGGTCTACAGTTATCCAAATGTCTGTCTAGTTTTTGAAGATTCAAACTGCTCATCAATAAGAATTTTATTGAGCAAGTTATGGCCAATTTACTACTGACTGCTTAGTGGAAACCAAGAAACAAGGGAAACTAAAATGTGTGTGATGATAAAATGAATGGTTTGGTAGTGGATCTATAGTTATCCAAATTAATCCTCAAATATATCAAATTAAATCCATGCCTATCTAATTTCAAAATATTCAAACCGCTCATCAATTGGAATTTTATTGTGCAAGTTATGGCCAATTTACTATTGACTGTTTAGTGAAAACCGAGAAACAGGGGAAACCAAAATGTGTGTGATGATAAAATAAATGGTTTGGCAATGACTATACAGTTATCCAAATTTAGCATATAATATATCAAATTAAAAACCTATCTATCTAGTTTTCAAATATTCAAACCTTTCATAAATTGGAGTTTTATTGAGCACATTATGACCAATTTACTACTGACTGTTCAGTGGAAATTGAGAAACAGGGGAAACTGAAATGTATTGATGATAAAAATAAACATTATTCAACATTTCTTTTAATAGGCAATAGTAATTTAAATGGTGGATTTTTTAAAGATAATAACAATTTGTGTGATGATAAAAATTAAACATTGTTCAACATTTTTTGAATAGGCAATAGTAATTTAAATGGTGGATATTTTAAAGATATAACAATGGTTGAGCATATTACAATGGTTCTGAATAATACAAATTGATCGGCATATTATAATGGTTCAACAATTTTTTGAATAGGCAATAGTAATATAAATAGGCATATTATTTCAATTAAACATTGTTAAGCATATTTTTTGCACTGGCAATAGTAATTTAAATGGTGGATTTTTTAAAGATAATAACAATGATTCCATAGATTTTTTTAAGATAATAATAATAGTTCGGCATATTACAAATGGTTTACTAAATTTACATGGTTTGACATCAAACATTAGTTGTTATTTATGAAACAAATAAAATTGGTTATATTTAGCAACAACATCTTTTCATGATATATGTGCATAACATAAAAAAAAATATATCAACAAAAAGAGAGAACAAATACAATTAAAACTACATATCAATATTTGTTTTCCTTTCTCATCACTAAAATTGAATTCGTTTTTATATCACAAATTCTTGCCTATCTATCTTGAAATGGTGAATGATACCAATCCTCACAGGTCATCATCACTTGATTTTCCTGAAACAGATGAAAATGAAGATGAAAAGATGGAGACAGTTATTGAAGGACAATTCCATTGAAAAATGAAAATTCTAAACTAAACAAAGAAATACAACTAAATATTATGCAACAACATCACAAAACTATCAAAAAAAAAAAAAAAAAAAAAAAGCACAACTACAATTAAATATCAAACATTAGTTGATATTTGTGAAATAAATGAAAATCGTTCTCCTTCGTTGAAACCATTAAATAGTGTTAGTGATTGATCTCCAGTAAGTAGCGGAAAAATAAAAAATAAATCAGAAATCAATCACCTTTTATGCCAAGATCTGGGTATCAATTAAATTGCTTACATGTTAAAACAAAAATTTTGTATGGTAGAACCGTAACGAGGGTATCAAGTGTTTCAAATATTGATAGTGAGAACCCTATGAGCATATATGGTGGCCATTCTAGAAATGTCCATAGCCCCAGTATTATTCTGACCAAGGGCACAGATAATATGGTAAGGCTATCATAGTGTTGAACGACATTGCCAAAAGGTAGTGACTGATCTCACTTGTCAAGGTTGTTTGCTGACAACCTGGTGCAACACATGGGTGTTTGTTGTAGGCAACTTCACTAGACTGACCTACCAGAGGATTCCATATAGATGGTAACCCTAGTGTCTATGGAACAAATCCTCTAACAAATGGTGCTGCATGTGATCCTTAGACTTAAGATCATTAGAGCACCTTGTGCACTGATTGGTGTAGTTTGACACTAGTCTAATGCATTTCTATTTAGAGTTGTCAATACAGTAGTGATTGGCTGCATCGAGGAGTGTCTCAAGACTATGGTGGATCGATAGATGATTCATCACTCCTGGGTACAGGAGAAGTTATCTCACTGCGCAATTCAGTAAATAACAATGACACTAAAACTATGGCCACAGTGGGATTGAGTTGTTGCTCAATCTAATTTATTATTCTTGTCATTGGTCCAATAACTGAATACAAACATATCGAGAGTAACTGAGGTTGACACTATTTCTGTACCTCAGTCTCGATGAGATAACAGATGATGAAAGGATTTGATTGCACGGTAACCATATCGTTGACCAGTAGCTACTTCACTGAATCTGAATCTATTAGGTGGCCATGATGCCTTGCTAGGAGCTAATCTTGGTCTGTATGTAGTGAGACGATTAATTGGTGTTAATCGCGATACTACTCACTGGTTGTATGATGAGAAGCCAACAGGTCACACACATAGAAGATAATTTGAGAATCAGTTTTTGCAAAGGGCATTTTCATCTTTTAGGATGAAAGGGTAATTTGGTAATCTCATAGTGCAATTAAATTTGCTGAGGTTGTTGCATATATTTAATTTAATGTTAAAATTAAATAAGTGAGATTATATTTAAATATATGTATGCATATATTTAAATGAATTATTACTATTATTAAGTGTTAATATATTTTTATATAAATATATTAATTGATTTTAATTATAATAATAATAATTAAAATAAAATACAAATTGAGAGTGTTTGGACACAAGGGCTTGTTTGGGTTGGAGTCCACTCCTATCCCTAAAGGGATTAGGGTTTAACACATGCACTATATAAGTGCACATGCGTTGAGAGAATTATTAATTCCATCAATCATTGAGAGAAAGAAAAGCTACCCTCTCTCCCTTCACTCTCACACCACCCCTTGGGTTTATTGAATCAAAGTTTTCCTTTGATTCAATTTGGTTCTTGAAGCTAAAGAGGATCTAGCAAATCTCTCTTTAGCTAGCTTTTCAGGTTATCTTCGTATGGATCACCGCTGGTTCGATTCTATTTTGAATCAGTAGCGAATTTGAGTCAGAGACAAAGTGAAAGAGCCTCCAAACGCACGTATGATCTCTGACCTTTATCTTGATAGTTTATATTTTTGCAGAATTTTTTATTTAACATATTGACTATATAATCTGTACTCTAATCTTAGGTTTTAGCGGAATCAATTTATCCTTCAAATTTTTGTTTTTTTGTTACGTTGGGTAGAGTACCAGGTTATATAGTTTAATCTGAGATTGATAACATGTGTTTGATAGATAACATGTTATTTTGTTAAATCTGTATATATTCTGTGTTGATGGGATGTTTTTGAGAAATCGATTGACTCAAGAAACTTGATAAATCTTGATTTGTTAATGATCTACAATTTTGGTATATTATGATGTGGATTTTCATTGATATCTGATGTTAAGATTGATTGCAAAATCAGTTTGGCGTTCTATGCGGTTGATTGAGCTAATCTGATGCAGATTAGCATATGCTCGTTGCGGCGATATAATCCATTGCTGCGGCGATCGTTGTTTGGCATACTCACTGATTGAAAATCAGTGCTTGCCATGGTGATATAATGCATCACTGCGGTGATCATTCTTTAGTGTGATCGTTTATTGAATATCAGCACACATTGTGGCGATATAACCTATTGTTGCGATGGTCGTAGTCTAAAGTGCAGGCTGACGAAAATCAGTGCTCGCTGTGGTGATATATCCCATCACCGCGGTGATCGCACATGGTGCATGTACGTGATGTAAGTCAGTGCACGCCGCGACGATATAACCCATCGTCATGGCAAACATACTTTCAAGTGCGTAGGGGCCTAAGTAAAATGTTTCAAAACTTTAGACCAACTTATAGATCTGCAAATTGTCAGAGGGTAATTATAATTTCACCCACCCAATTCAAAATTGATTGTTTTGAATGTATGCAAAGTACTTGTTTGAATATTCCATGGTGCCCGGTATATGAGCCATAGACCTATGGTGAATGTTTTAAATTTTTGGGTATGTATGATTGTAAATTTTAAATAGGGCGTGCATGCCATGCCTTTCTCCCCTTTCTCAATGTACATTCTATTTTTATCTCATTCCCCTTGAATGTAAAATTAGTTTAGGATTAATTTCACTGTAAATTTAGAATGATGTATTTTGTAATGTACTTGAAGACGGAGCAAGGATGAGACAATCATACTTGAAGACTCAAGATATTTATTACAGGACCCTTAGGTGACCCATTGATTCCTCCAGGTTTGAGGAAATCAGTTTTAGCTAGGCTATGTACCGGCACATTTATATTTTGTTTAGAATGCATGCTAAGATTGAATGTTTCAAAACATGCCAAACGATGTCATTCTAACAAAGATAAAAACTAGTGAGACATAAAATAAAAACCCTCAAATAAAGTAAGTCACGAAAGCCTTTCATCACCATGGGTTTAATCAAACCACTGTTCGTTGGAATCTTGTTCGCCAAAGCGAAGGGTACGCTTCTACTAGTGGGAGGTTAAAGCTCATTGGAGTTTTCCTTAATGGTGATAGGTCAACTTAAAATGACTGTTTTGCTTGTTTGCTAAAGCGACAATTGATAAACATGTCATAGGCATAGTAGAGAAGTACACTTGTTATGTGTATGTGTATGTGGTGACATGTAGTGTCCATTCTACTGATACTGATAATCATACTGGAGTACACTTGTTATTCTTTCTCTACTCTTACTCTATTTTTCTCTCTGTTCTTTCTTTGTTCTTTCTCTCTGTTCTTTCTATTCTAATTTCCCACTACTCAGATAATGGGCATGGTATTATGCATATATATATTGCAAATGCACAAATGTATAAAATATGCATTTTCTTTTCTATTTTTCTTATTCTGTTTTCTGTTTCTGTTCTCTGTATTTCTTTCTTTGCTTCCTTTTCTAGTCTTTCTTTCTTTCTATTCTTTCTTTTCTTTTCTTTCTTTCTATTCTTTCTTTTCTTTCTCATTCTTTTCTTTTCTTTCTTATTCTTTTCTTTTCTTATTCTTTTGCTGATCAAACTCGGTTGAGGCATGGATTTGGAACCTTAGCCGTGTGAGCGTAGTCTTTTTTCTTGTGTACAGCCCTCATCCACATGCACGCTTATGGAATGTACCAATTGTTCTTTCTTCTTCTTAGGCCGCTCACTAAAGGCGGCTTGCATGTGGGGAAAATTCTTGTCACTCACGGTTCCCCATCACAACAACCTTTTCTTCTTTTTATTTTTTTATCTTTTTACACTTCTTTAAATAAAATTCAGATTTGGAACTTCTTTAATATTCTCATTTCTTTCTATTTACTCTTTAACATTCTTTAGTGTTTTTTCATGCTCTTATGAATATGTATGCATGTAGGTGGTTTCATGCTTATAATTCTTTCTAAATTCACATGTTTAGATTGTTAGTGAACGACCCACTTACGCAGTGGAAAACAAAAACATAAATGACATGGATCGTTCCTTAGAACCAAGATCCGGGTATAATATCATAGTTTATACAATATATAAATTAAATCTGCAGAAAATCAGATTCAAGGTTCAATAATCTTACGCACGTTTGGAGGCTCCACCAACTTTGTCCTTGAATGTTTTTGCTACTGACCCAAGTGTAAGATCGAACCGACATAGTCCACATGAGGACAATCGCAAGGAACTAAGGAGGGATTTGCTAGATCCTCCTTAGCCTTAAGAAACAAGAAGAAAAATCAAAGAAGAACTTTGATTCTTTGCAAAACAAAAGTGGCGTGAGAGTGAGAGTGTTTTGGGGCTGTGTATTTTCCTTTTCAATGAAAGAATGAATGAAAAAAAATTCTCACATTTTTCAATTAACACTTTTCTTTTATAGTGTTATTTTACTTGCCCTCTTCCCATATGGAATGGGCTTGGGCTCCAACCCAAACACCCCCTAATTAGATATTTATTTTAATTCATCATTATCTTCAATTAAAATCAATTAATATATTTAATATATATATTAACATTTAACAATAATGATAATTTATTTAAACATATGAGAACACATATTTAAACGTAATTTCACTTATCTAATTTTTCTAATAAATTAAATAAAGGCTACCACCTCGGCAAATTTAATTGCATTATGAAATTACCAAAATACCCTTTCGCCCAAAAAGATGAAAACGCCCTTCTTTCTTCCTGGCTCTTAAATTATCTTCTATGTGTGTGACCCATAGGCTCCTCATCATATCGGCAGTGTATAGTATCGCGATTAACACCAATTAATCATCTTACTAATACACAGACCAAGATTAGCCCCTAGCAAGGCATCATGGCCACCCGATAGATTCGGATTCAGCAAAGTAGCTACCTGTCAACGATATGGTTACTGTACAATTCGATCCTTTCATCATACGTTATCTCAACGAGACGAAGGCATAGAAATAGTGTCAACCTCCGGTTACTCTCGATATTATGTATTCAGTTTCTGGACCAATGACCTGTATTATAAACCGGATATGTAACGCCCCACTTGAGGTACGTAGTAAATTATGTTATATGTTTGAATGTTTATTGCTTTGTTCTCATTTGAGCTTGTATGTCGTTATTTTTAGCTGGTTGGCCCTCAGTTGGTTTGGTTGAGTGTTTGCCCTGATTTTGGTTGAGTTTTGGTGAAGTTTGGAATTTCGGTCTTCGCCACAGCGATGTTAGGTTTGTAATTGTAGTGTCAGCCCTGTAACTTTTCACCGGGGTGATGGAACTTTCTTCGCCGCGACGACAGGATGATAGAAAAGTTTATTGAGGTTTCTAGAGAATTCGCCATAGGGGTAAAATGACCTTTCTACCCTAAATTAGCAGGAAGAGTGGGGAGTGAATTGTAAGGAAATTTTATGGAGAATATGTTAGAGTGGGGGTGTGCTTGTAATGATTTAAAGGACAAGGATGGAATTTTCAAGGAAGAACAAGGGCAATATGGGAATGAATGAAGAAAGTTTGAGCTAAAAAGGGGATAAGCTTCATAAACCCTTCATTCATTCTTCTTCCACCGCCATACTCTTTCACCATTTCCTCTCAACTCTTCCTTCAAGCTTTCAAGGATCTTTGAGGGCTTTTAGTTGGATCTTGGTAGAGAATTAATCTAAGGCATCATAAGGTAAGGATTCTTGCTTTAAATGTGAAGTTTTGCATATATTTGTATATGGAAGTCTTATGGTGTTATTGTTTAAAGGGCAGAGAAGAGACAAGCATTGTAAAGGAAAGGAAAGTGCTAGTGAGATCTCTCCATTACAAGGTAAGCAAATCCCAATCCAAGTTGATATTTGAGAACTCTTTGAGTAGAGATTTAGTAGAAATTGTAGAGATTTAGTAGGAATTGTGTATGCATGTTAGATGATATGTTATTGAGAATTGAGATGAAGATGAATAATTGCTTTGTGGTTGGTAAATACACTTCAATCATAAGAAGTGTGATGTGTGATGAGTATGTAGTTTGAGATGAAATTAGAGGAGATTGAGAAATCTCTTTGGAAGTGTTATGTTGTGACAGGAATTATAGCTTGGTGAGGGAGTTTCCTCCCATTTTGGATGGTTCAAGAGAGGGATAGAACCATAGATAAAGTAGAGTTTATGTATGCATACTAGTTGATTGATGAAATGCCTAAAAAAATCATGAGTAGTAAACATTAATTCTTGCAACATTGCATGTTGGCATTTCATGAGTACATTAGTGGAGAAGATTAATTGTGCATTGAGAAGTGGCTTGAGAAAGAGTAGGGAACTTTGTGTATAAACTACTCTAAGAGTAGAGAGAATGAGAAAAGTACCGAAAACGGGTTGGTGCTTTGTGATCTCCACCCGGTAGTTACTCAAAATGGGTTGGTGCTTTGTGATCTCCACCCGAACGTCACGAAGAGTGGGTTGGTGCTGTGTGAACTCCACCTAGCCGTGCCTTCGATAAGATGAGGTCGTGACATGTAGCAGAAATTAAGTAAGAGAGTTGTGTGAAAGAGAAATAAATGAGATGAGAAAAGTGTAAGGAAAGAATTAAGAGAAAGAGTTACGGGGACAGTCGAGTAGAGGATTTACTTATTGAGAATTATTTTGTGCTCACCCCATTGTTTTCTTTGTGATCGCAGGATCTAGGTGAGAACACGGTTGGATGGGCGTCGGTAAGCAAGGAGCAATAGCTACACTGTCCGCTGTTTTAATGGCATTTTGTAAATGATAGTGTTATTTTGTATAAAGAATGTTTATGTGTAAAAGAAAATTTTGGGCCCATTTACTTTTACTAATATAAATGTATTTTACTTACTATATCGCTATGAGTATCCTAGTATAAAGCAGTCATTACATTTTTGGTATCAGAGCAAAGATTTTGGGATTTGATAGTGTACTATTCTCATCGCTACGACGTCCGATAACCGCTGTGTGAGTTAATTTTTTCCTTACTATACGTGTTTCTCAAATTGATTAAAGGTGATTGTTTTGTAGATGAGGCATAGTAACCGAAAACGTGGTAAGGGTGTGATGAATGAGGGAGAATCTTCTAACCCACCAGAAGCTATACCCCCTCCCTTAGATGAAGCTAGAGTTATGGGGATTATATAGCAAGTTATGGCAGAAACCCAAGGCAGAGTTGTAACCCCCGTGCAAGTACCACCAGCTACGAATGTAGGAAGAGAACAACCGGTACCTCCTCCACTACAGAACAGAGTTGAACCAATTTATGGTCTTCCCAGTCAACATCAACCCTCAAAGTTTAAGGGTACTACGGACCCAGGAATAGCAGAAGAATGGTTTAGGTCCGTAGAGTGAACAACACGTTTATTCCCCATGACGGACCGGGAGAAGATCCGGTATGCGAGTTTCTTGTTTCGGGGTGATGCTCGAATTTGGTGGGAATTAATGGAAGAAACCCATGATGTGGCAACGATGACTTGGGAAGAGTTCGAGCAAGAGTTTGAGGCTGAGTATCGAACAGAGGACCGAGTTCATGAGAAGGTCCAAGAATTTATCAGTTTACAGCAAGGGTCTAGTACCGTGAAGGAGTACTCAGTGAGATTTAACTCCCTTGCAAGATTTGTACCATGAATAGTTAGTACTTCGGCATTGAGAAGAGATAAGTTTGTACATGGGTTGAAGCCGAAGATAGCGCAGGATATAATGACGAGTTTCGATCCCCCTCATACTTATAGTAAGGCTTTGAGGCGAGCAATGAGGGCGGAAATCTTTGAGAATAAAATTCCCCTAGTAGGTTCCTCGACAGGAGGACCAAGTGAACCACCTTCCGCCCTGCATAGAGAGAAATTAGAGGGTGTGAAAGGCAAAGAAATGAAGAATCAGAAGAAGAAGTTTCAATTTAGACAAAACAAAAGAGAGTGGAAGAATAAGCGGCCTCGGACGGAAGGGTTTCCTCTTTGCCCTAAATGTGGGAGGAACCACCCAAGAGAGTGTCTGAGAGACCAGAGGGTGTGTTTTAGGTGCCAACAGCTAGGGCAGTTGATGAGAGATTGTAAAGCTCCCCTTCCACCACCCGCACAGAGTTCTGAAGGTACTACGAATGCCAGAGTGTTTACAGTGGTATAGGGTGAAGCAGAAGCTAGTCCATCAACCGTTACTGGTCAGTTATTATTCCATTCTGTTCCTTTGTATGCTTTAATTGATTCAGGAGCCACTCATTCTTTTATATCTTATGGGATGATTGAGAGGTTAGGTTTGAAACCTACTAGAGTGACTTAACCCATTAGGATAGAGTTACCCAATGGGGTTAGTGTTCTGACGCATGAGATATTGTCAGGAGAGTCTGTAATGATTCAAGGTTGAGAATTATAAGTTGATTTAATAGTTTTTGACATGCCCGACTTTGATGTGATATTGGGCATGGATTTCCTAGGGAGATATGGGGTAGAGATTGATTGTCGGAAGAAGAAAGCATGATTTAATCTCGATAATGGAGATAAATTTAGTTTTGGAGAGAGCCATCAGTTGAGCATGTTGATTAGTAGTGTGAAGGCTAGAAAGATGTTGAGAAATGGGTGTTCGGGATATATTGCCCATGTAGTGTAGAGTGGTGATGTTCCACAGCCAGAGATTCAGAGGGTGCCAATAGTTCAAGATTTTCTAGATATGTTTCCGGAAGAGTTACCGGGTTTGCCTCCAGAAAGGGAGGCTGAGTTTAGTATTGAATTAGCACTAGGGACAGCACCAATATCCAAAGCCCCTTATCGAATGGCCCCAGCAGAGCTTCAGGAATTAAAGAAGCAACTTCAAGAGCTTTTGGACAAAGGTTTTATCCGACCGAGTCATTCTCCCTGGGGAGCTCCAACTTAGTTTGTGAAGAAGAAAGATGGGTCACTACAGATGTGTATCGATTATAGAGAGTTGAATAAAGTGACAGTGAAGAATAAGTACCTGCTACCTCGTATTGATGATTTGTTCGATCAGTTGAAAGGCGCTGTAGTGTTCTCTAAAATTGATTTGAGATCAGGGTACCATCAGGCAAGAGTGGCTGAGCAAGATGTGGCTAAGACTGCCTTCCGTACAAGGTATGGGCATTATGAGTTTGTAGTAATGTCGTTTGGTTTGACTAATGCCCCAGTAGTTTTTATGGACTTGATGAACTTGGTATTCCATGATTATTTGGATTGGTTTATATTGGTTTTCATTGATGATATCCTGGTTTATTCTAAGTCGAGGGAAGAGCATGAGGAATATTTGAGGATAGTGTTGCAACGATTGAGAGAAAGAAAGTTGTACACTAAATTTTCTAAGTGTGAGTTTTGGCTTGATCAGTTGATATTTTTGGGCCATACTGTGTCTAAGGAAGGAATTTCAGTGGATTCGAGTAAAATGCAGGCAATCCTTGAATGGCAGAGGCCGAGAAAAGTGAAAGAACTCAGAAGTTTCTTAGGCTTAGCAGGTTACTACCAGCAATTTGTAGCAGGGTTCGCCCAATTGGCTAAACCGTTGATAGCTCTTACCAAACAGAGAACTCTTTTTGTATGGTTAGAAGCATGTGAAGAGAGCTTTCAGGAGTTGAAGAAAAGATTAATGACAGCTCCCGTGTTAGTGTTACCACAGGAAGGTGTAGATTATGACATTTATACAGATGCCTCACTGCAAGGACTTGGTGCTGTGTTAATGCAATTAGGTAGGGTGATAGCATATGCCTCTCGGCAATTGAAAGAGTATGAGACGAGATACCCTACACACGATTTAGAGTTGGCAGCTGTGGTCTTCGAACTAAAGATTTGGAGGCATTACCTTTATGGTGCCAAAAGTAGTATCTACACTGATCATAAGAGTTTAAAGTACTTCTTTGGCAGCTGTGTATGTTATGCTATTGAGAAATTGGGTTGAGATGAGTATTTGTTTTATGGTTGTTGATTACACTTCATTGATGATAAGAGTTAATATGTGATGAATATGTAGTGATGAGAGGATGTAGTTGGGATGAACTTGGAGGAGATTGATAAATCTATTTGGAAGTGTAATTTTATAACAGGGATTATGATTTTGTGAGGCAGTTTTCTCCCATTGTGGATGGTTCAAGAGAGAAATAGAACTATAGATAAAGTAGAGTGTATGTATGCACACTAGATGTTTGATGAAATGCCATGAGTAGTAAACTTTAATTCTTGCAACATTGCATACTGGCATTCCATGAGTGTATTTGAGGAGAAGATTAGTTGTGCATTGAGAAGTAGCTTGAGAAAGAGTAGAGAACTTTGTGAATGAACCACTCTAAGAGTAGAGAGAATAAGAGAAATGCTTAGAAACGGGTTCGTGCTTTGTGATCTCCACCAGTTACTCAAAACGGGTTAGTGCTTTGTGATCTCCACCCACAAGTTACGAAAAACGGGTTAGTTCTTTGTGATCTCCACCCAAACGTCACGAAGAGTGGGTTGGTGCTGTGTGAACTCCACCCAGCCGTGCCTCCGGTAAGATGAGGTCGTGACATATAGCAAAGGTTAAGTAAGCGAGAGCTGTGTGAAAGAGAAAATAGTAAATGAGATGAGAAAAGTGTAAGGAAAGAATTAAAAGAAAGAAGTTACGGGGACAATTGTAGAGGATTTACTTACTGAGCATTATCTTGTGCTCACCCCATTGTTTTCTTTGTGGATGCAGGATCTAGGTGAAACGCGGTTGGACAGGTGTTGGCAAACGAGGAGCAATAGCTACACTGTCCACTGTTTTAATATCGTTTTGTAAATGATAGTTTATTTTGTATAAAGAATGTTTATATGTAATAAAAGAAAATTTTGGGCCCATTTACTTTTGTTAATATACATGTATTCTATTGATATATTTCTATGAGTACCCTAGTATAAAGCAGTCATTACAAACTTATCCATGAGAAGTTGTGTTGGTGTATTTGATGTTTGATGAATGTTTGGATGTGAATTGGAAGAATTGGAGTAGAAATTTTGGAGTGTATATTTTGGGCAGATTTGGCGTTAAATATGGAAGGTTTTATTCCCAATTTTTGGTGGCTTAGAAAAGAGATAGAAGTGTAGCCAAATTAGAGTTGTTTGTGCATATAAGTTGTTTGATGAAATGTCAAAGAGAAGTGTTTGTATGAGTATGATTATGTGTTATATTAGATGAGTTTGTAGATGGTAAAGAATGACATGTTTGCATTCCATACGTTATTGTTATAGTAGATGCCCTAGAGCCAATAAATTATTGTAGAATTGACTCTTTGTGATAATGTTCATTAATCAATAAAAGGCGTTTTATTCTATATCGCGTAAATCATTATTATTGCAATATGTATTGATATATGTCCTTAGAATGGTAGAACCATGACGAGGGTATCAAGTGTTTCAAATCTTGATAGTAAGAACCCTATGAGCACATATGGTAGCCTTTCTAGAAACGTCCGTAGCCCTAGTATTATTCTAAAGTAAGGGCACAGATAATACGGTAAGGCTATCATAGTGTTGAACGACCCTGTTGAAAGGCAGTGACTGATCTCACTTGTCGAGGTTTTTTGGTGACAACTTGGTGCAACACATGGGTGCTTGTTGTAGGCGAATACACTACAGCAAGTTCACTGGACTGACCCACCAGAGGATTCCATATGGATGGTAACCCCAGTGTCTATGGAACAAATCCTCTAACGAGTAGTGGTGCATGTGATCCTTAGACTTGAGATCACCGGAGCGCCTTGTGCACCGATTGGTGCAGTTTGACATTAGCCTAACGCAGTTTTATTCAGAGCTGTCAATACAATGGCGATTGGCTGCATCAAGGAGTGTATCAAGACTATGGTGGATAGACAGAGGATTCATCACTCCCGGGTATGGGAGAAGTTATCTCATGGCGCAATTCAATATATGGCAATGACTCTAAAACTGTGGCCAAAATGGGATTGAGTTGTTGCTCTATCCAGATTATAATACAGGTCATTGGTCCAGAAATTGAATACATAATATCGAGAGTAACCGAAGGTTGACACTATTTCTATGCCTTCGTCTCGTCGAGATAACACATGATGAAAGGATCGAATTTTACGGCAACCATATCGTTGACAGGTAGCTACTTTGCTGAATCTGAATCTATCGAGTGGCCATGATGCCTTGCTAGGGGCCAATCTTGGTCTGTGTATTAGTGAGACGATTAATTGGTGTTAATCGCGATACTATATAGTATCGGTATGATGAGGAGCCTATGGGTCACACACATAGAAGATAATTTAAGACTCAGGAAGTAAGAAAGGTGTTTTCGTCTTTTTAGGCGAAAAGGAATTTTGGTAATTGCACGGTGCAATTAAATTTGCTAAGGTCGTAGCCTTTATTTAATTTATTGAAAAAAATTAAATAAGTGAAATTACGTTTAAATATGTGTTCGCATATATTTAATTAAATCATCATTATTGTTAAATGTTAATATATAGATTAAATATATATTAATTGATTTTTAATTGAAATAATGATGAATTAAAATAAATATCTAATTGGGAGTGTTTGGTAACATGGGGTGTTTGGGTTGGAGCCCAAGCCTATTCCATATGGGAATAGGGCAATTAGAAACATCACTATAAAAGAAAAGTGTTAATTGAAAGAAAATAAGTCATTCATTATTTTCAATTCATTGAAAAGAAAAAAGCTACAGCCCCTAAACTCTCTCACGCCATAATTGATTTTTGCCTAAAATCAAACACTCTTCTTTTCTTCTTGATTCTTAAAGCTAAGGAGGATCTAGCAAATCCCTCCCCAGTTCTTTGTGATTGTCTTCGTGTGGACTACGTTGGTTCGATCTTACACTTGGGTCGATAGCAAAAACATTCAAAGACAAATTTGGAGGAGCCTCCAAACGTGCATATGTTTTTCTAAACTCATGATTAATTTATGCAGATTTTTACTTTAATATAAACTGTAAAATTATACCTTTGATCTTGGCTCTTTGGAATGATCCTTGTATTATGTTTTTGTTTTCCGCTGCGTATATGGATCGTTTCCTAACGGTTATAATCATTATTCAACACCAAATCCGTCAACAATTCTACATAGAACACATATATATGCATAAAAGAAATTCTCTGCACAATATAACTTAAATCATACTTAGGGTAGGATTTACTTACCTTATATGTGAGCAATCCAACACTTTAAAAATCTTCTTTGATCTAACTCTCTTTCTCTTAAATCCTATGAACATAAATCATCAAAATTCAACACTTTAAAAATTAAAACTCACTTCTTGGTGCAAGGATCTTACCTAAGGATGCACATAAGTTGTTTGATGAAATGTCAAAGAGAAGTGTTTGTATAAGTATGATTATGTGTTATATTGAGATGAGTTTGTAGATGGTAGAGAATGACATGTTTGCATTCCATGTTGCATTATTGCATCTAAACATGTGAATTTAAGAAGAAATATATGCATGAAACTATCTACATGCATACATACTCATAAGAGCATGAAAAAGCACTAAAGAATGTTAAAGAGTAAATAAAAAGAAAAGAGAATATTAAAGAAGTTCAAATCTGAATTTTATTTAAAGAAGTGTAAAAAGATAAAAAGAAGAAAAGGTTGTTGCGATGAAGAACCCGTGAGTGACAAGAAGAATTTTCCCCACATGCACGCCGCCTTAGTGAGCGGCCTAAGAATAAGAAAGAAGAATTGGTACAGTTCGTAAGAGTGCATGTGGAGGAGGGCTGTACCCAAGAAAGAAGAATACACTCACACGGCCAAGGTTCCAAATCCATGCCTCAACCGAGTCCGATCGGCAAAAGAGTAAGAATAAGAAAGAAAAGAAAAGAATGAGAAAAAAAAGAAAAGAAAGAAAGACTAGAAAAGGAAGCTAAAAAAGAAATATAGAGAAAAGAAACAGAAAACAGAATAAGAAAACAATAGAAAAGAAAATGCATATTTTATACATTTGTGTATTTGCATTATATATATATATGCATAATACCATGCCCATTATCTGAGTAGTGGGAAATCAGAATAGAGACAGAATAGAGAGAAAAACAGAGTAAGAGTAGAGAAAGAATAGAGAAGAAGGGGGAAATGTGAAGTAAGGAAAGAAATTCAGAAGTTAAGCAAAGGAAAGAGAAGGGTAACATAGCGGGTTTACTTACTGAGCAATTAGTGCTCACCCTGTTGTTTTCAATGTTTTTGCAGGAAACAGGTGAGATGCGGTCACTTGAAACATCACGCAGCGGAAGGGTTGGGCAAAACTATCAAGTTAATAGTTTGAGACTTTATTATGTTTTGTAAAGATTTGTATATAAAGAAAAATCAAATATGGGCCCAAAATTTTATACTCGTTTATATATATTTAGTAAGTTTAACTGTTATTTTATGAGTATACTAGCTAGAAAGAGAGTCATTGCAACTCTCTTTCTAGCTAGTATACTCATAAAATAACAGTAAAAACTCATTAAATATATATAAGAAAATATATAAACGAGTATAAAAGTATGGGCCCATATTTAATTTTCTTTATACACAAAACTTTACATAATATAACAAAGTCTCAAAATAGTAACTCGATGGTTTTGCCCAACCCTTCCGCTGCGTGATGTTCCAAGTGACTGCATCTCACCTGTTTCCTGAAAAAACATTAAAACAATAGGGTGAGCACTAATTGCTCAGCAAGTAAACCCGCTATGCTACCCATCTCTCTCCATTGCTTAAATTCTAAATTTCTTTCCTTTCTTCACACTTCCCCATTCTTCTTTATTCTTTCTCTACTCTTACTCTGTTTTTCTCTCTGTTCTTTCTCTATTCTAATTTCCCACTACTCAGATAATAGGCATGGTATTATGCATATATATATTGCAAATGCAAAAATGTATAAAATATGCATTTTCTTTTCTATTTTTCTTATTATGTTTTCTGTTTCTTTTCTCTGTATTTCTTTCTTTGCTTCCTTTTCTAGTCTCTCTTTTCTTTTCTAATCTTTCTTTTCTTTCTTTCTATTCTTTCTTTTCTTTCTCATTCTTTTCTTTTCTTACTCGGTTGAGGCATGGATTTGGAACCTTGGCCATGTGAGTGTATTCTTCTTTCTTGGGTACAGCCCTCATCCATATGCACTCTTACGGACTGTACCAATTCTTCTTTATTCTTCTTAGGTCGCTCAGCGTGCATGTCGGGAAAATTCTTCTTGTCACTCACGGTTCCCCATCGCAACAACCTTTTCTTCTTTTTATCTCTTTACACTTCTTTAAATAAAATTCAGATTTGGAACTTCTTTAATATTCTCATTTCTTTCTATTTACTCTTTAACATTCTTTAGTGTTTTTTCATGCTCTTATGAATATGTATGCATGTAGATGGTTTCATGCTTATAATTCTTTCTAAATTCACATGTTTAAATGCAATTATGCAATATGGAATGCAAACATGTCAATCTCTACCATCTACAAACTCATCTCAATATAACACATAATCATACTCATACAAACACTTCTCTTTGACATTTCATCAAACAACTTATGTGCACAAAGCAACTCTAATTTGGCTACACTTCTATCTCTTTTCTAAGCCACCAAAAATTGGGAATAAAGCCTTGGCTGCCGGCATCTATAACATACATTTCGGCCCAAATCTCTAAGACACTCCCCATAATGATTTTTTCCACACCTCTGACACTGGGGAACTTCAACAATTCTCAGCCTCTTATTCTACCAATCCCTTCTGTTCTTCTTGGGTTGAAATCTTTTCTTATTTCTCATCTCTCTATTTGTGGGGGCATAAGCTCTATCTCTCTGTGGAGCAAGAGGTGGAACACTAGGGGCTACTGTTGATGGAGTTGCTGGGGTTAGCTTATTCACAAATATTTATGCCCGTAAGGTTTGTTCCAAAGCCTCACTGTATGTTTGAGGGGGTTGGGCACTGGCCATCACATCTCGGGCTATTTCTGGTTTCAGCCCATGCACGAACTTATCCCTTCTTAATTCTTGTGTACTCACTACACCTGGCGCAAACCTTGCCAAGGAATTGAATTTCACTGAGCTTGTCCCCTGTTGTAAACTGATAAACTCCTAAATCTTTTCATGAACTCGATTAACTATTCTATATTCTGCCTCCAACAATCTTCTGAAATCTCCCCAGGTCATCGAGGTTATATCATGAGTATCCTCCATCAATTCCTACCATATACGAGCATCGCCCCTAAATAGGAAACTAGCATGCTAAATCTTCTCCCGATTTGATATAACATAATATTATTTATAGTTTCCCATTTTACCTTTGCACTTTCTATGAAATTCCATCTATGTCCCTTAGTCAATTACCATAATGCCCTCATTTTTATTGCATTCTCCATGAAATTCTATCTCTTTTCACTCCCTACATTTTTAACTAATTATGAGTGAAAATGTCATTTTACCCCTAATTAGAATTTAAGGGATTTTCTTCATTCTTTTTCAAGATAACTTTAACAAAATTCAACTAAAGGTATAAGGGCATAAGTAAAGCTACATACCTCGATGTGGGTGTTACAGATAAGGAGCCTACGGGTCACACACATAGAAGATAATTTAAGAACCAGTTTATAAGAAGGGCGTTTTCATCTTTTTAGGCAAAAGTTGGTAATCTCACAGTGCAATTAAATTTGCTGAGAT
The DNA here is from genome assembly GCF_008641045.1 of Pistacia vera. NCBI lineage: Eukaryota > Viridiplantae > Streptophyta > Magnoliopsida > Sapindales > Anacardiaceae > Pistacia > Pistacia vera. The sequence continues at coordinate 4,804 of NW_022196153.1, read as the reverse complement.
CATAGCCTTTATTTAATTTGATATTAAAATTATATAAGTGAGATTACGTTTAAATATGTGTTCGCATATATTTAAATAAATTATCATTATTGTTAAATGTTAATATTATATATATATATATATTAATTGAATTTAATTAAGATAATGATAATTAAAATTAAAATATCTAAATGGGGCTGTTTGGATACAAGGGGTGTTTGGGTTGGAGCCCAAGCCTATTCCATGATAGAATAGGGCAAAGTGTGCACTATATAAGTGCAACCCTTTGTGAATTAATTAAATCATTTCATTCAATCATTAATATAAAATATTCCAGCCCCCTTTCTCTTCTTCCCACGCCAGATTGCTTTTTTGCTTAAATCAAATATCTTTTGATTTCTTCTTGGTTCTTAAGGCTAAAGAGGATCTAGCAAATCCCTCTTTAGTTCCTTGGGGTTATCTTCATGTGAGCATCATTGGTTCGATCCTACTCTTGGGTCGGTAGCAAAATCTGTTCAGAGACAAGTTGGAGGAGCCTCCAAACGTGCGTATGATTTCTTAACTCTAGACTAAATTTTCTACAGATTCTTATTTAATGTATAAACTGTAAATTTGTGCCTTGATCTAGGTTCTAAGGAACGGTCCATGTCGTAAATTTTTTTGTTTTCTGCTGCCATGACTTGATCGTTTCCTAACAACTTCACCATGGCCCAAATGCGTGTTCCCAGTCGCTTAACATTTCTTGCAATCACGCAGCGGTGAAGTTTTATTTTGCCATGACGCACTTACGTATTCTAGGCTTATGAAACTCTACGTCATGGTGCAGAAGAACTGTACTGCGACGCAAATCACAGTTTCCAGAATATTGTTCATGCGCGAGTATTATGAAAACGATCCAATGTGAATTCCTCAATAAATCCAATCAATATATTAATCAATTTAAGCAATTTTAACACATTGAAAAACTTAAACATGCATTTTCAAGCAATCAATTCAGTTAATCAATCAAAAACATATTTTAAATATATACAATCAAGGCCGTAGGCTCTGATACCACTGTTAGTAAATCAATGAACAAAGGTAGCCAAAAACAAAAATTTTCGCCCATCGATTACTCTGATTTCGCCTGTAACGCCCACATTGAGGTAAGTTATTTATGCTTTTATGCCTTTAATTCCTTGAGTTTTGCTTGTGTTAAGGTGAAAGATTGAAAATTGGGAAATTGCAGACTTCGCTGCGGCAAAGGAAGTTTGTCGCCGCGGCAACAAACTCTCTGCCCAAACTGTGTTCTAGAATTTGTAGGCTTCACCACGGCGCATAGTAAATTTTGCCGCAGCGACGTATACTCTGGAATGCTTCTTCGAGGTGAAGAAGAATTTTCGCCGGGGCAAAGAACTGGTTGGAAATCTTGAGAAGATTCTAGAGAAAATTTCCTTAAGGGAAAAATGACCATTCTATCCCTAATTAGTTGTAAATGTGGGGAGTGAAAAGTAAGGAAATTTCATAGAGAATACAATGAAGGTGAGGGCATTCTTGTAATTGACTAAAGGATAAAGATGGAATTTCCAAGAAAGCATAGGGGCAAAATGGGAAAGTATGCATATTAATATGAGATATCAAGGATTCAAGCATAAAAACCCTATCATTCTCTACACCTCACATGCCACTCTCATCTTCAATTCTCTCAATTTGCTTCACCAACTTTCAAGGTATTTTAGAGGACTTTTGGTTGGATTTTTGGTAGTGATTCAATCTTAAGCATCCAAAGGTAAGAGTTCTTGTAAAAGATGTGAGATTAATTTTTAAAGCATTGAGTTCTTATGGTTTATATGCTTAGGATTTTAGAGAAAGAGGAAGTCTACCAAAGAGAAAGAAATTCTAGTGGAAGTACTCAAGTTCAAGGTATGTAAATCCAACCCTAGCCTTTGATTTGAGAAATCCTTTAGTAGAGAATTTCCTTATATGTATTTGTATGCTCAAGTATTGAGAATTGATAATGATATGGATGTTGAGTGTGGTTTAAACTCCACCATGAGAAGTAGTGTTTAGTATGAGATGAATTGGTGGAAGTTTAAAGAAGTTATGAAGAAGTTGAAATAGAATTTTGAAGTGTGAATTTCCTAGCCAGGTTTAAGATTAATTGTAGAGAATTGTGTTGCAATTTTGGTAGCTACAATAAAAGATAGAAGAGTAGTTAATTTAGTGCTTATTTGTGCATACCACTTGTTTGATGAAATTCCAAAGTGAAGTGCATGTATGGTTATGATAGTATAATAATTTGAAATGAGTTTGTAGATGGCAGAGAAAGTAGAGAATGACATGTTTTCATGTCATATTGCATCTTTGCATCTAATTAAGAATTGAGAAAGAATAATAAAAAGAATCCATCTACATGCATACATGCATACAAGCACACTAAAGAACAAAAAGAAAGAAAGAAAAGCACTAAAGAATAAAGAGAAAGAAAGAAAAGCACTAAAGAACAAAGAGACAGAAAGAAAAGTGCTAAAGAAAAGAAAAGAAAGGTTGTTGCAATGGGGAACCCGTGGGTGACAAGAAGAAGAATATTCCCACGTGCACGCCGCCTTCAGTGAGCGGCCTAAGAATAAGAAGAAGAAATTGTACGGCCCGTAAGAGTGCATGTGGATGAGGGCTGTACCCAGAAGAATGTACCTACATGCACGCCGCCTTTAATGAGTAGCCTAAGAAGAAAGAGAATTCGTACAGTCCGTAAGAGTGCATGTAGATAAGGATTGTATTCACTCACACGGCTAGGGTTTCGAATCCATGCATCAATTGAGTCCGATCGACAAAGAATAAGAAAGAATAGAAAACAAAAGAAAAGAAGAGAAGAAGAAAAGAAAATAAGAGAACAGAAAAGAGGAAAGAAACAATAGAACAGAAAGAAAGAAGAGAAATAGAAAGAAAGAAAACACAATAAATAGAAAAGTAGAAAGAAAATGCATTCTTATGCATTTGTGCATTTGCATCATACCTATGCATGATACCATGATTACTATCATGGGTAGTGAGAAGTTAGAATAAAGAAAGAATAGAGAGAATTAGAAAGAAAGAACAGTGAGAACTAGAAATAGTGTAATAATAGTGGAAGAGCAAAGAAAGAACCGAGAAGAAGACTCAGATTATGAGCAACAGAGATAGAAGAATAGTGTAGCGGATTTACTTACTGAGCAACTAGTGCTCACCCCATTGTTTCTAAATGTTTTTGCAGGGAATAGGTGAGAAGTGGTCGGATGGACGTCGAGAAGCGAACAGAAATGACACTACTGTCCACTGTTTTTTCAGCTAATGTATATGATACTTTTGTTATGTAAAGAATTTAATATCTAAAGTAAAGAAAATTTTCGGGCCCATTATTTTTCACTTATATGCATATGTGTTTTTATCATATTATATTTCCTAAGATACTAGCTAGAAAGAGTTACTACATCGCCAAGATCAGGGTCTGATACATATATATTTTACATGCTTAAATTGAAATAATATAGATCCATACAAGGATTAGATCATACCAGCGATTGGAGGCTCTGTCAATATCTTTGAATGTAATCTCGCTACCGATTCGAGAATGGAATCGAACTTACGTCGTCAACATGAAGACAATACACTAATAACCAAAAATTATTTTTGCTAGAATTAATTCTTGGCTTTAAGCAGTCAAGTGTTTGGAAGAAAATGTAGAGAAAAATTTCTCTTCAAAGAGCCCTCCATGGCAGGAATGAAATTGTGTTGGAAAACCTAAATTTGCTTTCTTTAAATAATCAAGCAAATTTCCATTCCACCCCGAAAGTTTAACGACAACCCAAACTTATGTGGAATCACATATTAGTCCCTATTTAACTATTTAGTTAAATATTAATATTAACTCTAATAATTAAATTTGTAATTGTGCTAAATTACTCCAATAATAAAATTGGACATAGGATACAACCTCAGTAAATTTAATTACACAGCAAAATTAACAATATGCCCAATAGTCCAAAAGATGAATATACCCTTCCAAAATTTACTATCTTTAAACTATCTTCTAAGTGTGTGACTCGTAGACACCCTATCATGTTGTAGTGAGTAGTATCGCGGTTGACACCAATAAATGGTCTCACTAAACACAAACCAAGATTGGCCCCTCGCAAGGCATCATAGCCACCCGATAGATTTGAATTCAGTGAAACAACTACCTATCAACAATATGGTTACCGTGCAATCAAATCCTTTCATCATCTAGTATCTCATCAAGGCTGAGGTATAGAAATAGTGTCAATCTGTAACAACTGCTATAATCTAGTACAATGCATGCATAATAACAATAGAAAATGGGCCCAAAACTTTTCTTTTTATTATAAGTAATACGTCTTTTATACACAAAGAGCATCATTTACAAAAAAGCCATTTTAAAAGACAAAAACAGGGGAAACAGTGTAGCTATTGCTCCTCGCTTGCCGACGCCCCTCCGACTACATCATCACCTAGATCCTGCATCCACAAAGGAAAATAACGGGGTGAGCACAAAATAATGCTCAGTAAGTAAAACCCTCTATCTGTTTATCCCCGTATGTATTTCTCTTAATTCTTTCCTCACATTTTCTGTTGTTTCCTACTAAACGTCATGACCTCATCTTACCGGAGGCACGGCCGGATGGCGTTCACACAGCACCAACCCATTCTTAGTGACTACCGAGTGGGGATCATGAAGCACCTACCCGGTTTTCGTAACTATCGGGTGGAGACCACAAAGCACCTACCCGTTCCTTATGACTTTCGGGTGACGATCACAAAGCACTAACCCGTTCCTAATCACTGTCGG